>NC_143579.1:27584140-27901062 GCF_048544385.1 Mastigoproctus giganteus
CTGCTTTGGGCATAGTGCACTGCTTCATGTGGCATGCTGTTCCATGAACTTTATTGTGTATTTATGGACCAATCTACATATTGTCCATCCTGAAAAACCCAATATAATTCGTAGGAGTACCCTACTTCCTTCACCTGAGAATGGCTAACTATTTCTAATTGAAGCAATTTCTAAGAATTTCTATAGCTTATATCTGCCATAGGCTTCTGTATCACCTGATAATTTATATATATCCTGTACATTTTTCTTCTCTACCATGAGTCTCATTAGTTCATCTGACATCCATTTAGGCCTAAACCTTGAACAGTATTTCTTAGTTGGTACAAAAAGCCTAGTAGCTTCCAAGATTAATTCCTTGAATGCTTCCCATTTAGAATTTGCTATCGGTAACATTATCAGTTGATCCTACTGTACAGAATTTACAAACTGTCTGAGATCCCTGTAGTCACCTTTAAGAAAGCAAAAGCCCTTCCCTTTAGCCTTGATGGCAGTTACATCTTTAAGTAATTCCCACATCGGTACATTGTGATCACTCTCACCAAATGGTTCCTTTATCTGCACATTCTTAATGCATTAATAATCACTGCTGATAATCAGATCAAGAGTATTACTTCCTCTGGTTACCTCTCAAACATGCTGCTGTAGAAAACAATCATCCAATAAATCCACAAAAGTCTTGCTAGTGTGCGAGTGACCAATCCACAAGTTCCAGTCAATATCTGGGAAGTTAAAATCCCCCATTATAAGACATTCTGATTTACTCACTGATGACTCATTCTATTTCTCTGATGACTCATTCTATTTCTCTCTCTCTCATTCTGATGACTCACTCTATTTCTCTGTACAGTTGTTCTATATACTCATCAGAATGATTAGGCCTATAACACACTCCTACCCTCATTTTCGCTTTCCCAGTGCTTATGTCACACCAGACTGACTCAATTGAACTGTTCACCTTGTCAACTGGATGCACAGCCTTAGATTCTGTTTCTTAACTAACAGCCTAATCCCTCCTCTCTTCCTATCCTCCATCCTTTCTGTATACATTGTACAGAAAGGATGGAGGATAGGAAATTTGGGGAGGATTGTACTCCCCAAATTCCAGTTCTGCATTCCTTATATCTGTGTGATACCATGTCTCTGATATCCCAACAGTATCCGCTTTTGATGTCTTGACCAGCACTTCAAATTCATCAAATTTATTTACTATACTCCTAGCACTGGTGTACATGCATATGTATATATATGCATGCATCTTACTCTTAGTTATTCTAAGGTCATATATCTCTACTGGGGCTAACCCTTACTTCTAATCTCTCTTGGCATAAGCACATTACAAATATTGCTTCCTCTGCATCTAAAAGACTGGGTTTTTTTCTCTTTCGCTCTTGGCATTACTTTTCTTCCAAATAGCTGTTCACTTTATATAAATCACAAATCTGCCCTACGGCGCCTCCATAGCCAGGTGGGAAGGAGCAGCAGTGCGTAGCACACGCTTCTTGGTTAGACCGGGGTTCGAGCCCGTCACCACCAAATACGGAGGATGCGGAAAGGTCAGGGAATGACTACCGCATATCCCGGAGCATTATGGCCTTAGTTGCTAATGCTCCTAAAAACCAAACAACAACAACAAATCTGCCCTACCGTGGAATATTGTTCCCACATCTGTGGCAATGTCCCCAAAACCTCTCTCTGGCTTCTAGATTCTATTCAAAAGAGGGCAGTTAGGTTAATTAATGACTCATCTCTGACAAAATCTCTCCACTCTCTGTCTCACAGATGTTCTGTTTCTGCTGCATGCCTGTTCTATAGATGGCCAATTCTTCTGAATTGGCTTCTATAATTCCTGCTGTCTCTTCCAAAGCAGTTCAAACACATGCTGCAACCAGTCACCATCCTTTTACTGTCCAAATTTAAACTCACAGAACCAACTTTTCTTCTTCCTCATTTATTCATTCAACTTCCATTTTCTGGAATGATCTTCATTCATATGTATTTCCCAAAAATTACAATCTACAGAAGTTCAGAGGATGCGGAAGGGTCAGGAAATGACCACCGCATATCCTCGGAGCAATATGGCCTTAGTTGCTAATGCTCCTAAAAAAAAAAAAAACCCAAAAAACCAAACCTCATAATACTGCTATGAATGTGGAATACTAAGAAAGCTAAGTTCCACTAAGCTTAACCAGAAGTTAAAACTAGCAAGGAATAAAATTTTATGAAATGAACTTCACCATCACTGGAATATCTTTATTTTTTCTCTTTTAAAATGATAACTTATTTAATTTTTTGTAGCATGTTTTAATCTTATAACGGAATACATACTTTATCTTCTGTGGATGCCGGTTGGTTTCATTCATATATACTTGTAGATTCTGCCCTCATTCTTATAATCTAAGTGTTTAAGATCATAAGAGATGGATGCTGGCAGAGAGAATGTGCAATACATGTATTAGTTCTAGGACTGACTGCAAAAATGAATACAATTTATTTAAAAGCTATTCCTTGTCTTTAGAATAGCTGTTTCTCTCCCCCCCATCATATACTGATGTTGCTAGCAGCTCTGGTATAGTTGTTAGAATGTCTATATGCAATGACCTTTTATTGCCCTTTTCAGCTAGAGGACCAAATCATCCTTTGTTATAGTATAGTGGATCCACTTATCATTCATTTGGAGGTCGAGATTAAAATCCTGTTGGAAACTGAAGAGATTCTTAACTCTTTTGACCCAGAGTGGTAGTAGACGATCAGAGAGAGAGAGAGAGAGAGAGAATAGCTGTTTCTCTTCTCCTCCTCCACCACCATTGACCATGAGTTATTCTGGGTTTTCCAGCCTGCAGTATATCCAAATCAGCCTGTGAACACATGTATACAGATATGATAAAGGTCACATTTATCATACATACTGACACATTATAACCAGAGAAGTTAATAAAACCAAATTTACTGAGGTCCAATGGCATGCTTGCTCTAGGACCCCAAGGTCAGAACAACGCAATTGTATGCTGCAGGAATATTAACCTAATACCTGCAGCTTGGAATAGTGACAGTGAATCCACCTGCTTGGAGACATCAAAAGAAACTGTGGCTAATAATGTATCTAGATGTAATTTTAAAATGAAAAAATAAAATGTAGCAGCAGTTTTATAACTAGTTTTATAAGTTGTATTGGATGGGAATTGGGCTTGATTTAGATATATGAGGCTCTAAGCCAGTGTTACACAAACTTTTTTGGTCCAGATACTTTTTGGCTCCTAGCTTTACTGGTGGATATCTCCCTCCCCAATTATAATATTGTTTGTTTTATTCTCAGTAATAAAACAATGTGATTGACAAACAAAAATATTTCTAACTCATCTTCAAAATTTGCCCTTCCACACTTCAAGTACAAAGATTTAAAATATAAAATTAAAAATATGTCTGCATGCATTCCACTTGATTCATAATCATCTATAACTTCTGTGTAACTCATTTGTGTTTCATGTAATGCATAGAAAGTGTGCCTTCTCATGGTGGACTTTCTATGCATTGCCACTGCTCTAGGCCAAAACATAGTGAAGAGGCCCCAAAATATGTAATTATAGATTTTGATTCTCACAAAAAGAAATCGCAGTCATCTTGAATAACAAAGCCCCAAACCATGTCTTATTTGGATTGTGCCTAAATCTAGCATGCACTGGCTGGGAAGCATTATCTGGTGTAGTTATATGGGCAAAATTTGAAATGGAAAGTCAGGAAGTGAAATTTCTTTGTATATACAGTTCAATTTAAGACTCAAAAGTCTTAAACTGGAGATTAACATTAGTTGAGGCATACGATGCAAGAAAGCAAGCTTATACAGCATCAGCCAAAAAAAAAAAAAGTTAGAAAAAGTAGTAAAACGAATTTTTAGCATTATTTGAGTCCATATCACAATGAATGCAGGCTGTTCTGAAGGCTGATGTGGGCAAAGGGAATCTACTCACAATTAGGTAGGTGTATATAATAAAGTGGCCAGTGTACATAGCATAATTCAGAGCAGATGATTGTTGAAGGCTTGCTTTTGCCATCAAACTTTCATAAGGAAGAACATGTCTGTTCTGGCTAGGTCAGTTTTATACTTGCCCCCTGCCATTTGAAGGAAATGTTGGATACTATAACCATGCTGTTTCTAGGTTTTTGCAAGAAGGGTCAGGACTGAGGCCTTTCTGCCAAAGCCTCAGTCCTGGGAGTTAAATTTCTCAACATTCCTGTGGCCTGGTGACAGATTGTCTCTTGGGTCCTTTGGCCAAGGCCCTAAAGGCCAAGTTTGTTTATCTTGGGCAAGGATGGCAGAGTTTTTGGCTGGAAGCTTCCAATATTTATCCTCGTTTAGGAAAACTAGTAGTCTACAGTTAGTTATGGTCTCTGTTCCTCAGTATGAATTCCGATATTTCTGCTGATCTGCTTCCAGAATTGGACTGCTGGTTGTTATAGGATTTTAGGCAGCTTAGGTCATATTGTGCTATATATATATATCTGTAAATTGTGTGTTTATGGTTTTTTGCTGTTTCATCATCATCATCATTCTACTCTTCCGTTTGGCACGGGTTGAGTCCCTATTTAGATATCGTCCTCCATTGTTGTCGATCTCTTGAATCATTTGTTGATAACTCTGAAAGCCTGTGTTTTCCTTTAGGCATTGGAGCCATTCTCTTTTGGGTCTTCCTGGTGGTCTCTTATTTCCAATTATTCTTGTCAGTACTATATTAGGCAGCCTGTGTTGTTTCATCCGGTTCACATGTCCAAACCACTGAAGTTGTTTTTTTTTTATATCTGCTCTATTATTCTGTATTCAAAATTTAGATCTCTCCTTACTTGTTCATTAGTTTTATATTCTCTCCAATTTGTTTTATTGACTTTCCTTAGACATCTCATTTCAAATGACATTATTTTTTGCCTTTCTTTCTTATTTATTCTCCAATTCTCTGATCCATATGTTGCTGTGGGTATGATGATTGTTTCATTAGTTTAATTTTTAAACTATTTGAGATTTTATTGCTTTTCCATATGTTTTTGAGTTTGTTCATGTTTGTCCATCCGATGTTCAGTCTGTGATTAATTTGGTCAATATTACTTAGGTTTCCGGTTATTAGAGAGCCCAAGTATACAAATTTTTGTACTTGTTCTATTTTTTGATTTTTGATGTTTATGTCTTCTATGTTTTTTTCCGATTTGCATTACTTAGGTTTTATTTATATTAATTCCATAATTGTTGCTTGCTTTATTGATGTTTGTTAATATTTCTTTTAGTTGTTCTTTGGTTTCTGTTAAAATCACAATATCATCTGCATATTTTATGTGGTTTATATTTTTTCCATTTATTATTGTGCCTCTTTTTAATTCAATTGATTTCATTAGTTCTTCTAGGTAGATATTAAATAGATATGGGGATAAAGGGTATCCCTGCATGACTCCTTTCTCTGTTTTAAGGTTGTTGAATTTTACTATTGCTCTTGTATTTTTATAGAAATTATTTACAAACATGATTACTTCATGATCAAGTGGGATTTTTTTTAGTTGCTTTATTAATTTTCTCTGTTTACAGAGTCAAATGCCTGCCTGAAATCGATGAAGCACAGATAAAGAGGTTTCTTCTTATTCCAATATTTTTCTGCAATGATGTTTAGTGTGAATATTTGGTCTCTTGTTGCTCTGCCTTTTCTAAATCCTGCTTGTTCTTCCCCTATTGTTTCTTCATATGTTTTAAGTATCCTATTTTGTAAGATCCTTATAAATATTTTATATATATGGTTTAAAAGGGTAATGGGTCTATAATTCTGACAATTTTCTTTATCTCCTTTTTTTGTGTATAGGTACTATTATTCCACTTTTCCAGTCTTCTGGTATATCACCTGTAAATAAAATTAAACAATTGTGCGAGGTGTTTTAACATTGCATCGCCTCCAAATTTCCATAGTTCTGCTTGGATACCATCATTGTCATTCATCATTTGGCTAATTGCTTTCTGAACTTCTTCTTTTGTTATCAAGGATGCTTTATCTCTTCTATTATCTAAGGCAAGAGTGTTTTTTCCTTCCCCTTTGAACAGTGTTTGGTAATATTCTTTCCATATTTTTTAAATTTCTTTTGCTGTTTGATAGATTAAAAACCCTGAATTTTTAGGAGGGAAAAAAAATCATGTTACCCTTGCCTGAGACTTACTAATTCAGCCACATTGTGAAAAAGGCCTATAAATTCCTGCCATCATTGATGGGATTCAAACTCAGGTCTTTTCCATTCAGTGTGGGGAGGTGATTATACCAACTGTGCTGCTATAGGGCATTGGACTAGGCAGGCCTAGTTATCCAGACTATGGATGTAAATTAATTTGTGGATGCCACTATGATAACTAAATAGTGATGATAATAATGAATGGATTAAACACAACTATACTTCCAGGACTCAACAATGATGATAATTAAATCATATTAAAATTATTATTTGTATCCAGTTATCTTGTTATCATATAACTGTACTTCAAGGACTCATCAGATCTTGAAGTGATGATAAAATAGATATCATATAGTATATTGTAATAATCTAAAAACATTCATTCTACACAGCATATCAGTTGAGAATAAGCTTTGACAAAAAATAGAGCAGTACTGGAAGGAAGAGAGCAAAGCAGTATTGGATCGTTTTTTTATTAGGTTATTTTCTATGTACAACAGAATTTCTAATTGATTTTAATTTATTTTTAGATAATTCAGTAACAGGTTAATGGAATGTATTAAGCACATTGCTGCATAACAGGCAAATTAGAAACACAATGGAAAAAAAAAAAAAAACGCAAAAATCTTGACACATTCATGTATAAATACTGTTAAGATGAAATTTCAAATTACAGCGTTAATTCCACTTATATATTCATTTTAACAAGTAGCACACTCGGAAATTTCGTTATGGAAGATTGCGAGCTGATGCAATATTTTGTGCCCTCCCCCTCATATAGAGATTTTTTAATTTACTTGTTCTCTTGTAAGAGAGGGGAAAGAACGTGGAGTAACTTGACTCAGGATTTTTTCAGGTCAGAGTACAGCGGGAGGAGAAATCTGCCGTGAAGCGACCGAAACTTTAAGGCGACGCTCAACAATGCCTTCCTGCGAAAATGTTTCAGTAGGGTGTAGGCTGAGAGTAGGGGGGGGAAGGGAAGTGACAAATTCCTTCAATCCCCAGACACACATTCGCCTCCAAAAATGGTAAGCACTTCGCTACCTTCCATGATTACTTTTTTCCTCCAAACAGACAGAGTAATTGCAGAAAGTATTTATTGAACTTATTTTTCAGGTTATGTGTTGTTGATATGATGCTATTTATAACCAGAGAAAGATAAATAAGAAAAAAAAAATTCTTGTTGGTTCTCCGCTGTTTCTTAGGTCAGATTGGGTGGTCTCGCTGCTCTCCGATTCTCATGGCGTACAAATGCAACTTTACCAAATGAATTAAATCATTGCGTTATCAGTAATATAAAATGTCATAAACTTTATACAGGGTGTCCCAAAGGTCACTATCTATTAGGCTAAATAAGGCGAATTTCAAAAAAAAAAAAATGTTTTAATGCCAGTATTATACGTGGTTCTGGAAAGATAAAATAATAATAAATTATGAAAAGTTGTAGAACAATGTAAATATCTATGTTTTCTAGAAAAATATGGGTATAATCCTGTCATTTGGACATTTTTATGAAATTCATCTTATTTAGCCAAATAGATAGTGACTTTTGGGAGACCCTGTATTTTAAAATTTATAGCGATTTATGAATTAATTGGTTCATTCGTACTTTTGAGTTAGTAGTTTGTGAGCCTGTGCACTTTGAAAGCAAATAGTTCTAAAAATTTTAAAGGCTTTGTTTTAAAGCCGCCACTTTTGGCAAACGCGCGGTAACATTTTGACATCGCGAAAACGTGTTTTGATTGCAAATCTTAGCGGAGGTTAGGTTGTGTGACTTAACCTACGAGCGCAACGGACACCTGTTGGCATACATGCGAAGTCATGGAGAGTCACGTGATCATCGTCTCCACCCATGTGTGAAACGGCGGTATGTACTCTAATAGTGATTCTTTTAGATCGCCGCATGACGGTTTCTTATTACTATTGCGCTTGCTGTCGTAGCGTTTCCTACTAACAAAAGTACTGCTCGCGATTTAGTTAAAATTACAGAAATGCCGAAATTTTGACATGAAACGCCATTTGTGCCCTACTTGTATTTGCGGAATCGTTTTATAAGCGTTTACTTGCCTTCATATTTCATACCAGTCCGCTGTATGGTTGGCTATCCCTGCTTGTTATGTGGCTTTGAGCAAATTTTAGTACGTTGAGAGCATCTTGCTATTTACGTGAGTTGCACGCTTTTCATTTGAAAAAGTTGAATTAAATTAATACAGCACGATGGCTTCAGTACAACAAGGTACATTACTGGAGGCACTGAAGAAAAAAATGAGAGCTATGAAAGAAGAATTGGAAATAGCAAAGGAAGCTGTCGATGAAGCCCAGGCACGCCTTCAGGAGGAAATTCGTCGACGGGAGGAAGTGAGTTAAGAGTACATTTTAAAAAAATTAAAAAAAAAAAAGAGAGAGAGAGAAAAGAATAAAGGAATATAAGAAGGATCTGTAAACCGTGTTATTATCAAATAATACAAATGCGAACATTAAATGTCCATTATCAGATTGAACATTTCCAGGTTAAGGTGGCATATAAATATGTCCTGTATATATGGATAAACATGATAGAATGCCGGTATGATTGGTAGCCATTGATGTGAAAAATTTGATACAATGCCGCCTTTATGTGTTGCGCGTGCAGGTGTACAGTTCATTGATGCGAGGTCAAAGGACTTAAAATGTTTCATAAGGTTAAAAGAAATTATGTAAACCGATAACCTGTGAATAATTCTTTTCTTGAAAAAATTTAAATACTGCTTTTGATTGTAAGCTGAATTCATTGTGTGTTTTAATCATTATGTCCTTTAATTTTCTCAAATATAGCATTATTGATGATTCATTTGCCGATTTCAAATTTATTTGCCCCTGTACGCATATTTCAAAGGATGTGGGAGGCGTTTCTAAGGGCTTGCGAAAAAAAAAAAAATGGAATTTTTCCATATGTCTACATTTTAAAACCTCTAGGCTTTAAAATGTAGACATAAGCTTTTAAATGGGCCGTCACTTGATCAGAAAATATTCTAAAATAAAGCTAAAACATCTTTGAAGAAATTTTTATATTTATAAATTTGTTACATTTTTATGTTTATGTTTATGTTTGTTATCTCTTTGTGCGTATGTTAAATGCATACCTGTAAACCATGATTTTAGACTCATTATCTGTTGACCCATACTTCAAAAACTCCTTGTATGTGACAGTCAGAAATCATCAAACCCTTCACTAGGCGATTATTTTTATTTTTTTTTAATAGCAAAATCTGATTTTTTTTTTTTGTAATTTAATTTATATCACTTATTACATGATGATACAATTTAAAAGTTGGTTGATATTCTTAATGACCAAAAAGGGTAAAGAAATGTTTGTTAAATATTTTATATGAAGCAGCAACAAGTGAAGCAGCTAACGTAATTAAACATGAAGTAATAATACGCTGTTGTTTGATGTGTTTTCATTCATTCACCGAATTATTGTTTTTATTAAGGTTATAGAGGATTAGTTGGTTCACAGGAACTTCCCGTAATAACAGGTGATGAGATGGTTGTACTATTAATGCTTGACTGCTCCCAGCCTTGGGTCGTTATTCCTAGTAATTATTCTATTCACTTTCATCTTAGTTTTAGTTTTCCGAAAGAGTCCAGTCTTTCGGAAAACTAAATCTTAATTTCCCATTTTGAAAATCAAATTTTAGACACCTGCTTCGGAACTGTATTATGCGATTAAGAAATTTTCGATTTTGTGAAATTTAAAGAATTTATGATAATATTAATAAAATATTGTCACCTTTATAGATTTTTCTGTACCATTTCATATTTTGATTGTTATGGATTTTAATTCCACTTTGAAATGTGTTATTCACATTATTGTTTAAAACGATTTCTACTAATTTTTCCATGAAAAAACGGTTTACAGTAACTTGCTTTTACCAGACTGAGTACATAGAATATGTTGGCATTTATTTTATTTATTATTATTATTTTTTTTCAAACTAATTTTGCAAAAGCACCTCTAATGGAAAAAGCCACTCTAATAGCTATCAATAGCTTTTTGCCACCCAGAATTATGGGTTTTTTTTTTTTTTTACACCTTTATTTTTACTTATAATGCCAAAGAGTGGATTATGGAACTTACAGCATTGTGGGAATTGTGTGAATTTAAGAATGATATGAAAGGAAAACTTAGCATTGAACTTGAATTTTTGTGGATTATAAAATTAAAAAAAAATATATATATATATATATATGTATATAAATATGGAAAAATTGTGAGATTCAGTTTAATCTCACATTTTAATACTGATAGTGGGTATAAGTGTCAGACTTGAATGTCCATAATTATAGTTTATTTCATGCGGCTACTGTAGGTAATGCTGCTAGATCCCACTTTTTTTTTTAGTATAACTGCAATGAGTTCAATGGCTCATTTAGACATAGAAATGCATGACTCACCTGTTTATCTGCAATCAGTCCAAATTAGCGTGCATTGAGTGGAAGATATTTTGTTTTGCTACATTTTAATATGCATGATTTTACTAAACTCCAAATTTGCATCAGATGTTTCAAGTTAAAGAAAAGTGAACAGAAACCCACAAAATGTTATCTTTCTGAGAAGATACTGTGTCATTCAGAGATTCTCAGTGGTTTGTAAAGTTCAAAGAAAGCTGCTTGTCTGTTTAAGATATTTGCACTGGTTACCTTTCAACTTCAAAAACCAGTGATCCAGTTTCTTGTTTTCATGATCTGATCGGGAAGAAGCGATATTTAATTATTCACAGTTATTAGTGAAATTAGTATTTCTTGTGAAGCATGTCAATCAATTTTCACACAATGTTTGGGAATGCAGTACATTTCAACAAAGTTTATGCTCTGCATCTTTACTGATAATCATCGAGGGTCGAAAATTCTTGCATGATAGGATCTTCTTCAGTGTGCTGCTGTTGCTGATCCGTACGTTGTTTCTTCTATAATTAGTGGTGAAAAATCATGGTTGTATAGTATAACCCAGAAACAAAGGCAGTTCTCTCAGTGGAAGATTTTCTCCAAGGTTAAGAAAAGCAGGACAATTTCAGTCAAAGGTTGACTGAAATTGTCCTGCAATGATGCCTTGCAAGTCAAAAAGTTGATATTTGATTATGAATTTGGCCCACACTGTCAAACAATGAACCAGGAATATCACCAAATAGTTCTAGAGTGATTGAGTAATACTGTTTGGAGAAAATGGCTAGAAAACTGGTGCTTGCATCATGTCAGTGCCCTTTTAACTTGTTGCTTTTTGTTCAAGAATTTGGAAGCATCGCTGTAGTCCTGTTCTCCCAAACTCAATGGATTTACTGCCCTGTGATTTTTTTTTTTTTTTTCCTTCCTGTTTCCAAAGCTTAAAGCTCCTTTGAAAGGTTCACAGATTTGCAATGATAGGAAATTATTCCTGATTCAACACAGGAACTATTAGTAATGCCAAAAGAAGCATATCAGGAAAAGATATGCTTCTAGAAGTTGTAGAAACATTTGAATTGGTGTATGTAGTTCGAGGAGATTACTTTGAGAGATCCATCCAAATATTAGTTTTGTCCACAAACTTCTTTTATTCTGATCAACAAAAGTAGAAGGTATGAATGAAGAGGAAGCAACGTTATTTTCTTAAATTAGGAATTAAACTTTAGCTGTGATATTTATTCAAATTAGTTTTGGAGACGAACATTGATTTTAGAAATGGTAGTAGTAGTAGAGGTATGTGATGCAAGAAAGCAAGCGTATGAGCTTATGTAGCATCAGCCAAAAAAAAAAAAAAAAAAAGCCCACAATTTCACGCATCCCTCCATTTGCCTAGTTCCTCCTTCAATTTATTTAAGCTATCAATTTCCACAATGACAGATGGAAGTTTGTTCTAGCAATCAACTATCCGGCTGGCCAAAGGCAAATTTCTGCACATCTATTCTAGTACAACTGCCTTTCCTCAATTTGAATTTATGCCCTCTCAGGTTCTTAATCTGAGAAAGGGAGTGGGGAGAATCCCATCAGAATTGAACCTGCTCAACCCATTCAAGCCTTGTACACCTCGATCAGATCACCTTGCATCCAGGCACTGCAATTTGCAGAACTTAAGCCTTTCTTGGTAAGAGGACCCCTTT
This sequence comes from Mastigoproctus giganteus, assembly GCF_048544385.1. Lineage (NCBI taxonomy): Eukaryota > Metazoa > Arthropoda > Arachnida > Uropygi > Thelyphonidae > Mastigoproctus > Mastigoproctus giganteus. Next base: position 27,596,449 of record NC_143579.1, read on the forward strand.
GTTCCTCCCAACGATCTTGTTGCCCTTCTCTGTATTTGCTCAAGCAACTCTGCATCCTTCCTAAAATGAGGCAGTACTCAAGGCATGGCCTGACTATTGCTTTATACAAAGGGATAATCACCTTTTCCCTACTAGCAAAATTCCTGTATGTCATTGACAATACCCCATGACCTGCTCTGGCACCTGTCTGCAATGCTCAGAAAACTTCATATCTGACTGCGCAATTACACCCAGGTCTTTTTCATTTTCTACCACCCGAAGTGTAATACCACACAGTTAGTACGTTTCTCTGTGCTTACTTCTACCCATATGCAGTACTTTGCATTTGTCAGTGTTATAAACTTCAGTTGCCACTTCTCAGCCCATCTGCCCAACTTTTCTAGATCCTGTTGCAGTAGCACACTGCCTTTATTGTCATTAACAACCCTGCCAACCTTCGTATCATCTGCATACTTGGACATTAAGCCTGATACACTTTCATCAATATTTTTGATAAATATACAAAACAACAGTGGGCCCAACACCAAACCGTGTGGGACTCCGCTAATAACATTATTATGAGGTATACAATAGAAGTAACAAATGGAAGCAGTCTAACTCCCATAAACCCATTCTCGGTAACAATATGTCACTCATCAATTTGCATGGAATGCTGCCAGCCAGATTTATAATGTGCACTCATTGGTCAGCTTGTGAATCAACAGGGACAGTGATTTTATATATTCAGTGGTTATATGCACAATGCTTATATATGTTCACTTTTGTATTCTAATGTTGTTACTTTTTAATTGACCCAGATTCATTTGGTCTAATTAATCCAACTCAGAGGTTCGCAATGTGTGACCCCCTAGGGGACACACTTTGGTTTGTTTTTTTTTTTGGAGAGGCACATGGTGGTTTAATTCAATTTTATTTAATTTAATTTTTTTCATCAATTTTATTTCAATATTTGAGATTAAATGTGTTGAAGTATATACACAGTGATAAAAAAAGTAATGAAAGTGAATTCAAATAAGGCAAAATACAGATAAGGAAGATATTTTCTTACTCGTCTTTCTCCAAATTGTTCCCAAGGGACCGAATACACTTGTTACTCTATTCATACAAGCCTAAGAACATTCGTTTGCTGTGATGATATTTATTTCTGCTGTCACATTCTTCCGAACTCGATAAATGCTGTCAAATTGGCATCCTTTCAATTTCAGTTTAAACTTTGGAAATGGAAAAAAGGCTACTATAGCCTAATGCTGTGCAGGAAACTAGGTTCACTGTCATCTGTTTGAACAATATCTCTGCAAACATCTCACTGTATAAATTTTTCCTTATCACACAAACAGTGCGGAACAAACTTTGCAATTTTTTTTAAAGTCTGGTAATTGTGCACCTTACAGATTCCTTATGCACATTAACTTACTTGCTAACATTCTCTGTGTTAATCGTTGGTGGTCACTTGCTAGTAAATTGTGCACTTTGTTCAATTCAGGGTGGGGAAATTGTTTTTGATCATCCACTTTGAGAATTATCTGCTACATCCAACTTGCCTTTCTTTAAAATATTTAAACTAGGAGCATCCAGCCTTTTTTGGGTGGAAGCCTAAACAAAATGCTGAAGTTTGCAAGGTATATTAGTTGTCATGGCAAGTGGATTTTGGGCTGCAAGACCAGTTCCATATCACTAATTATGCATTTTTTGAAATGTAATTTAATTTTCATTATCTATGTTTGTATTTATAGTTTAGTTTTTTTTTTTTTACATTTAATAATTAAATACAAAAATTCAACAATCATTACATAATACTAATAACATACCTATTATACGGTTATAATAATATTGATGAATTCTGAGGAAGGTGCACCTAATATTTAATAAAAAATTTATAATTCAAAATTTATGTCAATAATTATGGTTTATTTCATGCAGCTACAACTACTGTAGCTGCATGAAATAAACTACTGTAATGTGTGACCCGCTTTTAGTCTTCCACATGCTTTGAAGCGTGTTGAAGACCAAAAGCGAGTGTTGTAAGGCATATATATATAAAGCACGTATATGTGCAATGTGACCACTGATACCACCTCCATTGAGTGCAAAGGAGAGATCTAAGCTATTTTAACAGTCGAAGAAATTACAGCGTGTGATGGAGTTGAGCAAAGAAGCCGGAGAAGGTCCATCCTCATCTTCAGAGCCTTAAATCTCCCCAGAAATGTTAGAAGTGAATTCGAAGTTGATACTGCAAATGAAAATGATGAAGGGTCCTTGAAGCCCAATCATAAATGAAAGGCGAAGAAGCCGAAACCGACTGCCAGATGTACTCCATTAAATTGTTCAAAACATGGTGGGTGTAATATACAGCAGGAGCAGCAACAGGATTTTAAGAAACACCGAAGCATCCACACAAAGTTTAAACGTACAATTTCAGGCTGTTCCATGTGTGATCGGCTTTGGTTCAAGAATGTGAAGATTGTAGCACGTTCTTCTGCAAACAGCATTTCCAGATGAGGATGTAAGTCAAATGTCGACCTGTAACAGCTGTCATGGCTCTCTCAAGAACAAAGCGATTCTGGCTCTATCAAAGTCAAATGGTTTTAAATATCATATGATGCCACAGCACTTGCCGAAACTAGATTTGGTAACAGAATATCTCATATCTCCGTGGCTCCCATTCGTGCAGATTCGTCGCCTGCAGCATTCATACAGTCAATACGGGATCCTCGGTCAAGTGACAAATGTTCACCTAAAGAAGTTTCACTTAACATCCGCTAGCGTGCTTGGCGTGCAGTTTTTTTTTTTTTAAGTGTGTGTGGTAAACTAATGAGAGACGTTGAGACAATGAGAGTCATTGATTGATTTTTTTATTTTTGAACAATCAAGGATTTTTAATGGCATACAAAATATTGAACAGTAATTTAATTTCATATAATATAAATGTAAGAAGGAATAGGATTATAGAAGAATCTCTTTGAGATTACTAGAATTTCTTGTGTGCTGTTTTGGATGCATATTACCTATTGCATTTTCTGTGTTTTTAAGAAATTCAGTTATTCTTGGATTATTTCTGTAAACCCAAGTATAAAAATCTTGCACTGATAGATAGTGATTGAAGTGGCCAGGTGACATTACCAAATAGTTATATAACATGGTTTGGAAATATTTCTGGATGTAATGCCATTATTGAAGCTCAACAATGGCATTATTTCTAGATAAAACCTTACCGGTGCAGTTTCAAGAGCAAACTACTTGTTCCTCTGAAATTTTCTATAGAATTTGTCCAGTGATGAGTAATATAAGCCAAGATATTGCCATTTTATCAAGGTAAAAAAAATATTTTTTTTTTACCTTTCCAGTTGAAAAACAATTTAAGATAAACTAATAATTTGTAAATTAAAACCACTCTTATATGGCATATAAAAGGCAAGGAGATTTCTTGTTGCATTCAGCAATAATTTTATAAATTATATGAGTGATTTTAATTATCACACCATATTTAATTTATACTTTGAGCTAATTTTATTATTGTGCTGGCTCTGGGAATTTTTTTTTTATTTTGGCAAACATGAAAATGTGCATACTCTTTCCAAAGGGGATACTATTTTAAATCTTTGTTTTTTTATTACCTTTTACTTCAGGCCTGTAAGTACAAACTACATGAAATGAGAAGTGAATTGAAAAACAGAAATAAGCTTTCCCTATATTCTTAAATGATTATCATTATGAGGCTTGAGGTATTTACCACTTAATATTTTTTTACCTTGCCAGTAAGCAATTGTTCATGTTTTATAATGTCCTGTTACCCAATAATTTTGAATAATCTCTTGATAATGCGTAGTTCAAATAAGCCTAAAGTTAAAAACATGAATTAAAAATAAAATATACTGGCTTAACCACCTCCACTGAAAGAATCATAGATAGGTAAATTCAGATGAATAGCTAAAATTTTGACCTATAAGCATCTTTTAAACAAGGAATGACTTGCCGAGTGATTTGAAATTGACATCCCTTGGATCAGATTATATAAGATTTGTAGAAGAATAAGAGAAATTTACCTCAATATGAATTTTTTTCAAAATTTGCATTTAACTTTTTTTAATTGTTTTTTTATTAATTTTATTACTGTAATAATTTTACATTAATTTTATTTTTGTTTATTTGCTGGAGAGTGTCATTAGGAAGTGTTCTATGTATCATATTGAGGTAAATTTCTCTTATTCTTCTACAAATATTGAAATGCAATGTAGAACATATTGAGCATCGTAACTGTCTTATACTAATAAACAAGAACTAAGCAAACACTGAATGAACTGTTTTCTGTATTACAGGCAGAAGGTGAAGTTGCTGCTTTGAACAGACGTATTCAACTTATAGAAGAAGATTTGGAACGCTCAGAAGAACGTCTCAAGATTGCAACTCAAAAGCTAGAAGAAGCCTCACATGCAAATGATGAGAGTGAACGGTAAATATATATATATTTTTTTCCCCTTTTATAATAATATAAGCCAACAAAATATTAGTATATAAAAGGTCAGATTAAAATTGTTTACACATTACCATCTTCATGAATTGGGTAATCTTTAACTCTTTCAGCAGTTTGCATGTGTTTGTGTGTATTGATTGTTATTTATGTGTTTTGTCTAGACATTGCATTGTTGTCAAAAGCAGTTATATAGCAATTTGTGCTATATAACTAATAGTCCAGAATGTTGAAATGTTTAGTAGAAAGAAAGTAAAAAGTGCACAATTGAAGACTATGAAGTTCATACTCTGGGAGCATAATTTGCTGTCCACGCTGGCAAACAGGAATGAATATCTACCTACTTCAAGCTCTGTCAGTGCAGTGCAAGAATAGCTTGGTAGTCTTACTCTGTAATTGAATGTATACATAACACCAGTAAATATGAAGACTTGCTGTCTCAGTGTCAAGCTATGTGGTAGCCTTATCTGCATGATACATTGCCATGTGCCACTTGTTTAAAGAGGTCTGAATTTGAATTCTGTTGCTAACTGGAGGAATTCTTTCTGAAGTCCTTTTCATTCAAGGCTATAGTTAGCCAATCTTAGGCAGAAGCTGTAGGATATCCCAGTGAGTTATTCCAGTTTTTTCAGCCCATACAACATGCAAATTGGCTGTATGACTGTAAAACAGGGATTTGTTTTTTGGTTTGGCCAAAAAACAAATCCCTGTGTGTGAACATGCACCCTACTTGCCAGACCTGTCCCCTTGTGACATTTCTCTCTTCCGTAAACTGCAAATTGTACTTAGGGAATCAGTATTCAGTCCATTGAAGACATTCAGAGAAAAAAAACCAAAGTGTCAAAAGGATTTAGAGAAAATGACTTCCAGGAATGTTTCTGTGGTTGGAAGAAATGTGTGGAACAGTGTGCATGCCCAAGGCAATTATTTCGAAGAGAATATCTTATAAGGTACGAAATGTTTCATTATATTTATTTTATTCCAACAGTCTATTTAGTAGTCACACCTTGTATAATGACATTTAGCCTGTGATTTGCTGTACAGAAAGTAGCAACCTTCAAGGCTCTTGGGCCTTACACATTAATTTAATGATCTTAAGTTTCTTAACATGGAAGTGTTGGAATGTTAATTTCATGATTATGTTAAGTGTAATTATTAAATAAAAGGTTAAAAATAAAATAAACTTTGAATAAATCAAAAAAACCCAGATTGTGGGAGTTCAGATTTGGAGTATATGATTATTAGTTATAAAAGAAGTACTGCTTATTATAATTATTACACAAGAAATGTGCTTTAACATCTAATATAGTTTTGAAAATGTATATTTAATGCAGATGTTAGACTGCTGAAATAAGGACACTTCTCTTGCATTAAGAGACTGTTTAATTTTGAAAATTTTTAAAAAAATTAACAATACCACTAAAAGATCTTGCACTTTGGTACTTCTCTATATGCCTTCTTCTGAAATGAGAAAATTTAAGCTTAAACGTTTACACTTGCAGTTTTGTTTGCTACATTCCTGCTAACAAAGAGGAGTGACAGTGAAACAAAGGCTCTGTGGAAATTTAGGAATGGGAACGTCTGGTGCCGAGCACCGATGTTTACTCTTGTTTGGGGGCTGTTTTACTTCTTCTGCTGGTTGCTTGTGAATTAATCGAGAGGTTGGTATATATGGATTAACTGAAATGCTCTTGCCTGTCAGTGATCCTAGTTGATCCTTTGAGTCTAGTGAAGCAAGGTAGGCACTAGTGGTCAGACTCAGATGTTGGGAGGACTCTTTGTGAATAAATGCTGATTGACAGATATTTGGATAGGAGTGATATTACATCACCCAAATCCAGCTTCTTTCATCTTCTCCACCATGGGGACAACCATAGTGGAGGGCAGAGCCATGTCAAGGGTGAGGTGAACGAGACTCTTGCCTCAGGTTAAAAGCTGAAAGGGGCGCCAAAAGAAAGATTAAATAATTGCCAATATTGCCATGATTAACAGTAGGGCACAATTTTTCATTCTTGCCTCAGGTACTAAAATGGCTCGGCACTGCCCTGGTGGAGGGTGTGAAGGGATGCTAATTCTGTCAGGGTGAGTGAAAGAAAGAAGCACTTATCATTGAAGGGACCTCCCACAAAAATATCAGTAGGAATGGTGGTGGGGGCAGAATTACTCTCTACCATGTGAAAATCCTTTTCTCTAGCTCTATTTCTACTCGTCTTCCCTAGTTGCCCCTGCTCCTAACCAATGGCTCACCACACAGGTCATTCATTCTCGGTTACTTGCGTATGTGGGTGGATGGATGGTCACCACACAGCCTGCCATACAGCACTCTTCCATAGAGAATTCTCTCACATTTGATATAACCACGATTAAGTCTGCCTGTAAGAAACAGCCCAACCAACCCACATCCACCAACCTCCAGCTGATTTGCAAGCAAGAGGAGACAGTGAGGAAACAGCACTACTCTGCCATCAGGTGCCCTGTTCCCACAGAATAGGGACAACTGGTGGCAGAGTGCTACTATTTTCATGCAGAAAAGCCTTCACTTTACTTTTATTAATCTTTGTTAGCAAGAAGGTAACATTTATGTAATCTCTGAATCTAAAATTCCATCACTGGACTCAAGAGTGATTCCGTTGGATCGGAAAAGTGCCAATGTATATCCAATACATAAGGGCAGCTCTAAAGGTGAAGTGGGAAATTACCAGCCAGTTAGTCTAACCTCAGTAGCAGGGAAAATCATGGAGACTATGATTAAGGGTGGAATTCAGGATCACTTAGATAGAAATGGAATTCTGAAGGATACTCAGCATGGTTTTGTAAAGGGAAAATCATGTTTAACTAATCTGGTTAGCTATTTTGACAGGGTCACTCAAGAGCTGGACTTTGGGAATAATTTCGACGTTGTTTATTTGGATTTCAGCAAAACATTTGACTCATTCCCACACGAGCAGTTACTTTATAAGCTGCAACAGGTTGGAATCACAGGGAAAGTCCTTAGATGGATAGCAGGGTGGCTTCAGGGCAGGAGGCAGAGGGTTGTGATAAATGGTTATTCCTCAGATTGGGTTGATGTAAGAAGTGGGGTTCCCCAAGGATCAGTATTAGGACCATTGTTGTTTGATTTTCATAAATGACATCAATGAAGGGATAGAGGTAGTGATGTCTAAATTTCTAGATGATGTAAAGATTGGTAGAGTAGTTAATGATTTCTGCCAAGCAGAGCTTCTGAATGATAGAAGTGGTCAGAGAAATGGCAGCTATGCTTTAATCCAGCAAAGTGTAAGGTATTTCACCTTACACTTAAAGTTGAAAGAAATACATATAGATAGCAAAGCTGCCTAAGGTATTACATCTGGGAAACAGTAACCCCAAAATAACTTATACACTTGATGGAGTTGAACTGAAGCCAGTAGTGGGGCAAAGGGACTTGGGTGTTACGATACGGTCAGACATGAAGTTCTCCAAGCATTGTAGACAAGTTGCAAGGAAGTCCCGTGGTGTCCTATCGATGATTTATCGAACATTTGCTAGTAGAGATGGCATTTGCTAGAAAGGATGTCATGATCCCATTATATAAGGCTTTTGTTAGACTACACTTGGAATACTGTGAATTAGTCTAACTAATTCACAGTATTCTAAGTATGGAGACTGCACCTATAGAAAGTGCTTCTTGAAAGGGTCCAAAGACTGGTAACTCACCTGGTGAGATCGGCAAAAGGGTGTCCATATGAGGAAAGACTGAATATGTGGGTTACAGAGCTTGGAAACTAGCACCTTAGAGGAGACTTGATTGAGGAAGTAGTAGTGATATATGATGCAAGAAAGCAAGTGTATGAGCTTATGCAGCATCAGCCAAAAAAAAAAAAAAAAAAAATCACACCATTCCCTCCAAATGCCTGTCCAGTTCCTCCTTAAATTTATTTAACCTATCAATTTCCGCAATGACAGATGGAAGTTAGTTCCAGCAATTAACCACCCGCTGGCTAAAGGCAAATTTCTGCACATCTATTCTAAATTTATCTTTTCTTAATTTGAATTTATGCCCCCTTAGGTTTGTAATTTAAACAAGTGGAAGGATCCCATCAGAATTCAGCGTGCTCAACCCATTCAAGGCCTTATACACCTCAATCAGATCACCGCGGAGGTGCCTAGTCTCCAGCCACTGCAATTTACAGAACTTAAGCCTCTCTTGGTAAGAGGATCCCTTCATTCCTCTCACCAGTCTTGTTGCCCTTTTCTGTACACGCTCAAGCAAATCTACATCCTTCCTAAAATGAGGCCTCCAGACCTATACTGAAGGCATGGTCTGACCATTGCCTTATACAGAGGGACAATCACCTCCTTTTCTCTGCTAGCAAAATTCTTATACACCATTGACAACACCCCATGACCTCCCCTGGCAGCCTGTCTGCATTGCTCAGAAACTTCATATCTGACTACACAATTACTCCCAGGTCTTTTTCATTTTCTACCACCTTAAGTGTAGTACCACGCAGTTGGTATGTTTTTCTCGGGTTACTTCTACCCATATGCAGTACTTTGTATTTGTCAAGGTTAAACTTCAGTTGCCACTTCTTAGCCAATCTGCCCAAATTTTCTAGATCCTGTTGCAGTAGTACACTGCCATTATTGTCATTAACAACCCTGCCAACCTTTGTATCATCTGCAAACTTCGACACTAAGCCTGATATACCTTCATCAATATCATTGATAAATAAACAAAACAACAGTGGACCCAACACTGAACCCTGTGGGACTCCACTAATAACATTAGTCCAAGAAGAGCAGCACCCATTGATTACCACCCTCTGTCTTCTCGCACTTAACCATCCTTTTATCCATTGTAGCAACTTACCCTTAATACCATTCTGCTCCAATTTGTACAATAGTCTTCCATGCGCAACAGTGTCAAAAGCTTTCCTGAAATCCAAATATATGATATCAAAATTATTTTTTGCATCCAGTTCCTTTGCAACCACATCATAATATCCTATCAAATTTGTCAGACAAGACTTTCCCTTAACAAACCCATGCTGTGTCTGAATTATTGCTGCAGTCTTGTCTAGATGATCCTGCAATGCATCTTTAACCAGTGACTCCATTATTTTACCCGGAACAGAAGTTAAACTAACTGGCCTGTAATTATTTGTGTCACCCTTCGATCCCTCTTTGTGAATTGATGATACATTTGTACATCTCCAATCCGTGGGGACCTCCCCTGAGTCCAAGGAGGCTCTCATAATTATGGCTAAGGGTTTGCTTAGTTACTTTGCTGTCTCCTTTAATATAACTGGATAGATCCCATCCACCCCAGGGGCCTTTCTTATGTTTAACTTCAACAATTTCTCCTCCACTTTGCTCTCAGTTATTATAAAATCATTAAGCACCCTGCTACAATTTGATAACCTTCTGCCATTTTCAAACCTTAATAACTCCTCATGTGTGAATGTAGATGCAAAATACTCATTCAGTTTGTTTGCTATCTGAGCAGGATCATCAACAGTCGAACCATCGATATCAAGTGGACCAATCACATTCATCCCCTTCCTTTTAGAGTGTATATCAGTAAAGAAATCCTTGCTGTTTTTCTTAGCATCCTTTGCCAAACATTTCTCGTAATCTGCCTTCCCCTGCCTAACTTCCTTTGTGACCTGATTACAGACTAGCTTATATCTGGCATAGGCTTCTGAGTTGCTTGATAATTTATATGCATCCCATGCATTTTTCTTCTCTGTCACGAGTCTCATTAGTTCATTTGATAACCATTTAGGCCTAAACCTGGAACAATATTTCTTAATAGGTATGAAACTTTTAGTAGCTTCCACGATTAATTCCTTGAATGCTTCCCACTTAGAATTTACTGTTGGTAACATCATCAGTTGATCCTACTGTACAGAATTTAAAAACTGTCTGAGACCACTGTACTCACCTTTACGGAAGCAAAAACCCTTTCCTTTACCTCTGATGGTAATTATATCTTTAAGTAAATCCAACATCAGTACACTGTGATCACTGCCACCTAGTGGTTCCTTTATCTGCAAATTCTTAATACACGAATGATCACTGCTGATAACCAGATCAAGAGTATTACCCTCTCTTGTTGCCTCTCGAACATGCTGCTGCAGAAAACAATCATCCAATAAATCCACAAAAGTCTGACTAGTGTGTGAGTGACCAACCCACAAGTTCCAGTCAATTATCTGGGAAGTTAAAATCCCCCATTATAAGACATTCTGATTTACTAGCCCGCTCTATTTCTCTGTACAATTTTTCATTGTACTCATTCGAGTCATCAGGCCTATAACACACTCCTACTCTTATTTTTGCTTTCTCAGTGCTTATGTCACACCAAACTGACTCAACAGTGCACTGTTCATCTATATCAACTGGATGCACTTCTTATGATTTTGTTTTCCTTAATTAACAGCATGACACCTCCTCCTTTCCTGTCCTGTCTGTCCTTTCTGTACACATTGTACTCCCCAAATTCGAATTCTGCATTCCTAATATCAGTGTGACACCACGTCTCTGATATCTCAACAATATCCACCTTTGATGTCTTGACCAACACTTCAAATTCATCAAATTTATTTTCTATACTTCTAGCATTGGTATACATGCAAGCATACATGCACCTATTCCTATTCCCTCTGACACATCCCATATACCCTGTTTCACGATGACTGCCATCAGTCCCCGAAACTCCCAGCACCTCTCGCTCCAGGTCGCTACTTATTCTAATAGAAAGTGTTTAAGCTTTAGGCTCTGAGAGGCATAAGTAAAATGAGTGAGGTTGAAATGTTAATGGTTATAAATGATTCTAGAACTAGGGGCCATAAATTCAAGTTATGGGGGGGGAGATGTTTAGACTGGATTGCAGGAAGTTTTATTTTAGCCAGCAAGTTATAAATTACTGGAATAAGTTACCTACATGGGTGGTAGAGGCTGACAGTCTGGGGAAATTCAAAGGTCAGCTGGATAATTACCTAAGGGAGGAGGGAAATGCATAAGTTGTCCATTTCCTTTTCTGTTATTAATTTTTATTATTATTATTATTAATTTGTTTTTCTTATTATTTTATATACAGGCTGGCCTCGATTAACGCAATTAATTCGTCCCGTGAGCGCATCGTGCGAAACGGAAACACGTTAATCGAATATAATAACCAATAGGGAAAATTATAATTGGTCCTTGACCTTCTGGAATGTCCATAAAGAATTTTAAAAATACCTTTTAAATAACTTTTTAACTGTATACAATGTAAAAGAAAATGAAAATAATTATGTAATTAAATGTTTATTGCATAAAACAGTGATTCCCAAACTGTGTGCTGCGGAATATTTTAAATTTTCGAGGGAAACACAGCAATACTTGACATTAGTCGGATACTACGCAAACTATTAGCTCAAGGTAGTTCACAGTTTCAACATTTCTTATTAAGTTGTTTGGACCTAACTACTTAATAAATGGAACTGTTAGGTATTTCTTTTGGTCTAGGTGTGCTGTGAAAATTACTGAGACACTTTAAGGCGCCGTGAACCGAGAAAATTTGGGAACCTGTGACATAAAATACACAATTAAGAAATGACTGTTGCGGAAATATTTGAACAGCGTTGACTTTCTCTTTTCATCAATCAATTTCCGATAGCCGACAATAAGCTTCTCTGGGCCCTGGCACAATAAATATCACAGAGAACCTCAAACCAAAGGTTTGAGGTTCTCTGCGATACGAAAGATTTCATCTAGTTCTTTTACGGTTATCTCCTTTGCGGTAACGTTTTCATCTGGCTCATTTAAAAATTTGAATTTTTAAATGCAAGTCTGCATTGGCTTTATTAGCGGGAGACAAACAAGTAACACGTTTTCTTCCGATGGTTGATGGAACACACTGAGGCAGGCAGCAAACAAACGTTTGTTTATTACCCGTCCGAGCATGGTAAGCTTAACGTGCGATTCAAATCTGTTAATCGAACTCGCGTTATGCGAGGCCTGGCTGTATTTTTTGTATTTTTTTTTTTTTTTATTATTATTTTATTTTTATTTTTTTTTTTGGCTGGTGCAGCATAAGCCATAGATTTCCTTGCACCATGTGGCCATTACTAATACTAAACGATTTTAAGTTAAAATTTTCCCATATCAGAAGGCTAACAGAAAGGTGTCAAAATAGAATGTTAGTCCTTTTCTGCAAAATTAATTTAAAAGCTTAATACTGAGTCATTATTTCAATATGCTTTAGCATCTCTCTCTCTCTCTCTCTCTCTCTCTCTCAGTAACTCAGGATTTTTTGTGGCTGGTGCAGCAAAAGCCTCACGCTTCCTTGCACCATATAGCTAATGATAATAATAATATTTGATCACTAGTCCCCCAATCAATCTACAACAGTGTTTCTCAAACAGTAGTAGGTACGCATTTGAAACCTTTTTTGTATTTTGAAATTAGGAAAATATACTGTGCACTAAATGAAAGCCACGAACTTGGTTTTTATTGGTAGCAATAAAACCTCAGTGTGATTACCATCAGTCATAGAAACATATATCCTAGCGAAAGTTCCCACTTTCACAAAAATGGGACTGTTAGTAACCCTGGGTATAACCTCCATGTGTAATTCCTAAAATACAACAAATAGTATACTGGAGGTGACCACCAGGTGTGAGCCCACGTAAACAGGGGTTAAAGTGTGACATCCACACCAGATAGAGGAATGCCACATCTGTGTTACCAGGCAACACTAGGTGGTAGATGACTCTCATCAACTTATGCAATACTTCCACTTTGTTTATTGGAGGCTTGAAGCAAGGTGAAATCCATGTTTAGTCAACAGAGCAAAGCTCATGCAACCTCCATCTCTTCCATCATTTGGTATGATTTGTGTCTTTTGGTGTTATGATGGCGAGATCCAGTCTTCCTTACATTGCAAGGATACAGCTCTAAACTGTTTGCAGGTTGGCTGCTATATAGTCCACTGGACTGAACCTGTTGGCAACTCTGTAGGAGGAGATATTTGGATCAGCTAGTGTATAATCTCACTACTCTGCCAGATAGTGACTGGAGGGAGACATATACTAATAGTGTATATGTGAAGGGGGGCATTGTTGAGGCCACATTATGTCAAGGAGCTGGATATATTGCTGCATGTGTATGCCACATCCAAAAATTTCATTACTTCATACAACAGCTTTTCTTTATTACTGAATACATCATGAACAGTCAAACCAATAGAACAAACTTATCTGCAAAAAGATCTGAACTTCCTAAACACTTTATTCATTTCGCAAATATATGTGGTCTCAGTGATGACCGTTTCTGTAATTGTTTTTCTGAACAATCCCCATTATCAGTTAATTCAACCGCTGCTCATCTCAATTGTTTTAATTTGCTGTATGATTCCTTTCACTTAAAAAGTGGTAACTTGTATATATCTTCACTCTGATATTCCCTGTCACAGTCTTAGTAAATTGGAATCTCCTCATTTTTATCTTCTCTTGGTTAAAATGTCTTTAACCCAGTCTGTCAAATTCATCTGTTACCTCTATTGATCTCCCAATTCCACTAATCACTTAGAACTGTTGGACTTCTTTTCTTTGAAATCCATCTTTCTCCAGTCAAACTTTCCTAACAGTGAGGTAATTTTCCTTGGCGATATGAATATTCCTAAGGCTCCAGCTGGCTTCAATATTATGAATATTGAAGCCAACTGGAGTTGTGAATATTCACAACTCCAGCTGGCTTCAATTTTCTAGTCACAAGGACCCAGCTGGTCGAGATGCTGAGGCTTTTGCAATTATTAATGCCCTCACAGATTATTCATTTACCTACCAGAATAACAGACAATCCTAACCACACACCCAATGCTCTTGATCTTTTTCTCATGAACAAGTAAAGTGTTGAGATGAGTGGTCCTCTACACACCTCACATCACAACTTGGTGATGATGATCTCTACTCCAGTGGAGCCTTCCTTTCATGGCCATTCTCAGCCTCATGTTTGGCTGAGAATTTTGAGAATGTTTGGCATTACAAGAATGCAAAATGGGATGATATATGAGATTTCTATTTTTTTTTTTATTTTGTTTGAATTACTGTTTTACATCCGATCAGATTTTGTCAGAGAAATTGTTCTTATAAGGATGAAATCCTTTATTCCACACTCCACCTTAAAATGTCACCTTTATCTAAACCTTGGTTTTCAATAAATATGCTAAGGCTGTTCAAGATAAGTTTGCATCCAAAAGTTTGAGCATTCTGGTTTCTTGCCAAAATCATTGTCTGCAAGTTTTGCCCATCTGTACTGTTACCTCTGTTAAAATTAGGTGGTTCTGTTGCCACCTCAGTTAAAGATACAGCTGATTTACTAGCATCCTACTTTTCTTTTAACTCTTGTATTGACAATCTTGGTAAACCATCTCCCATTCCCAGTACACTCCATTCAATGTCTCTTGTGGCCTTCCATCAAAAGGATGTCAGAAGAATTTTGAACAATCTTGATGTACCAGGTTGATGGTATTTCTCCACTTGTTCTTAAAATCAGTTGATTTCAATCCTTCTAAAACTCAGTCCTGTCTTATCTCGCAAAAAGGATTCTTCTATTTCTATGTTTATCTTCGATGACACTCAGATTTCTAGGCTCACAACTCTCTGTTAGGGAATACCCTGACTTTTGATCTCTCTTGGCATAAGACATTGAATTAATGCTTCTTCCACATTTAAAAAAACTGAATTTTTCTCTTTTGCTCTTGGTGTTACTTTTCTCTTAAATGGCTACTCACTCTCTGAAAATCTGGGATCTTGTCCCCATAACTTCTTTCAGGCTTCTGGATTATTCAAAAGTGGTTAGGTTAATTAATGACCCATCTCTAAAAAAGTCTCTCCACTCTCTGTCTCATAGGCATTCTGCTTTTGCTGCATGCCTTTTCCATTGATACTTCCATGAATCTTCTGAATTGGCTGACTGCTGACTGCTGCAGCCAGCCAGTGTTCATTTACTGTCCTACTTCAAATGATGATTTTGAAGTAGGACAGTAAATAGTCTTCTTCCTCGTTTATCCCTTCAACTTCTGTTTTCTCCCTTTTGCACATAGGTGCCTCCGTAGCCAGGTGGGCAGGAGCAGCAGTGCGTAGCGCACGCTTCTTGATTAAACCGGGGTTCGAGCCCGTGAGCCACCATATATGGAGGATGCGGAAAGGTCAGAGAATGACCACCACATATCCCCGGAGCAATATGGCCTTAGTTGCTAATGCTCCTAAAAAAACCAAATAACAAATAACAACAACCTTTGTACTATTTCCTGAAAATTACAATCTACAGAAATTCAGGTCTAATGTCAACAAGAGATGTATCTTCTCAACCTTCAACCCATGAACCGGTACCAATACTATAGGTTCTTACGCCTTTAATGTTTAGAGTTGATTTCCATAAAAAAAAAAAAAAAAGCAAAAAGCAAATGGCCTGCTATGCATACTCTTAAATATCAGGTATTACATCATTAAACTTATCTTTAAAAAGTCTCAGAGCTAAATCAACTGTGCAAGGTCTAGAAACTTTGCTGGCCTTGGAATCAGACCACCTGATGCCATGCATCTATTGTAAAGTTTGTATTTAGTGATTAAACAACATGAAAAGAGAAATATGAGAAAGTATGCTATCTTGTTAATATATTATGGTCTGATGATCTGAATTATTTTTGGCGACATGGGGTAGAAGAAAGTTTCCTACATTTAAAAAAAAAAAAAAAAAAAAAAAAAAGCCCTGGTTATAGTTTTTTCTATGGAAAAAAATGCACCACAAATCTTAGTTTGACTGAAAATAACAAAAATGTTCACTTTGGGAATGTTATATATAAACTGCAGCCAAAGGCCCCTCCGTAGCCAGGTGGGCAGGAGTCGTAGTGCGTAGCACACGCTTCTTGATTAGACCGGGGTTTGAGCCCGTGACCACCAAATACGGAGGATGCGGAAGGTCAGGGAACAACCACTGCATATCCCCAGCCCAGATAAAGGGTGAGGGTTGGCATCAGGAAGGGCATCTGGCCGTAAAAATTGCATGCCAAAACAACAAAAAAAAAACAAAAAAAAAAACAAAAAAAAAAAACGCTGACCCTGTATATAATGGGAAAAAGTGAGGACAAAAAAAAAATATATATATATATATATATATATAAACTGCAGCCTAAGCATGTAGTTTCTCTCTCTCTCCTAGATTGTAACATTTTGTTTATTCAGTTTTGACCATTCAGATGAGAAGTGCACTCATTGTTTAAAAGAGATGGAAAACATCCAGTCATGTGATGAAGTCTTTATTGTCCATCTGAAACAAAATGTTGACATGGAAATTTTGATGTTTCTCCCTGTTATTTTTTGTGATGGGTTGTAGCATTTGTTATCTTACACTGTTTAAGATGCAGCTGTTTCCTTAAAATTCTCCATACAGTAAGATGTGCTAGAGTTGATAACTAGCTTGATATATTGATTTTCTAATACTGGGAGACAAAAGGTGTTCTCATGCTTTCCAAAAACACAAGAACAGCTTTTGCTCTTCCAGTTTTTTATTTTATTTTATTTTGGAATAGGGCAAAGAAAAACTTATGTGAAGAAAAGTTGTTTCAGTTATAAATGGAATATCTACCAGGAAGCACTTTTCTGTGATGTGGAAAACAATCTTCCAATAGATAATCAAAATTGCATTTCAGATTTGAGGTTCAAAGAGAGAAAAAAAACACTATGCCCATTCTTTTCTACTGAAAATAACTATTTGTTGTGTTTTCATCACATACATGCTGATTACTGCAAAACTTGTAACCACTTATCAAATCTTTTCAACCCCAGCTATATATTTTACTAAAGTCAAGATATGTAGTCTTGTAGTTACTTTTGAATTATCCTACATAAATAATAATTTTCTAAGCAAATAGAAGCTGATGATTAAAAAAAAAAAAATATATATATATATATATATATATATATATTTGATATAAAAACTTTCTTGATATAAAAATGAGTGAAAGAAAGAAAGGAATTAAAAAAGTAAAACTAATGCAGTCCAAGGCAGCCATTGCTAAATCCCAACAATGCACAGAGAATAAAATAAAATTAATAAGGGAGAGTAAGAAGAGAAGGAGAAAAAAATGGAAGGAATGACAAGTGAAAGGAAATAAATAATGGAGGAAAAAAGAGATAAAAGGGGGGAGAAAGTGAGAAGGAATGACAGGTAAAAAAAATTGTATAATAAATATATATAAAACATAAATTTAATCAAGAAAGGGTGATGCTATAGAAATCATAACCTTACTTTGTCATCAGGTGTCAACTACTAGAATTGCGAGCAATACCAGCAACATCATGTCTCTATTTCTGATGTAAAATACATGCAAATAAGGTAAAAACAAGTATAAGTAAAATTAAATTGGTAGAAATTTTAGATTAAAATTAATAGAAACCAAAAGAAATAATATATATATATATATATATATATATATATATATATTATGTGAGGTAAAAGTTAAGTAAAAGTAATAAAAATAAAAATAAATAAATATGGCTATGTAGCTATCATTAGAGGCAGCAAATGCACATCCTCCACATGATGCCTAATTATATCTGATAATTAAAATAAATATGATATTTAAATAAAATCATCAGCCAGTAGTACGGCAATAATGCAGAGCGAAATGAAACGCAAAATAATATAAAATAAACAAACAGGGAAGGGAAAGTAGAGATAATAGGACAAAAAGGTAGTCGATAATCCCCTGTATAATTTAGTCAATTAAGTCATTAAACCTAATTAATAAAAAACGATATAAATTTAAATAATGCCAATTATAAATAATTTAGCGGTACCGCCCTTGAAGGTACCAGTTCCAAAAGACGTGAAATATCACCAAAAAAGGGTTAAAGAAACTACCAAAAAACTAAAATATCAAAATAATAGACTGACCATCATGCCCCATATCGACAGAGGACCACGAGGCCAATAATGGTCATGGAATCGCTGCATTTCAATCGTCATACAAATCATCGCAAAGGCAGAAATATCGAAGAACCAAACCACCCCTCCATTCTCCGATAGATCAACCAATGCAGAGGATTTGCATGGCGGTGGTCCTTATGCAGCGAAAAATAATCTATAGAACAGACAGCACTCTTGATCAGAGCCACACCACTGACATAATGCAAGCTTAACCAGCTTATATAATAAAAAGGAAAAGAATAGATGGCGGCACAGGTGCTGCTTATTTAGCATATCAACCCACTACTACCACTAATTTATATTATGTGAGGTAAAAGTTAAGTAAAAGTAATAAAAATAAAAATAAATAAATATGGCTATGTAGCTATCATTAGAGGCAGCAAATGCACATCCTCCACATGATGCCTAATTATATCTGATAATTAAAATAAATATGATATTTAAATAAAATCATCAGCCAGTAGTACGGCAATAATGCAGAGCGAAATGAAACGCAAAATAATATAAAATAAACAAACAGGGAAGGGAAAGTAGAGATAATAGGACAAAAAGGTAGTCGATAATCCCCTGTATAATTTAGTCAATTAAGTCATTAAACCTAATTAATAAAAAACGATATAAATTTAAATAATGCCAATTATAAATAATTTAGCGGTACCGCCCTTGAAGGTACCAGTTCCAAAAGACGTGAAATATCACCAAAAAAGGGTTAAAGA
Organism: Mastigoproctus giganteus; assembly: GCF_048544385.1. Taxonomy (NCBI): domain Eukaryota; kingdom Metazoa; phylum Arthropoda; class Arachnida; order Uropygi; family Thelyphonidae; genus Mastigoproctus; species Mastigoproctus giganteus. Next base: position 27,615,595 of record NC_143579.1, read on the forward strand.
AACTACCAAAAAACTAAAATATCAAAATAATAGACTGACCATCATGCCCATATGTCAGTGGTGTGGCTCTGATCAAGAGTGCTGTCTGTTCTATAGATTATTTTTCGCTGCATAAGGACCACCGCCATGCAAATCCTCTGCATTGGTTGATCTATCGGAGAATGGAGGGGTGGTTTGGTTCTTCGATATTTCTGCCTTTGCGATGATTTGTATGACGATTGAAATGCAGCGATTCCATGACCATTATTGGCCTCGTGGTCCTCTGTCGATATGGGGCATGATGGTCAGTCTATTATTTTGATATTTTAGTTTTTTGGTAGTTTCTTTAACCCTTTTTTGGTGATATTTCACGTCTTTTGGAACTGGTACCTTCAAGGGCGGTACCGCTAAATTATTTATAATTGGCATTATTTAAATTTATATCGTTTTTTATTAATTAGGTTTAATGACTTAATTGACTAAATTATACAGGGGATTATCGACTACCTTTTTGTCCTATTATCTCTACTTTCCCTTCCCTGTTTGTTTATTTTATATTATTTTGCGTTTCATTTCGCTCTGCATTATTGCCGTACTACTGGCTGATGATTTTATTTAAATATCATATTTATTTTAATTATCAGATATAATTAGGCATCATGTGGAGGATGTGCATTTGCTGCCTCTAATGATAGCTACATAGCCATATTTATTTATTTTTATTTTTATTACTTTTACTTAACTTTTACCTCACATAATATAAATTAGTGGTAGTAGTGGGTTGATATGCTAAATAAGCAGCACCTGTGCCGCCATCTATTCTTTTCCTTTTTATTATATAAGCTGGTTAAGCTTGCATTATGTCAGTGGTGTGGCTCTGATCAAGAGTGCTGTCTGTTCTATAGATTATTTTTCGCTGCATAAGGACCACCGCCATGCAAATCCTCTGCATTGGTTGATCTATCGGAGAATGGAGGGGTGGTTTGGTTCTTCGATATTTCTGCCTTTGCGATGATTTGTATGACGATTGAAATGCAGCGATTCCATGACCATTATTGGCCTCGTGGTCCTCTGTCGATATGGGGCATGATGGTCAGTCTATTATTTTGATATTTTAGTTTTTTGGTAGTTCTTTAACCCTTTTTTGGTGATATTTCACGTCTTTTGGAACTGGTACCTTCAAGGGCGGTACCGCTAAATTATTTATAATTGACATTATTTAAATTTATATCGTTTTTTATTAATTAGGTTTAATGACTTAATTGACTAAATTATACAGGGGATTATCGACTACCTTTTTGTCCTATTATCTCTACTTTCCCTTCCCTGTTTGTTTATTTTATATTATTTTGCGTTTCATTTCGCTCTGCATTATTGCCGTACTACTGGCTGATGATTTTATTTAAATATCATATTTATTTTAATTATCAGATATATATATATATATATATATATATTCTTTTATATATATTTTGGTTTCTATTAATTTTAATCTAAAATTTCTACCAAATTATTTTATTTTCATTTTATACTTATAACTTGCTGTTGTCCTTATTGGCATGCAAGTTACATCAGAAATAGTCACACAATGTTGCTGTTATTGTTTGCAGTTCTGGCTGTTGACACTTGATGACTACACCGGGGTTGAATTATTAACCAACATCCTTTCTTGATTAAATTTACAGGTATTATATAATTTTTTATTTATTTATTTTTTTATCTCTCCTTCCTTCTCTCTTTCTCTTCTTTTTTACCTCCATTATTTCTTTCCTTTCACTTGTCATTCCTTCCAATTTTTTTTCTATTTCTTTTCTTTCATCTCCTTACTCTGTCTTTCTCTCCCTTATTATTTTTATTGTATGCATGCACGTGCGATTGTTGAAAGAATAAACACAATCTCTTATGCTTGCTGTTATGGATATCTTTGTAGTTGCCCACAGCAGCAAGCCTTAAAGCACAGGTGCCCAACCTGTGTCCCACAGCCCACTCCTTCACGTTGTGGCCACTTAAATGGTCTTCAAGTGTTGTGCACTCCCAAAGTTTAAAACTAGTGTCATAAAATAGTTTCACATTGATTTTTGAAAATATTCATTTTTAATAATATTCAATTTTTTTCTATATTGCTTTCTCATGTTTTTTTATATCTTCCTCAGAATTGAGCAATGTTATTATAACTATACAAGGCCGCCGTAGCCTAGTGGTCAGGTGCGCGGGTGCATAAGTACACGTGCCTTTAGTGACTGGGGTTCAAGTCTGTGACTGCTGAATACGGTGCTGTTTCTTGTAATTTGTCTATCTTGTGAACTCCTCTGACCGTTTGGTCGTCCCGGAGTATAAACAAAAAATTTTATTTATTTATAATAGGATTGTTGTTAGTATTATGTAATAATTGCTAGATTTTATATTTAATTATTAAATGTAAACAAAAACATATGTGAATATGAATGTGGAAAACAAAAATTTAATTCTGTTTCAAAAAATGCATAGTTAGTGGTAAGAAACTAGTACTGTGCTCGGTCTAGGTCTGCTTGCCGTAGCAGCCAGTGACCTTCAGCATTTTATCTGTTTTGACTCCTGGCCAAAAAAGGTTGGATGCACCTGCCTTACAAAGTTTATGAGAAAAGGTGCTAGGCCTCATGAGATATTTTTGTATAAAATATACGTAGTACATTTACTAACCATTAATTTTAGTTAATTTTTGTTAAGTGTAGTTACTGAGTAGAGATATAGAGCTTTCCTTATTGAAGAGTTTGGATATTCTTCATAATAAGAATATTCTTTTGAAGGAATTATTGCTTAAAATATGCAAGGAATGATTCATTTAGTAAATGGAACATGTATATATTCTTTCACATCTAACTACATGTGCATTATGGAAGTGATAAAATGATTTGAAAACACTTGACCTGCATTGGACAGGGTACAATATCAAGATATTTTTTACAAATGACCAAACTGAATAGCAAACCATGTGGAAAGGGCCTACTGTAATTGGAAATGTCTCTAGTGGCAGCTTAATTGGAGCAATACATCGACATCAGCCACTCATTTGAAAAGTTCTGGGTTCAATTTCTGTTGATGACTGGAAGAGTTTCTAATGTCCTCTTCAATTGAGGTTGTAGTTATCTAATCTCAGGTGGAGGAAGTCAGTTTTCTACTTGAGTTATTTCTGATTTTTCAGCCTGCACCACATACATATTGGTCCACAGATATGCACTTGTACATACAAAATATACAATATGGATATGAGAAACAAACTCTTGCTTTAAAATAATTTGAATTTATACAGGAAATGGTATACAAAAAAAAAAAAAAAAAAAAAAAAAAAAACAGAAAAGAAAAGTAAAAATATATGTATATAATTCTATGTGGTTTCTATCTTGGGGATGCTTTGGTTTGGTGACAGAAGCTGACTTTTGAATACCAAGGCTTGGGCTTGATTGAATGATTGATGGCATACAATTTTAAAGTTTTTCAAAATAAAGTTATAATTTACTGTGTCTTTACAGAAAATGATTTTGAACAGATAATTTGTTACAAAGGTATGTAAAGAATTTGAGATTGGAAGGAAATATTATCGTGTATTGAACAATTGAAAAATGTTAATCACTACCAAAAATAAGTGTTATAAAAAGAGGTCTTAAAATAAAAAATATTGGAATGCTCTCAGATTTATCAGAGTAATCATTTCATATAGACATCTTTTTGCTAAAAATTAAATCACTGAATCATCAGAATCAAAATGATCACTAAGAATAGCAAAAATTTAATAGAAATTTAGTGGAAGCTGCAAAAGAGGTATGTGGGAAGGTCTTTAAAGATAAAATGAGACATATCTGGACCCAAAGGAAGTTAAAGAAAAGCAAAACTATTAGAAGAAATACTTGGCTGCAATGTAAAGAAAAGTATGAGGGCTGAGATATGAATGAAAGCAACTAAAGGAAATTCTTGGGAAGATTTTGTGAAAGACATGGGAAACAAGTATCACGATGATAGGAAAATGTTTTGATTTTTAATTAAATCATAGCACTGTTCAGAAGTATGTTTATTTCAATGAAAGAAATTCTGAAAGTTTGAGTACTTTCAGAAGCCTGCATTCTTTTGCTTCAAAACCAAAAGAATTTTTTATAAATATAGTATTAAAATTCTTGTAGGAAGGCAGCAGAAAATTTTTGAAAGCAAAGGAAAATATATACTTGATTTTGTTGTAATTGTGTTTTTGTTTTGAAAAGGGAGTTTTTAAAAGACATTACTTAAGGGATGATCTGATAGCAGTATATTGAATGGATAGAGGTTTCTGTTTTTGATCTTGATATCAAACTATTTGCATATTAAAACGAAGCGCAAAAAAAAAAAAAAAAGCTTAACCAAAACTTTCATACACTGTTTTAAATAAGCATGCACTGTAGTATAATACCACCTGGCTGACCAAGAGCACAACACTGCTCACAAGTTGTAGGTTGAGGAAAGATGTACTTTATGGTTGTTGAATATTATTTTTTGTTATCTATGATTTAGGGCAAAATTGGACAGTAGATACAAGATAAAAATTTAATAGAATTGCAGTGTGGTGCACCCTGTAATTCTTTCTATATCATTTAGATCATTAAGTCAATAACAGTATCATTCAGTGATTAAATTGTTTGTTATATATTTTGAAATTTGTTTATGGCAGTAATCAGCCCTGTGGTTCCTATGTACATTTCTCTTATACAAAAGTAAGATTGAGATCTTTATCCATTAGAAAATATTACTGGTAAACAATAGGATTTAATTGCTTGCAACATAGTGAATAATATTCCTTGTATGTTCTTATTCAGTGAAAAATGTGGTTTTATATGTAGATACATATAAACACATTTATATATTTTTGATTTTTTCTGAAAATTGAAGCTTAAGTTTAGGGAGCTTAAGGTCTAATATAGGCCTCCATAGCCACGTGGTCAGGAGTGGGAGTGCAGTAGCATGTGCTTGTTGAGTAGACTGGGGTTCAAGCCCCTGATTGCTAAATACAGTCGATCTGTCAACCAACCTGCACTTGTCCAGCTTGACAGATTATGGTCCATTTCCCTCAACATGAATCGTTGAGGAGGTTTCCATTCTGTAGTGGATTGATAATGGCTGCATAGTTAAATAAGGAATATTTTTTCCTTGTATTAAACTATAACTAAAAAGAGTAAAATAAGAATTAATTTTTTTGAGAAAATTTGTGTAGCAGTACAATATGAAATGTGTACTGCATTGTTTGTGTTCTTTGATGCAGACAAGCTTGAATATACCATCCTGTTTATGCCATAAAGGTTAATTAAAGTAGAACTAACTTTATTATTACATTTTTATTTTTCATTACTATTAAGTAGATTGCCATTCAAAGGAAAATTCTGTAATGTCACATTACACAATCATCTTCTGTTTATTCTTAATTTATAAAATGTTTAGATATATTACACCGATGAGCCAAAACATTATGACCAGCGAGTCATTATGCAAGTCGAAGCAACTGCAGGTGAACTATGGCACGTGCGTGGGTCAAGACATGGTATAAAAAACACCTGATACTGAGCTCCATTAATCAGTGTTACGCTTGTTCTTCAGATGGGAATGGCAGTGGACTTAAATGAGTTTGACAAAGGCCAAATTGTAATGGCCAGACAACTGAGTCAGAGCATATCCAAAATGGCACGGCTGGTGGGGTGCTCACAGTCAGCCATGGTTATTACCTACCAAAAGTGGTCCAAGGAGAGGGAACCCATGAACCACCGGTGAGATAATGGATGACCACTGCTCATCTATGTTCGAGGTGAGCAAAGGCTCTCCTGGATGGTACGCAGCAACAGAAGGGCGACTGTGGTGCAACTAGCCGGTAATTGGAATATTGGTGACAGGAGTAATGTGTCACAATACACAGTACATCGAACCCTGCTGAAAATGGGGCTGTGTAGCCACAGGCCACTCTGAGTCCCTATGCTAACCACGGTTCACTGGCAACAGTGCCCACAATGGGCATGCGAGCATCGAAGCTGGACCTTGAGTGATAGGAAGAAGGTCATCTGTCCGATGGATCACGTTTCCTCTTGCACCATGTGGACAGCCAGGTACATGTGTATCATTTACCTGGGGAAGTGGTGGCGGCTGTGTCATTCTTTGGTCGATGTTCTGCTGGGATACCCTGGGTCCAGTCATACATGTGTCAGGCACTCTGACGTCTACCACCTACCTAAACATCATTGCTGACAAGGTACACCCTTTCATGGCAACGGTCTTTCCCTCTGGCGGTGCCGTCTTTCAGCAGAATAATGCACCATACCACACCTCCCGGATTATTCAAGATTGGTTTGCGGAACATGAGGAAGACTTCCAGGTATTGTCCAGGCCTCCAAATTCCCCAGACATCAATGCCATCGAGCATCTGTGGTTTTTGTTAGAACAGCAATTCCGATCTGTGGCATCTCAACCACGGTCCTTAAAGGATCTGCTGGTTATGTGTTGGTAGATACCACAAGAAACATTTAGAAATCTTGTAGTGTCCATGCCTTGCCAGGTACAAGCTGTTTTGGCTACACTTGGAGGACTAACGTCATATTATGTAGGTGGTCATAATGTTTTGGCTCATCGGTGTATAAGTACAATTATGTATTTTTAGATTTCTTTCTTTACTTCTGTTGTGGAGTGCTTCAGATCTAAAAATGTACAGCCAGAAAACATTGCCTATGAAGTATATTTTAACATTGATTTTTAGATAAAATTATTCTGCTGTAATTATATTTCTTGGAATTCTTAAAATGCTCATACTGTTTAATGTAGTTTGTAAAAATACATTTATAATTCCTTCACTGGTCTCTTTTAAACCTCTTCATTTTTTTTTAATGACACAGGCTATAATAGTTTTTTTTTTTAATATACATCAAAAATAAATATATTGAATATATATCTGTATTAAATACAGTATCAGAAAAGCCTTGGAAAATCGTACAAATATGGAAGATGACCGGATAACTATGTTAGAAAGCCAACTAGGACAGGCTCGTACAATTGCTGAAGAATCAGATAAAAAGTATGAGGAGGTGAGTGGTAACAGTACAGCTAATAACAATTTTTTTTTCCAGACCTTTGACAGATGAAGCAAAAATGTCAGTTCAAAAAATAGTAGTTTCAGATCTTTATCATTTTTCAAGAGAATGTGATACAGGGCAAATAAATTCTGACTGTTTCAGCATTTTTTGCTGTTGTCAGATATGCTTGCCCAAATAAGGATGAAGCTGTTTATGAAGCTGTTTGCTTTATTCTTTTTTTTTTTTTTTTTATAAAATAAAAGTTACAAATTAAAATATACCAAATGTAAGTAACCATTAGTGCTGTTTTCTTATTCTGGTAGTATGCGGAAGATGTTGGAACATACAAGCATTAGGGATGAAGAGCGTATGGATGGCTTGGAAGGTCAGTTGAAGGAAGCCAGAGTAATGGCAGAGGAAGCTGACAGGAAATATGATGAGGTGACATTCAAAATAGTTGATAATACCAGGCCTTGAGCATCCCTTTCACTGACCTCTATTTTGTGATAATCTAATGGCATGCTGCTAGATGGTTTACAGGTAGATTAGCTTGCAGTATTCTGATAACTTTGTTGCTTCTAATGTGAAGTAAGTTTTCAGTTAGATATTACACTGGAAGTAACAAAGTTATACTTCAGAATTACTTAATATAATTTTGAACTGTGAGGTTTGAATTTTTTTTACTTTGCTTGCTTACTTTTAACTACATAACATTTAAATTATATTAAATAATAAATGAAAAGTGTGTTTGAAGGTGTGTATTTATTCCATGTTAGTACTGAATGCTAAGCACTTGGCATTGTCCGTCTCTGTAACCTCCTCATCAGAAATTTAAACCAAAAAAAAAAAAAAAAAAATTAACAGGCATGCAATATTGTTTTTTCCAAAATATGCATGAAAAAAAAAATTAACATATTTAATTTTAATGCTTATTACCTCTTAGTGGGGGTTAATGGAAATTCTAATATCTGTATTTGCAAATTCACAGATAAGAAATAATATAATTCTTGTACTTTTTTTTTATCTGTACAGCTGCTTGAAGTGATGAATAGGAAGTTTTCAGTTAAAGTCGAAATTGCATAAATGACTTATTTTTCATGTCGAATCTCATAGTAAAGTTATATATTGGAATATTGGTCATTCAGATGTCCACATGTTTTGCATGGAACAGCTAAATTAATTTTACAGTAAACAGATTTAACTTTCAGCTTATGAAAAGGCTAAACTTGCTTTTGATTATCATTATCAAGTGACAACCCAAATGAACCGATTTTATTCTCCCTTAAAGCAAATAATATAGTGTTTTTGTTTTGTGACACTCATGAAATTTTGCTCCCATAGGAACTTGGTTTATAATAGAAATAGAAAACAGTGACATAAGTTAAAGTTCATACACATGTACAGTATTATATGATTGATATAGTTTCACACTGATCTAGCCAATGCATAAAGTTTTAATGTTTAGAGCATTGGAACATCTCAGAGGCATTAAGTTGCATAGAAAATAGTTTGTAGGATCAGTTTAGACCTGTATTTTCTTTTATGAACTGAATGGTTCATGAAAGAAAATAGGATATGAACTAAATGGTGGATGTAGGCAAGTCCTTTGACTGACAGCAGGATTGCATTTAGAGAATTCCTCTGAATTACATTTCTAGAAAATGTGGCATAAATTATTGAATTTTTCAATATAAATAATGATTTAATCTAATTGGGGGTTATTATTCTGGCCAGTTCTTCTGACAATATGCAACTTTTTATAGATATTATTAAATGTTTCTTTAAGAATTGTTTGCAGCATTATACCATTAATGTTCAGTTGCATTCTGAAAAGCCCAAGGCTTTTGCTATCCCAGCAAAAAAATAAATAAAATAAATAAATAATAAAATAAAAAAAACCCCTATCTATTCCAGCTGACCTTTGAATTTTAATGATCCCCTCTCACTTTATTATCACTTTTTTTTTTTTCTTTGTTTCTAATATGATGGTTTTTCTGCCATGCTTCTCTACAATACTTTCACCTGAACACTGAACTCTCTTTTTATTAGTCATTTTTAAAGTGAAGTGTTATATCAAAAATACTAATACATTTAGCACTTGAGGGCATTGCGCACTGGACTGATGGATAAAATGTGCAATAAATTTGAATCTATTTAATATATCCAAATAACACATTTTTTGTACATTATTTGTACACATAAATGTCCATTTTTAATAATGGACTTACCATTATTAAAATATCAGTACAAATTTGAACATTTAATAATAGAAGTTGCCTTTTTAAATTAAATTAATAATTTAAATTCTATTATTAAATTAAATTAATATAATTTAATAATAGAAGTCTCCTTTTTTAAAAACAAGTAGTTTCTTTCTACCATGTTTAGGTTCCACCTTCTCTGGTATCTTCTCTTCATCTTCTTAATATCTAGTTGGAATCCTTACTTTGCTGATGAAATCAAGATTTTCCATAAATAAGTCAGTGGAAATGCAAGAAATAAATCTTCAAGCTCATCTTAAATTATTACATAATCTTATATCTTCTATTAGCTATGTGGATAACCTAGTTGGAACTTGTGTCATCTGGCACTGAGGTTATGAACTAAATTATTACTTTTCAGTTGGTTCAATTGTTTTTATTTTAAAGAATCAAATATCTGATCCCACTTGGTGTCCAGTTCTAAGTTAGCATTCTGTAAGAGTGAGTTAAAGTCACTCGTAATGAAGCATCTATACTTGCATTCCCATTCAAGTTGTGTTAAAGAGATTTTTATTCCACTCTTTACAGGCAGCCCTTGTAAAGTAATGCCCCACCTCATTATCTTTGTTCATTTTTCCTAAGCACATTGTATTTACCATAATGAAATTCTTCCCTTATCTCCATATTGTATTGTCTTAATCATACAGTGTTAGTTGATCATAAGCTCAGTTTCTTTCATTTCATTTACAATGTTTTTGTTGTTACTGTATGAACAGGTTAAATTATATATTTAAATACCGTTTACTATTCTAATACGTCTATTAAAGCTGCTTAAGCAATTTTTTCTCTTGTAGACCATATCTGCTGGTTAGTTGTGTGCCTATTTCATTACTTCTTTCTGTGAATATGGTAATTTAAAGTTGTATACAAGTAGGTGTAACCTTTATTCCATGCCACTAATCTGAATATTTCTAGTGATACTCCTAATTCTCCTTCCCAGTTAAGGTCGCCTCTATGGTATTAGGAAATATCACCTCCTCCATTCATTTGAATGGAGGAGGTGGTATTTCCTATTTTTGTTAAAGAAGTCCTTCTGCCAACTAGAACAGTCCATGCTGCAAAATTCCTTCACAGAAGCTCTTTGTAAAGCCCTCGAGTCTTTAATTAATCCATAAGGCCTTTGAAAATATAGTTCCTTGTATCATACCTGGATAGAATTGCAGGCACAAATACATTCTGACCTAACATGTAGCATTCTTTTCAGCATTACCCTATATTTATTCACAAAATCAATTCATGTGCAATAAGTGCTGTTAGTTTCCATATTAATTATCTAAAAAGTAGTCTTTTTGGACCCCTTAAATTGCTACCTCATCTGTGACATTAGCAAAGGCTCTTGCACCTCTTCTGTTCAATTATCTTTGTTACATCATGAATTACCATGCCAGACACCCTTCAAGTAATTCCCTAATAAAACTACATCCTCTTGAACCATAGCAGTCTGCACTTCACAATTCTCCCCCTCCCCAAGGAGGCATGAATCAGGGCCGTGTGCCTGTGTGTGTGTGTCATTTCACTGGATAATTGAATGTCTGACAAGGAGCCTAGTATCTTTTGCTGTAGATTCTCATGTGAATGGTATGGGAACGTAGAGCAAATCTAGGGCATCTGCTCCACTTTCTCAGTGAGTCAGTTTCAACCAGCAGTGTACCAAGATCTGTTTTGTTTGCTACACCATACATCTGGGACACAGATGGATAATGTTTCCAGACGTATGATTTACAAAGGGTACTAGGAAAGTTTTGCAATATGACGCAACAATGAATCACAGGAAGCTGCTTGTTGCTGCATGTTGAGACATGTTCATACATGCATAGTAGCCGCCGTGCCAAGTCGATGGGCTCAGTTATTCATTAGTAGTGAGAGTGTAAAGTGCTTGTGATGGCATCGTGGTCACGAAATGAGATAACGACAGTTTTGCGGTATAATTTCGTGCGTGGTTTAACCATAGACCAGTGCTTAGAAGAAATGACTCTTGCACTAGATGATGATTGTCCACATCGCACAACGATATTCAGGTGGTATAGAGAATTCCAAAGGGGAAATTTCACTCTGGAGGATTCTGAGAGGCCGGGAAGGCCACGAACGTCAGTTACTGAGGAAAACGTTACTGCTGTGAGGAAAATGCTTGACGAAAACAGGCGAGTGACCTACCAACAGATAGAGGATACTTTGGGCCTAAATGCACCAGCAATTCATTCGATTCTGCAAGATCATTTGCACGTGACGAAACTTTGTTCTCTCTGGGTTCCGCATCAACTGACTGAAGAGCAGATGACACGACGTGTGACTTGGTGCCGGGAGATGTTAAAAAAGTTTGATAAGGGACAATCTCGGTATGTGAACAACATCGTGACAGGTGACGAGACTTGGCTGTACTATTACGATCTGCCGACCAAGGCTCAAAACAAAGTTTGGGTCTTTGATGATGACGACACACCCGTAATTGTCAGAAAATCCCGATCTGTAAAGAAGAAAATGATAGCTGTATTTTTCAAATCGAGTGGAATTGTGGAACGTGTCGTTTTGGACACGCAGAAGACAGTCACAGCTAAGTGGTGTACTGAACAATGCCTGCCTAAAGTCATTGGATCTATGAAGAACCTGCGGCCAAAGTCAAGAATGGACACCTGGTACCTCCATCGCGAAAATGCTCCAGCTCACCGCGCCAAAGCCTGCACCGAATATTTGACCACGACAGGACTGAAACTTCTCGAGCACCCTCCCTACAGTCCAGACCTTGCTCCCTGCGACTTTGCACTGTTCCTGCATGTGAAAATGAAGCTAAAAGGGAGGCGGTTTTCCAGTGATGAGGCCCTTCTACGGGCTTGGGACAATGAGTGTGCTTTACTCTCTAGTGAAACTTGGCAGAACTGGTTTAAAGATTGGTTTCGGAGGATGGAGAGGTGTATTGAATGTAGAGGAAATTACTTTGAAAAAATTAAATAAACAAAGCTGTATTGCAAAACTTTCCTAGTACCCTTTGTACAAGTGACCTTGGAATATGTGTTGCAGGCTATATAAGTAGTGAACTCCTGACCTAGAGGAATTATCTGTGGCCATTCATATATGAGTCATGCAGTTCTATATTGTGTTATTTTCACTTTCTCTTTTATTATCCATTAATAAAGTGAAAATTTCAAAAAAAATTACAGTAAAATAAACTGCAAGCTACATATAATGAACAGGAAGGTATAACGTATGTGACTAGGCAGCAAATGCAGTCTGTGGAACTATGGCATCAACTAAAATTATGCCCACTGAAGAGAATCAACTGAATGCAAAACCAGTCAAAGACCTCACATTTAGGTTTCTTGACCCAACCAGGTTTTTTATTTATCATCTTATGTGGATTAAAGTGGATTAACACTAGCCTTGGTTTCATGTGCTCGTTAGTTATGTTCAGTATCCCCTTTAAAATTCAGCTTTTTATTCATCACTTCCTCAAGCAGTTTTACAAAAGGTGAGTTCATTTACAAGTATTATCTTATTTCTCATCTGGGTTTATTGCCTTTAAAATTTTTATTTATTTTAAACATTGATGTATTTGTATACATTTTAAAAATGCACAAATTTGAATTTAAAAGTATAAGATTTTTTTATGAAAAATTATAATAATTTTTTAAGTATAAATATCAAAATATAGGAAATAGATATTATATACTTTCTTATGAAGATGTACAGAAAGTACTGGTGTTTTTTTTTTTTTTTTTTTTAATAGTTTATAACTTTAGTAAGCCTGAAGCGTTTGTTCTAAATTATTTCATTATAAATACTCATTGAAATACGTAAAGGTTATAGACTGGTTAAATGTATTCTTTATGAAAATTCGATATCATCTTGAAATTACATTATGCTTATGCAGGTTGCCCGTAAACTGGCTATGGTTGAAGCTGATCTGGAACGTGCAGAGGAGCGTGCAGAGACGGGTGAATCGTAAGTTGGCCTTAAGAGTTGAGAAAAAATGCTGACTTCGAAATCTTGTATAGGCATTACTAACAGATTAGTCATATAGCCTGAATGAATAAAATTTAAGCTGCTGATTTTTAATATTTATTGCTAACTATATTATCGTTTTCTGTGAATTTTAGAAGTCAGCATTATTTTTTCTCTGAGGTCTGTGTAAATATAAATGATGCATGTGAGTGTTCATACTAATTTATTTCATTTATTTATTTTCCTGACTGTGCCATGAAACTCTTTATGCATGTGCATGTATACACATGGTAATTTAGATGGCTAGAAGAATTGCCATGTTGGAAGCTGATTTAGAGAGAGCAGAGGAAAAGGCAACAAGTGGAGAGAGGTGAGATAAAATCAGGCATTTGTTCATTACTTGATTTAAATTAACCACTAATTGGGACTGATATAAGTTTTTACAACATTATGTACAAATATCACCTGATAACTAACTATACATTATGTTGGATACATGTTAAATTTAATTCATTGGAAATTTTCATTAATCCATGATATGTCATTGTCCAAGTTATCTGATGATGGAAATTTGTATTAGGATTCTTGAAATGTTAATGCATTAAATTTTATATATAACCAAAAACATAACTTGTATTGTGTTAATTTTTACTCACTAATTGGAATAATTTTTTAAATTAAAGTAGAATGTTGTGTATAATCATGAAATTATGTGAATGGTGCTAATTTCTGTTATTTGAACTTAACTACTTAGAAATCAGATGCTTGTGGATATGTATTTTTTACTATGTTTTCCAAAATTTTAATTGCTATGCTTTTTCTTCATTGTAAACGTTCAGAAGAAAGTACAGTGTACTTTCATTTAATTGGCGTTAGTTGAAAAGCAGGTTAATTTAGAGTTATATATGTATAAAACTTCAAATAAAATACTGCCCTGATAGATAAAAAAAAATGTTTAATCAAAACTGCATACAATCTGAATACTAGATTTTTTTTAAGGTATATTAGTGCGACGTACACTGGTCACAATTTGGAAACAGCAGTCTTAATACAAGACGTTATGATGTCAACTGGTACATGGTATACCTATTCAAATGTTGAGTAAACATATCTTCAGATATTTCTGTTAAAGTTTAATTGCACCAGTGAAAGGGAACGGTATTAAACACAAACTAGGAATACATGTTAAATAAATGCACAAAAACACTGACAGAAGAACTGTACATATAACATTTAAAGTGCAGTCAGTCCTCGTATAACACGTGTTTACACTACACGAATTCGATTATACACGATTTATAAATAGGGGAACGATATCTTATATAACACGAACCGAATTCGCTTATGCACGATTCGTCTTTGTGTTTACAAGAAATGGCAGTTGAACGCGGAATCACCCCAACTGAACGCAAAACACGATAGGAATGAAGAGAAGATTCTGAAAATGTATTTGTGTTTTAGATCAGTGAAGGTGAAACACATTTCACCATAATAACGTAAAACCCAACACAATTCCAGCTATCGGTATAATCACAAATGCAATTAGATCGAGTTTACTACCAGTTTATAACAGATTCCACTAGCACAAACACAACTGGAAATTGTTTTTATTGTTTTATGGTAGTAACCCCCAGAAATGTGCTTTAGTAAAATGTGAGGTGTTAATAGTGCATCTCTGCTTTTATGGTGTTTATTCAGTTGCTACACGCGCACAGCTTTGTTTATGTGTATCAAGCGTGCCTCCTTGTTTTGTAATTGTGCTTTATTCCCTAAAAATGAGTAAAATACTTAATTAAAAGGTGTGAAAAGGAAGCGTCCTGGTGAAGACACTGCAGATTCAGAGAGAAAAAGAAAAGCAATATCGATAAACAGAGGCGGACTGGATCAAAAATTCTTACCCGGGAAAATTTATAGTGGCCTCATACTATGGTTTATGGCCAAAATCACACTGGCCCACCGAGGTTTCCCCGGTAAGGCTTATGGCCAGTCCGCCTCTGTCGATAGAGAAAAAATATGAAGTTGTGAAACGCTTTGAGCGAAATGAAAGACCATGTGATATTGCACGTGCTACAGATCTAAATGAGGCAACACCGAGAATTACAAAGAACGCAGAGAAAATAAAAACAATTTTCATAGCAGGAACAACTCAAAGTGTAATTAAAATCCATTAGATTAAGACACAAAGAATTGGAAGAGATGGAACAGCTGTCATCTGTTTGGATAGAAAATCAAACAAAAAACAAGTTTCCTTATGATAGAAGCAAAAGCATTAGCAATATTTTATTATGATTATTTATTGTGTTTGGTAATGTTTTGGTTACAAATGTGTGTTCAATCTTGGGTGGCCAGCACCTAACCCTATTTTTCCCATAGGTCTTGTTTATATTGCACGAGGGTTTCTAGGAACACAACTATCGTGCAGTACAAGGACTGACTGTACATTTAAATGTGGTTTGTTTCCCTGGAGTTAATCTTTGTCTTATAAAATTTTAAAAAAGTGCATATAAAGTAAAATATTATTGGATGCACATTAAACTTGAACAGCACATCACAGTTACAGCTACACTTTCCCAAAACTTTTTCCTTTTCCAGAGGAAAAGGAAAAGGTTTTGGGAAATTTATAAATAAGAAGTGGGTTCTAAGAGTGAAGTGGGACATTACCGGCCAGTCAGTCTAATTTCAGCAGTAGGGAAAATGATGGAGGCAATGATCAAGGGTGGAATTCAGGATCATTTAGATAGAAATGGAATTCTGAAGGATACTAGATACCTAGATATACTTCAGGAATGGTCAGAAAAATGACAGCTATGTTTTAATCCAGCAAAGTGTAAGGCATTACTTGGGGAACGGTAACATCAAAATAACTTGTACATTAATACCCTGACTTACGCTACCCCAACTTACTCGAACTCGGAGTTACGCGGTTCTTGATTTTTTCGTTTGGCAACGCTGCCGCCCACTATCTTCAAGGTCGTTTTTCATATGTTATCGATATACGGTGCGACGGCGGAGAATGAGAGCGAAAGATGAACAAAATTCAACTTTGCTGCTTTTATGTTTTTTATATCAGTGAAGGGGAAACACATTTCACCATAATAAAGTAAAAACCAACACAATTCCAGCTATCGGTATAATCGCAAATGCAATTAGATCGAATTTACTACCAGTTTATAACAGATTTCACTAGCAGAAATGCAACTGGATTTTTATTGTTTTATGGTAGTAACCCCTAGAAATTTGAGGTGTTAATAGTGTATCTCTGCCTTTATGGTGTTGTTTATTCAGTTGCTACATGCGCGCAGCTTTGTTTATGCCTATCAAGCGTGCCTCCTCATTTTGTAATTGTGCTTTATTCCCTAAAAATGAGTAAAATACTTAATTAAAAGGTGTGAAAAGGAAGCGTCCTGGTGAAGACACTGCAGATTCAGAGAGAAAAAGAAAAGCAATATCGATAAACAGAGGCGGACTGGATCAAAAATTCTTACCCGGGAAAATTTATAGTGGCCTCATACTATGGTTTATGGCCAAAATCACACTGGCCCACCGAGGTTTCCCCGGTAAGGCTTATGGCCAGTCCGCCTCTGTCGATAGAGAAAAAATATGAAATTGTGAAACGCTTTGAGCGAAATGAAAGACCATGTGATATTGCACGTGCTACAGGCCTAAATGAAGCAACGACGAAAAGCACATGACAATTGCAACTTGAGAGGTTGAAAATTGAAAAGGGCTCAATTGTAAAGGGCTTAAAAATTTTAGAAAACATCGACTCCAATGAAGAACTCGTTATAGCTACAAAGCAAGGAATAAAAAAATTATTAGCTTGCTACGAAGAAATTCTGCGTGAAAAAAAGAACGCGCTGTGTCGTCAGATGAATTTGTTAGATTTTATGAAGCCATCGACATCGAAATAACTTTTTAACATAAGTCATTTGTTTTTTTAATACATATTTTGTATTAATATGTATAAAGAACTGCAATTTTATTAATATTTTTCTTCTAAACTAGTGTTTTTGTTAGTCCTTGGTCCCAATTAAGCAAAATTTATATGTATTTATATGCAAAGTTGTACCCTGACTTACGCGAATTCGACTTACGCGATTTTCGTCGGACCCACCTATCGCGTAACTTCGGGGTATTACTGTACACTTAATATATTTCTTGACTAGATGTCTAAGAATATGAAAAGGTTGTTTATGCATGGGTAATGCACTTCCATCATTTCTACTACCCAGGTAATATGCTTGCATCGTTTAATTTTATCTTGTTGTGAATACCTTCACAACTAGTTGCCTAGGTATTGCACTGTTTTGAATAAGTAATCTTCACTAGTGGAGAACACTAATGTTACTTATGTAAGTACATTACCCATGCATAAACAACCTTTTCAACTTATATTAGTCTAACTTCGGTAGTAGGGAAAATCATGGAGGCAATGATCAAGTGTGGAATTCGGGATCATTTAGATAGAAATGGAATTCTGAAGGATACTCAGCATAGTTTTGTAAAAGAGAAATCATGTTTAACTAATCTGGTTAGCTATTTTGACATTGTTTATTTGGATTTCAGCAAAACTGATTGAACTAAAGCCAGTGGTGGAGGAAAAGGATTTCAGTTTTACGATACGGTCAGACATGAAGTTCTCCGAGCATTGTAGACAGGTTGCAAGGAAGGCCCATGGTGTCCTATCGATGATTTATCGAACATTTGCTAGTAGACATATGGATGTCATAATCACATTATATAAGGCTATTGTTAGACTACGCTTGGAATACTGTGTTCAAGTATGGATACTGCGCCTAAATAAAGTTCTTCTTGAAAGGGTCCAAAGATGGGTAACTTGCCTGTTAAGATCGGCAAAAGGGCGTCTATATGAGGAAAGACTGAATGTGTGGGTTGCAGAGCTTGGAAACTAGGCACCTTAGAGGAGACTTGATTGAGGTGTTTAAGCTTAAGGCTCTGAGAGGCATAAGTAAAATGAGTGAGGATGAAATGTTCATGGTTATAAATGATTCTAGAACTAGGGGCCATAAATTCAAGTTATGGGGGGAGATGTTTAAACTGGATTGCAGGAAGTTTTATTTTAGCCAGCGAATTATAAATTACTGGAATAAGTTACCTACATAGGTGGTAGAGGCTGACAGTCTGGGGAAATTCAAAGGTCAGCTGGATAATTACCTAAGAGAGGAGGGGAAATGCATAGGTTGTCCATTTCCTTTTCTCTTATTAATTTTTATTATTATTATTATTATTAATTTGTTTTTCTTATTATTTTATATATTTTATGTATTTTTTGGTATTTTATTTTATTATTTTTTAATAATAATAAAATAAAATAAAATATTTTATTTTATTAATATTATTTATTTATTTTTTTGTCTGGTGCAGCATAAGCCATAGGCTTCCTTGCACCATGTGGCCATTACTAATACTAAAAGATTTTAAGTTAAAATTTTCCCATTTCAGAAGGCTAACAGAAAGGTGTCAAAATAGAATGTTAGCCTAACAATAGCCTTATTATATAAGGCTATTGTTAGACTACACTTGGAACACTGTGTTCAAGTATGGAGATTGCACCTAAAGAAAGCGCTTCTTGAAAGGGTCCAAAGACGGGTAACTCACCTGGTGAGATCGGCAAAAGGGTATCCATATGAGGAAAGACTTCGAAATGGGGATTGCAGAGCTTGGAATCTAGGCATCTAGGAAACATGATTGAGGTGCTTAAGGCTCTGAGAGGCAGAAGTAAAATGAATGAGGAAAAAATTTTCATGGTTATAAATGATTCTAGAACTATGGGGGGCCATAAATTAAGTTACAGGGGAGATGGTTAGACTGGAATGTGGAAAGTTCTATTTTAGCCAGCGAGTTATAAATTACTGTAATAAGTTACCTACATGAATGGTAGAGGCTCGCAGTTTGGGGAAATTCAAAGGTCAGCCTACGGGAGGAAATGCATGGGTCAGTAGTTTTCAACTGGGATGCCACATAATTTGGATTTAAATTATTTAAACTTTTATTATTTATTTTTTTTATTTATATATTTATTTCATTATAAAAGGTATATGGTATCTTTTTAATTTTGTAACGATCTATAATCGATGTTTATTTAGTACCTCTATATAAAAAATAAAATTATATATATATATATATAATTTGTATTGTGAATTGTAATTTTGTTTATAGTTATATTATTGTAATTATCATATAACATATTTTTTTAATATATATATATATTATATATATATATACACTGTGCTGCCACTTTATTAGGCTGCACCTTCAAAACAGCCTGAATTCATCTAGGTATGGATTGAACAAGATGCTGAAAACGTTTTGCAGGAATGGAGTACCATGCAGACATGAGTATGTCACGCAGTTCCTTGAGATTCGAGGAACTGAGTGACCCACTCATGTCTGCATGGTACTCAACGCAGGACTTGAGATTCAATGGAGGTGTAGGCCTGCAGCAAACAGCCCTTTCCAGCTCATCCCAAAGATGTTCAATAGGATTGACATCTGCGGACTGAGTGGGCCACTGCAGCAAATAAAAGTCATTGTCATGTTCCTGAACCATTCCATAGTGATTCGGGCTTTGTGCACCAGCACATTATCCTGCTGGAAGTAACCATCTAACTGGGGATAAACTGTCAACATGAATGGATGCACTTGGTCAGTAACGATGTTTAGGTGCGATGTGGCATTCAGACATAAATCTATGGGTATCAGTGGACCCAACATGTGACAAGAAAACATTCCCGACACCATAACACTGCCCCCACCACCTTGCACAGTAGTCGTCAGACATGATGGGTCCATGGATTCATGTTGTTTTCGTCAAATTCTGAGCCTTCCATCAACATGATGGACCAGGAACTTCGACTTGTCAGACCAAGCAACTGTTTTCTAATCCTCGATAGTCCAGTGCTGGTGTTGCTGTGCCCACAGGAGGCGTGCTCTCTTGTTCTTCATTGATAACAAAGGTACACGATGTGGCTGTCGTCTGTTGTAGCCCATTTGCGACAAAGTGTGACTAGTGGTCCGTTGCTATATTTTGTTCTGCACACTAAGGTTGTATTCTGACGTGATGTCAACATTGTGGCCCATCTGTTTGCTTGCACAATTCTAGCCATCCTCCTCTGACCTCTCTCTAATCAAGAAGCGATTTTCTTCCACAGGAGTGCCATTGAGAGGATGTTTTCTGTTTGTTGTACCATTCTCGATACACCCTTGAAACTGCGGTGTGTGTGTGTGAATGTTAAGGAGAACTGCTGTTTCTGAGATGCTTTGTCCAGCACGTCTTGGACTTTTCTCTATTCTTGCTACGGGTTGTATGCTTAACTGATGCTAGAAAGGTCGTTCTGCTGCATTTATATCCACAACTGTGGTCATGTGACTTGCAACATTGTGGGACAAACCATTTGTGTGCACAGCAGGGTGTACCTAATAAAGTCGCAGCACAGTGTATAATATTGATAAAAATAATAGGATTTAATCACATTACTGAATGACTAAGCAAGCAAGAAAAAGTATTAAATTATTAAACTGGGTTATGGATCTGGGGCACTACTAATTATGGTAGAAATACCCGGCAACCATAATGAAATATATACAAATGCTTATTTTCAGTGTGTTGTGTAGGGGTGCTGACCTGTCAATTGTGTAATCACCATGGAAAAATTGAGAATGCCAGCTAGGTAAAAGCAGATAACCTGAAATTAAATTAGATTAACATAAAAATAATAATGATTATCATTATTACACTGAAAATAAACATTTATGTGTGTGTATGTGTATATATATATATATATATATATATATATATGTGTGTATGTATATATATATATAAATAAATAAATAAATAAATAAATAATGTGTGGTTTGTAAAATAGATAATAGTGTCTGTGAAAATGGAAATGAAAAGTACACAAGGTGCCTGAACTAAGAAGTTTAAGGGAGAGTTGAAAGTGGATGTGAAATAGTGGTTAAACAGGTGAAAGAATTTGAAAAACCTAGTATAAAAATGAACTGGGACAGAGGAAGCAAAAAACCTAAATAAATAAATCACACTATATTCAGATATGGGTGGGCAATTTTAGCAAGAGGTTGAATCAGGGGATTGCAAGTATGCAAAATCTGAATATAGTAGATGAAAACAAGATACATAATTAAGAAATTCATCAGGGGACTACTCCTGACCATGTACCAGGCACTACATTTTCAAACTTTTCTGTAGTATTAGAAAGGGAGGGAAGAAAATATGCAGCCTTTATCGTAATACTAGTAGACAAGGTAGTCCCTATGCAGCGTAAAAATAATGTAAATTAAAATAAATACAAATATACAAGTTTGTATTTATTTGTATGTATGTGTATACACAGAGAGAGAGAGAGAGAGAGAGAATCGGATCTCATAAGCAGAAAATTGAGTAGGGTTGCCACAAAATAAAATAAATTACTTAGGGGTGCTGTTATTAAAAAATAGTCAAACCACTGGCATAGGTTGTCTATTTCCTTTTCTTTTATTAATTATTTATTTTTAGCTGGTGCAGCATAAGCCATAGGCTTCCTTGCACCATGTGGCCATTGCTAATACTACACACACACACACACACACACACACACACGCGCGCTAACAGTATCAGCTAATTTAAATTTACTTACTTTTTAAGTACTAACATTCCTTGTCTGGGAAGATAGTTATTTTTGCTTAATATGTGGACAAAACTGGAGGAACAAGGTTATCCACGTGGAGGCAAAGATTTTATAACTTCAACAAACCGATAAGATTTTCTTCAATTTTTGCTGTTTAATTGGTATATTAATTTATTTTCTAGAAGTAGCTTTATAGTCCTAGTTATGCTACTTAGTTTATTTTGTTGATTATTACTTAGTGTTGGTAAAACCTTTTACCTTGAAATAGGCCTCTGAGGTTGGGAAAACTCATGTCACAATAATAAACTCGTACACCAACCGTTTAAATTGAATTAAGAAAATTAATTTTAATACTGTAAAATAAAATATAGTACAAACAATCTATTTACAATAAATATAAAACTTAATGGATTAAAGTAAATATATAAAACATTTAAAATATATAATAAGATAAAAGCACTAAAACTAGACTGTAGCTTTCAGAAGCATCTGCTTCATTTCTCAACAGTGAATTAAAACTTACACAACACATCCTTAAATAGCAGGCTCACGGCACTTCCACACGTGGTTCGACGGGTGCATGGGCGGTATTCCTTTCATACGTATTAGAACCAGAAGTGGCTCGGGAGCGAGGAAAGCAAAACCGTTCATCCGTACTGAGGACCACAGCCTCAAAGAGGGGATGCATACGCATACCCCATCTCTGTTAATAGTATTATTGTCTGATGAACAGATTCGCAAGCTCTTGAGCCACTTGCAGTTCCAGAACCCATGCACCCGGTCAACGATAACCGAATCCTCTGGGGAGATCTGGTGCTGCTTCTCCCAAAAATGTTCAGTCACAGCAGACTTTCCATAATCTGCGGCTTTTATGGCATTCATGTGCTCCCCCAGATGATCCTTGAATCGCCGCCTGGTTTCGCCCACATAACACTCCCCACAATCCGGGCACTTTATCACGTATACGATGTGTGGAATCATTCGTTATAGGGTCCTTAACCTGGGACACCACTGTGTGCAACCTATGCCTTGGCAGCTGCACACAGCGTGTCTGGCATTCACGAAGCACTCTTGTTATACGCTCAGTAAGGCCCGGATAGTATGGAATGTATGTGGTGGCAACTGGCACAAACGGTTCACTTTGCCTGGGCATCACTCCTCTTATATATTTGTCCATGACCCTCTGGGGGTAACCGCATTTCTTAAGGTCTGCTGTGACTCGTCTAATTTCCTTTTCTCTATCCTCAGAGGTACTGCAGTGTGACTCTACCCTATCTAATAATGACTTAGCGACGCTGTTCTTATGTTGCATAGTTTGTGCTGAACTATAGTGGGTGTATTGGCTCCAGCACATAGGTTTTTTAAACAATGTTGTTTTAAGCCTATGGCTCCAGCACATAGGTTTTTTAAACAATGTTGTTTTAAGCCTATGTGCTGGAGCCATAGGCTTAAAACAACATTGTTTAAAAAACCTATGTGCTGGAGCCAATACATCCACTATAGTTCAGTGCAAACTATGCAACATAAGAACAGCATCGCTAAGTCATTATTAGATAGGGTAGAGTTCCACTGCAGTACCTCTGAGGATAGAGAAAAGGAAATTAGATGAGTCACAGCAGACCTTAAGAAATGCGGCTACCCCCAGAGGGTCATGGACAAATATATAAGAGGGGTGATGCCCAGGCAAAGTGAACCGTTTGTGCCAGTTGCCACTGCATGCATTCTCTACTATCCGGGCCTTACTGAGCGTATAACAAGAGTGCTTCGTGAATGCCAGACACGCTGTGTGCAGCTGTCAAGGCATAGGTTGCACACAGTGGTGTCCCAGGTTTAAGGACCCTATAACGAATGATTTCAGTAGTGGGATCATATACGTGATAAAGTGCCCGGATTGTGGGGAGTGTTATGTGGGTGAAACCAGGCGGCGATTCAAGGATCATCTGGGGGAGCACATGAATGCCATAAAAGCCGCAGATTATGGAAAGTCTGCTGTGGCTGAACATTTTTGGGAGAAGCAGCACCAGATCTCCCCAGAGGATTCGGTTATCGTTGACCTGGTGCATGGGTTCTGGAACCGCAAGTGGCTCAAGAGCTTGCGAATCTGTTCATCAGACAATAATACTATTAACAGAGATGGGGTATGCGTATGCATCCCCTCTTTGAGGCTGTGGTCCTCAGTATGGATGAACGGTTTTGCTTTCCTCGCTCCCGAGCCACTTCTGGTTCTAATACGTATGAAAGGAGTACCGCCCATGCACTCGTCGCACCATGTGTGGAAGTGCCGTTAGCCTGCTATTTAAGGATGTGTTGTGTAAGTTTTAATTCACTGTTGAGAAAGGAAGTGGATGCTTCTGAAAGCTACAGTCTAGTTTTAGCGCTTTTATCTTATTATATATTTTAAAGGTTATATATATTTATTGTAAATAGATTGTACTATATTTTATTTTACAGTATTAAAATTAATTTTCTTAATTCAATTTAAACGGTTGGTGTACGAGTTTATTATTGTGACAGAACCTTTTACCGTTTGAAACTTGCCGCCATTGTAGTATAATGTAAAACCAGATAGCGTAATACATAGCACTGTGTTAGGAATCTGTTAGCTTAGTATAGTATTGTCATTTAATCAATTAAATTTATAAATCTTATTAATTTTTATCGTTAATTAAATTGTAATTAAACAGAAATCCTGCACCAGACTAGAGCAGCAAAGCAACATACACAAAGTAGCTGGAGTGCTGTGGCTCATGGGACAACCGAAGGAGGTGATTCTCCAATGCATCACAGTCCAAAAAAATGTGAAGTGTTTACAGACCTTTCTGGAACAGGATGTGATTTAGCCATGGAGGATGTCTTTGTGTGTGCCAGGTGCAGAGAGTGTCAAGAAGTCAGGCAGCAACTTAGCATTCTGAAGAGCATCTATGAGAGTTTGAAGAGCCAGGTAGATGCCCTTGAAGGAATTAAAATGGGAGGTCTCAATCAAGCTCTCAGCTGCCCAACTGAACTCCAGAGCTCACTCTTGTGCACCAGTTAACACAGCTACAATCATCAGGGCAGAATGCGCTGGTCCCACAGGAGCTAGTTATTGTCAGTGACTCAATTGTCAGGGAAACAGGAAATATATTTTTAAAAAAGGATAGATGGAATAGGACCGGGGTATGTCTGCCAGGGGGCAAAAGTTGATGACGTTGTAGAGCAGATATCATCTTTTAATGGCAGAAAAGGTGATATTGTTGTACACATTAGCACTAATGACATTAAGTGTAGAAGATCTGTGGATTTACTTAGCGAGTACAGGTCACTGTTGAAAAAAAGTCAAGAGTTAGTGTTAAATTTGAAAGTGTCTGCAATCTTGCCCAGACACGATAGGAGGGAGTATATGTTGAGAACCTTTTCAATCAATTCAGCCCTTGGAGAGAGAGAGATTGTGCAAGGCTAATGGGGTAGAATTTTTCTCAGCATGGTCTGTGCTTGTTAACAGGAGAGATTGCTTCTGCAGAAATGGGATGCACTTAAATAGAAAGGGTGCAAGAATATTTGCTGATGCTATTGAGGCAATGTTAGGTGGGTTGGAAAACTGTTAGCTTGGGGGAATTCACAGACTAATAGATTAACAGTAGCCGCAGGCAGAGGGAAGTGATTCTTGCACTGCTTCTATTGGGATGAGCAGCAGCCTGGAAAGCAAGTTGCTGGAGATTTTCGGAACTGCTGGGAGTCATCATGAAACAAGTAAATACATGGGCTGTTAGGTTAACTAATAGTAAGAACAAGTGTATGTATATTTGCATGTACACCAATGCTGGGAGTATAGTAAATATATTTGATGAATTTGAAGTACTGATCAAGACATCAACAGTGGATATTGTTGTGATATCAGAAATGTGGTGTCATACAGGTATAAGGAATGCAGAATTGGAATTTGGGGAGTACAATGTGTACAGAAAGAATAGAAAGGGAGGAGGGGTTATGCTGTTGGTTAAGAAACAAAATCTAAGGAAGTGCATCCAGTTGACATAGATCGGGGGTCGGCAGCCTGGGCTTGCGAGCCTCATGCTGCTCTTTGAATATGTAACTACGGCTCTTTAACTTTTAGTTCACATGAAGCACAATTTGAAATGGACTTAAGAGGACTTAAAAATCAAGGACATGTGGAGTGCAAGACTAAAATACCTTTAAAAATGAAATTGAGGATTTGGAGAGGCAAAAGGCTGCCCTTGCAATTCTACACAAATGGACAACGAGAGATGAGTTGAAAATGCAAGACCAAATTGTGTTCGATGTGTGGAGTACTTACCAGACAAGTATATAAATTTTAAAATATTTGTGTTTAGACTTCTCTTAGTTTTTGGTTGGACGTATTTCTGCGGGCAAATATTTTCGAAATGAACTATATTAAAAATAAATCAAGAAACCATGCGAATAATGAGAGTCTCTCAGTATGTTTAAAGATGGAAATTACGGCATACTCGCCTGATGTTGAGAGACTAGCTCAAGAAGTTCAGCAGCAAAAGTCACATTAATTTGTACTTAATTGGATGTTTGTTTTTTCAGTATTAATAAATGATATTTGAAAATATATATATTTTTAATAAAACACCTTCCCATTCTATTCCATTTCTTAAAAAACTTCCACCGTCCTTGAGCTGAGGTGCGGCTCTTCGGATTCTCTCTCTTTTTTTTTTAATTAGATCAAAAATGGCTCTTAACTCAAAAAGGTTGCCGACCCCTGACATAGATGGACAATGCAATGTTGAATCAGTTTGGTGTGACTTAAGCACTGGGAAAGCAAAAATGAGGGTAGGAGTTTGAACAACTATACAGAAAAATAGTGGTCCAGTAAATCAGAATGTCTTATGTGATATTTAAATTCCCAGATATTGACTGGAACTTGTGGGTTGGTCACTTGCACACTAGCAAGCTTTTGTTTTCTGCAGCAGCATAATAAACTTTTTTTTTATCATTGTTTTCTAGCCATGACTCAACAATCCTACAAGTATGGTCCATGTGTTATAAAACACCTTGTATGTGCTTTCTTTTTTTTTAACCCCGGTTAATATAGATCAGGTTCTGAAATCTGATAAAGTAAGAAGCCCTTATTTTATCAGATTTCAGAAACAATAGACAGCATCCTCTGAACCAGGCTTTATCTGTATGGGACCTGGTGATATAAATTCTTTAGTCTGATAGTATTTCTTATCAATTTAAACATTTTCACAATACAGCAGAGTGTCAGGAAGCCGGGATTTTCATCATCTTCATCGCAGTGCCGAGCAGGTCGGGCATGAGTAGGAAATCACCTGAACCTTCAGCAAGGGTATCCAGTAGCTCTTCAGACTTTGAATAAGCTTTACTGAGAACTTACATTCCACCGTATAGCACAGCAAAATTTCAAACTCTTCTACTTCACACCACAAGTTCAATAAAATACAGTATTATAATTACTAGTAACATAAGTAACATAATCGCTTTGGGCATAAGGCCTCAGGCTGTGAAAGCTATAAACAGGCATTGTACATTTGAATATAACCTCTTTCTACACGTTGCTGTGAGAAACTGAGTTTGCCGTGCATTGATCTCATTATGGAGACACTTTGCCATGGGTTGCTTTGGTATCTAAATAAAAAGCATTGTTTCAACGGAGAAATAAATTGCTTTTTATTTAAAGTGTATGCCACTAGCCAGATGCCCTTTTTTTTTTTTTTAAGATCACATTGATTGGCAATTAAGAATTGTGAAGACCTGTATATTCACACTAGTATATTCCTTCATCGATGTCATTTAAGAAATCAAAAACAATTGTCCAAGTACTAATCCTTGGGGAACTCCACTTTTTTTTTATTTTTTTATGAAAACTGCATACACAAGAGGTATTAGAACCTATAGTACTTAGTACCATGCTTGGATTGGAGCTTGAGAAGACGAAAGAAGATATTTGTTGACTTAAGACTTGAACTTCTGTAGACTAATTTTCAGGAAATACGTACGAAGGAAGGTTGTTCCAGAAAGCAGCAGTTGAATGAATAAACGAGGAAGATGAAAAGTTGGTTCTGTGAGTTTGAAGTTGGACAGTAAATGTATGTTGGCTGGTGGCAGCACGTGTTTGGACTGTTTTGAAAGAGAGAGCTTGTAATGCCAAACAACATGAGGTTGGGAATAGCATGAGTTAAAAGCTCCATTTGAGAAGAGACAATCACCAAGTTGTGATCTGAGGTGCCTAAAGGACCACTCACTTTGACCGTGTACTTAGAGAAGGGTTGTTTGTGAGAAAAAGATCAAGCGTGTTGGCTGTATGGTTAGGATTGTCCGGTATTCTTGTAAGTAAATGAACGATCCGTGCAAGGTCAGTAATTGCAAAAGCCTCAGCATCTCGACCAGTTGAGTCAGTGTGACTAGAAAATGGAAGCCAGCTGAAGTTGTGAACATTAAAATCACAGGAAAATTACCTCACTGTTAGGAAAGTTGGACTGGAGAAATTCAAGTTGCAAAGAGAAGTCAAAGCGCTCCAAGTGATTAGTGGAGTTGGGAGAATGGTAGAGACAAAAGATGAATTTGACACAATGAGGTAGAGAGATTTTAAGCTAGAGAAGATTGAAGAGAGGAGATTCCAAATTGCCAAGTCTCTGACGGGGAATATCAGAACGGACATATGCACAGGTACCATCTTTGAGGCGAAAGGAATCATACAGCGAATAATTTGGGCAACTGAGATGAGCCGTAGTTGAATCAACCGATAATTGAGATTCTGTCGGAAAAAGTACGTGGGGGTTTGGCAGACTTCGAGTGGAAATGCACATCGTTGAGATTAGAATTGAAACCACGTATATTTGTGAAATGAATTATGAAGTGTTTAGGAGGTTTAGATCTTTTCACAGAGAAGCTTACTCTATTAGTTTGACAATTCGTGGTGTATTCAATAGTAAGAATAAGTGTGGGGGGGGGACGTGCTGTATGAAATAATGAAATTTTTGGATATGGCATACACATGGTAAGAATATACCCAGATCCTTGACAATGCCCCCCCCCCCATACACACTACTTGGACTCCCTCCAGTCACTATCTGGCAGAGTAGAGGTAGCAAGATTATACACTAGCTGATCCGGAAGCCTCCTAGAGAGTTACCAATAGGTTCTGCCCGGCGTACTAACTAGCGGCCGGCCTTCGAACACCATTTTAGAGCTGTACCCTCAAAATATAAGGAAGATTGGATCTTGCCATAATGTTCATCATAATCTCAAAAGTCATCAGTCATACTTCATTATGGAAAAGATGGGGAAGGGTTGACTGTGGAACTTAGCTCTGGAGACTAAACATGGGTTCCACCACTTCAAGCCTCCAATAAGCAAAGTGGTGGTATTGCACCGGTTGATGAGAGTCATCTACCACCTAGTATTGCCTGGTAACACAGAGGAGCGACATTGCTCCATGTGGTGTGGGCGCCACAACTCGACTCCTGCTACGTTGGTTCAAACCTGAGTGGTAACCCACAGTGCTTGTGCATGGAGGTCATACCCAGGATTACTAACAGTCCCACCATTGTGAAGGTGCAAGTAGAGGATTTGGCTGTCACACACCGTCCAGACTTCGCTGAAATTGGGTCCGCTTGACTCGAATGTCACCCGAATATCAGTTCCATCAGCGTTTTAGACTCCCAGGTAGCAAGTACAGCTTGTCTGGCATATCTGAGAGAATGTCTCTGATACCCAACAATATGTGCCTGATGCCTTTATCAGCACTTCAAATTCATTAAATTTATTTACTATACTTCTAGCATTGGTGTACATGCAAGTATACATGCACCTGTTCTTACTCTTAGTTACCCTAACACAGCCAATGTATTTACTTGTTCCGTGATGACTCCCAGCAGCTCTTGAAATCCCCAGAAACTTGCTCTCTAGTCTGCTGCTCATTGCAATAGAAGCAGTGCAAGAATCACTTTCAACTCTGCCTGCAGCTACTGTTAATCTATTGAATTGGCATTTCCCAGCCACACAGGACCATCATCAGTAGTAAGTTTAAAGATTCAAATTTAAAAATAGTCTGTGACTCCACTCAAGCTAGCAGTTTTCCAACCCACCTAATTCTTGCACCTTTTCTATTTAAGTGTATCCCATTCCTGTAGAAGCAGTCTCTCCTGTTAGCAAGCAGAGACCACGCTGAAAAAAATTCTTCCCGGTGAGCCTTGCACAATTTCTCCGGAGCCGAATTGATTGACAAGGCTCTCATCTTATACTCCCTCCTATCGTGTCTGGGCAAGATTGCAGACACTTTTAAATTTAACCTTAATTTTTTTTTCAGCATTGACCTGTACTTGTTAAGTAAATCTGCAGGTCTCTTACTCTTAAGGTCATTAGTGCCAATGTGTACAACAATATTACCTTTTGTGTTCTTAAAAGATATCTGCCCTAGAATGTCATCAACAACGTCTGCCCCTGGCAGACATACCCTGGTCCTCTTCCACCTATCCTTTTTGCATAATATATTCCCTGTCTCCCTGACAATAGTCACCAACAATAACTTTCTTTCCTCATAAGGACAGTCTTTTGCTCAATCTCACCAGATGTTTCTATTTAGTTGTTTTGATAAAACAACTAAATAGAAACATAATAGTAAGATTTAGGCAATCAAGATCCTGCAACTGTGTTGTTTACTGATAGCATAATTCCAAAGGTTCTGGGGATCTTTGGAATTATGCTATCAGTAAACAACACAATTTTTCTACATAGTAGTAGACCTGTAGTAGACATTTTGTAGCCATGTCATTAAAGATAACTTGCTTCTCTTAAAGGCTTTGACAAAAGAGAGCAATAATAAAACAGTGATATTGAATTGGCATTTCCCAGCCACACTGGACCATCATCAGTAGTAAGTTTAAAGATTCAAATTTAAATATTGCGATATCTTATGATCAATCAAATTAAACATTTCTATATTACAGGTGGAAATTGCTGCAGCTGCAACTTTATGCTTCAAGGTGCCACTGTCACCTGTAGATTAATAAAGTAAAATAAATTGAGCAGTTAAATAAAATTACCAAAAGACGGGGGAGAAAGTTCATAAGAAAGAACTAGTACTCACTCTGGGAAGTACAATAGCACATAATTCTGCTGTACTAGGTGAAACTTCAACCTGGAATGAGCAAGGAAACTGTGCACAAACCCAAATGCACATGCTGATATCTGCTATCAAAGAAATAATATCATAAACCAAAAGAAAGTTAGGAGAACTAGAGTTACAGCTTCATTGATAGGCATTTGATGAATTATGCCCTGTGAATTCCAAAAGGATTTCATTCTTTACTAACATAATTAGTGTAGTTAAGAGGATTTCCTTTGTGTAGTATAAAAAGTGTTTAATTTGATTAATCATTTGTTGATAAAACCATGTGTACGTTGTGTTTTCATTATTGTGGACCTTATTTGTTTTTGCATTGAAGAGAAGTATTTCAGCCATTGGTAATATCAAATAATGATTTGTTCATTTTGATCAGGTGTGATGATCAAGATGAACAAATCATGATGGAAAAAAAAGGTGAAACAAATCAAGATGGAAAAAAAAAGTGACCTTTTTTCTTTTTTGTATTGTGGCATTATTGCTTTTTGAGCGAAATGTTAAAACTGCAGTTGTCCCTCCCCATTTTTTAAATGAGCAAATAGTCATTCCTCTACAGTCATATCTAATTCTCATTGGAGGAACTTCATCAGTATTAATTTTATGTTGATTAAAAAAAAAAAAAAAAAGATAAAAAGAAAAACTGACAAAGTTGTTTTGGGAAAGCAGTTCTTACAGAAATAAAATGGGTAATTTTATTCTGATACCTGTATTTGGTGAATATTTATTCAGTAATTTTGATGATTTTAATTTGCTCTTCTCTTGCTTGACAGCAAAATTGTAGAACTTGAAGAAGAACTAAAGGTTGTAGGCAATAACTTGAAATCCCTTGAAGTTAGTGAGGAAAAGGTATGTTTAAATTTTCCTTTTTTTTTTTTCTTTCTTTCTTTCTTTCTTTTTTTTTTTTTAAGACCCCTTCCTTCCCCAATCCTAAAATAACATTGGGTTGCAATGTTATTTTAGGATTGGGGTCTCATTATTAAAACAGCAAGAGAACAGTATGTTGTTAAAATTATTAGTTTTATTATCCTGAACTATACACAAAAAGAACACTTTACTGCTACAATACTTTCAAATGATTTCATGAATAGTGCTTCAGAACATAGTTTTAGACAGGGTATTTATTTCTTTATTTATTTTTCATAGGTCAGTTTACCCACCCTGTGCCCATAATTGTATTTCAAATTTGTCACATTTGTAAAATTTAAATTTGAAAAATTTGCTACCTTTTGAGTGTGATGTGAATGTGGTAATTTTGTTGCTTTGGTATGCCATTCCCTAAATTCCATTATTTTCAAGTGTTTAATTAGAAGTGAATTTAAGTTCTGCTGTAGCATTACTGTTTTCATTCATTCTCATTTTGTTTTAGTTCATGCTTATGAACTTGTCATTGGTCATGCAAAAATTCTATTTGCGTAAGGATAATTTTGATCACTTTTTTTAACGAAGTTGAATGAAAACACAGTTCAATGGAGTTTATAAAAGCAGAGCAATGGAGTTTATAAAAAAAAAGATTAACTGCTAAAATGCTTCAAAATAACTAAAATATTATAATAAATGAAGAATAAACTGTGTATTCTCTTTTTATACACCTTAAAACAATACATTCCTGGTCCTTTTTACCTGTTCCAAGCTATTTTTGTGTAGAATATATTACATTGAATGTATTTTTTTTTTTTTTTTTTTTTGTGTATATTTTAGTGAGTTAAAGGAGGCCTTTAACTCACCAGTGGGATCATTTTGACCCCATTCTATATTATTATTTTTAATTTTCTCTCTGACTTCACTAGAAGACCATTCTGTTCACTCTGGAAGAACTCAATGCTTTCCAAAGGTGTTTTTTTTTGCCACAGTTTCTCTATTGATTTGTTAAAAATATGCCTGTTTAATTTTTATTAAACCCAAACTTGTAGGCTGTCCTTCTTTCAAGATGACTTTGAATGGTGGTAACTGTTTATGATCAATAAAATCATTGCACCAAATAGCACACACTAGCAATTAACTTCCTCCCTTTTCTCATAACTCATTTAAATCTCAATTTTATCTGCAATCTCATAGATCTT
Organism: Mastigoproctus giganteus; assembly: GCF_048544385.1. Lineage (NCBI taxonomy): Eukaryota > Metazoa > Arthropoda > Arachnida > Uropygi > Thelyphonidae > Mastigoproctus > Mastigoproctus giganteus. The sequence goes on from NC_143579.1 coordinate 27,648,643, forward strand.
CTTTCATCAAATAGAGATATTTGAACTCACACCATGTGGCATTTTTTATCACTTCTCTTAGGTAAGGGACGTTATTAATATATCCCAGTCATCTTATCAAATTTTTTTATCTCTTATTGCAATAAGAAAGATTATAGAGAAAACACTCACTTCTTTCTACAAGTGAGATAATGTTTTCTCTGTGTATTTTGTTGATAAATCCGGGTCTTGGTAGTGAGAGCATTCTTTGATTACTGGATAACATTTTTCAGGTCGAAGCACACAGCATGGTTTACCACATTTGTTTAAGACATTATTGCTGTAGAATACACCAGCTATACACTATATCATGCAAGAGTTCCTTTTAAAATAATGTGTGCATAATCTACTCATCCTTGTGTCTAGTTCTCCTATATGACTGATGTAGGCATGTTAATTATCACTTGTACATAGCCTTTTTAAATTTAAAAATTTTTAAAACACTGCATAAAAGATAATAAATCTAAATTATGTGTAAATTTTCTTTCAATAGATTTGTAATGGCCAAGTTTTTTCTTGACTAACATTTCATTTGTAAAATATACAGTAGAACCTGGATAAGAAGTTTTCCAAGGGACTGGAGGTTTAGAACTTCTTAGAAGGGAAATGACCTAAGGGTGTGAAATATTAACTACACAAAAAAAAATGAAAAGATACATATACATGAGTTAAAGATGATTTTTAAGTACTATTTCAGAATTTATAAATATTTTACTCTGCTTATGGGAAATTTTTAAACTGAGGATTTCTATAATTTTTAATCGCTTAACATTCTGTTCATTAAACTCATTACCAAGTTGGAAGAATAAGCTCCTTTGGAGTTTAAACATACCTTAAAAAGTCACAACTACAATAAGACAGAACAACAATCCACGAAGTAATTCAGAGAACTGAATTACTTCTGAATTACTTCACAACCATCAGAACTTAACACTTAAATGTGGTCTATGTATCCAATTATGAATTTTGATGAAAACAATTGCAATATGTCACTTCCATTATATCAAAATGTTTATACTAAAAAGGTTTTAGGGCTTGAAAGCCTTAGACTACAGAAAATTTGCTAATCGAACAAGTTAGTGCCAAGCATCATTTTAATTCGAGTAAACTGCTGAAGTAGATGAAATGGCATCTTTTCTATTATATCTCATATTGCAAATGCCTTCACAATGAGTTGCCCTGATATTGAACTACCTCAAATAAGCAACGCTTCGACAATGGATTCTCGAACAGGCAACACTTTGCCAATGGAGAGGACTAATGTTACTTATTCTCGGCAGATATCGCCCAGAGGTGGTTGGGTGGTGGTATCCACAGAGAATAAGTAACATTAGTCTTCTCCATTGGTGAAGCGTTGCTTATTGGGGGTAGTGCAATATCAGGGCAACTCATTGTGAAGGCATTCACAATATGAAATATAACAGAAACAATGCCATTTCACCTACTTCGGTGGTTTACTATGAACTAAATTGATGCTTTGTGCTAACTTGTTCGATTACCAAATGTATATATTTAATATTAAAAATAAATAATTTCTATATTTAAAAAACGTCTTAAGTGGGAAGACGTCATTTAATCCACTGTTTATTCTTTATCACAAACATTTTACCCGGGAAACTTCTTACGCTGGAAAATAATACATTACAACATATAGAGTTGAAATTGGCACTTAAGAAACCAAACTTAGTACAGGGGAAATTTTCTTATTCACGAATTTCTTATCCAGATATTGTATTTTGATTGGTTAACGCTTATCAGTAGCATTAGCATTAGTAGAGGCATTTGATGCAAGAAAGCAAGCATATGCAGCATCAGCCAAAAAATAAAATAAAATAAAATAAAATAAATAAATAAATATAAAAAAAAAAAAAATTAAATAAATAAATAAAAAAATAACCACTTCCACTTCACCCCTCTGTTTGTTCGAAATACCTGTCCAGCTGAGCCTTAAACTTATTTAGGCTATCAACTTCCACGACAAGGGATGGAAGTCTATTCCACCAACCAACCACCTGCTGGCTAAAGGCAAATTTCCTCACGTCTATCCTACATCTGTCTTTTCTCAATTTGAATTTATGCCCTCTCAGGTGATTATTCTGAGCAAGAGGAAGAATCCCATCAGCATTGAGCATGCTCAAACCATTCAGGGCTTTATACACCTCTATCAGATCACCTTGCCCGTGCCTAGTCTCCAGACACTGTAATTTGCAAAACTTAAGCCTTTCTTTGTAAGAGCACCCCTTTGTTCCATTCACTAATCTTGTTGCCCTTCTCTGTACTCGTTCCAGCATCTCTACATCCTTCTTGAAATGAGGCCTCCAGACCTGTATACAGTACTCTAGGTGTGGCCTGACCATTGCGTTATACAAGGGAATAATCAGCTCCTTATCCCTGCTAGAAAAATTCCTATATATCATCGACAATACACCATGAGCTACTCTTGCAGCCCATCTGCACTGCTCAGAAAACTTCATATCTGCCTGCACAACCACCCCCAGGTCCCTTTCATTCTCTACCACTGTCAGTGTAGTACCATAGAGTTGATAAGTTGCTCTGGGGTTGCTGTTTCCCATATGTAGTATTTTACATTTGTCAATGTTAAACTTCATTTGCCACCTCGAAGCCCATCTGCTCAACCTTTCCAGATCCTGTTGCAGTAGCATAGTGTCAGTAGTGTCCTTGACAACCCTGCCAACCTTCGTATCGTCTGCAAACTTGGACATTAAGCTTGATATACCATCATCAGTATCATTTATAAATACAGAAAACAATAATGGACCCAATACTGAACCCTGAGGGACTCCACTAATAACATTAGTCCACGATGAGCAGTGTCCATTGATTACCACTATCTGTCTTCTCCCCCTCAACCACCCCTTTATCCATAGCAGTAATTTGCCTCCAATGCCACACTGCTCCAATTTGTGCAGCAGTCTTCCATGTGCAACAGTATCAAAAGCCTTTCTAAGATCCAAGTATATAATATCAAAGTTATTCCCTGCATCCAGTTCTTTTGTGACTGCATCATAGTATCCAATCAGATTGGTCAGGCAAGACTTCCCCTTAACAAAACCATGCTGTGTCTGAGCTATGACTGAAGTCTTGTCTAGATGATCCTGCAGTGCTTCTTTAACCAGTGCCTCCATTAATTTTCCAGGAACAGAAGTTAAACTAACAGGTCTATAATTATTTGTGTTGCCCTTTGATCCTCCTTTGTGATTCTACAAAGATTCTATACAGAGATTCTATATCTATATCTGTATAGATTCTATACAGTAGAATCTATACAGATTCTACTGTATTTGGCGATCTATTATTATATTGGCCATCTCTAGGCCTTGGCTCCATGAGATGGTGAGTTACTATCTGAGCTGTAGTTTGCCATATTGCCTGCAGTTTTGTATCTGTAGTGTGGCTGATAGTAGCAGATCCATACCCTAACCAGATTTCTAAACACCTCATAAATGTTTAGTTTTGTTGAGATTAAGGGAAGTGATGAGCCGAAAATAGGCTATCTTCATTTCCACATTTCTGACTGACTGGCATAGTATATAGGATTTGCAAGAATGTTGAAGTGGTCCATGGCCATAAGGTGTTGTTACATGCATATCAGGGATCCTCAACAGAACATTGACTGTGATATCAGTTTACCAGCTCCTATATTGTTCACCATGTATATTAGGGTCTGTTGTCTCATGTTTCTGTCATGCATGTTTCATACCATCCGCATAATGTAAAAGATAAGTCATTAAATCTTGTCAGTTGTCAATAGTTTACTCAGCATTGCTAAGAGTTGTTCCTGTGAATTTATTTGCATTCATATTATTTGCTGTTTTTTAAATAAATGCTGCATGTTTTGTTGTCAGTTTGCTAATTCTTATGGCAAAGATTGGGTTGAGCAGAAACAACTCCGCTGTTCATCACTGAGTCAGCGATGGTGGAACCAGAGTTGTGTCCCTTTAAATTCTTGGTATTAGTATGGTTTCTAAAAGTTGGATGTGTTGACCTTTTTATGAATCACCAGGACAGTGAATTACTGTGTGAAAAAAATAAATATTTTTTCTAAACAATTAGTAAATAAGATTTGTTAACTGCATTAAGAATGCCTTGCTAAAAAATAGCTTCTCCTTTCTTGCTCTTTTTTAATTTTAATAATAATGTTTTCTAGGCTCATCAAAGAGAAGAAACTTATGAACACCAGATTCGAACAATGACTGCCAGACTAAAGGAGGTGAGTTTCAACCTCATCTATATCAGTATGTTTTAATCTTATTTGATCTGCTATAAGTGTTAATATTGTAAAGGAACTTTTTCTACCATGGCGATTTAATCTTGCAGTGATATTTATAATGCTGTAAGGATTAATCTTGTAGCAGTATTATTCTGCTGTAAAAATTTAATTTGAAAATTATATGCATATCTGCATTCATTTTCTCTCCTTGAGTGAGGGGAAGAGGCATTTTGGTTCCTCCGTTAACAGCAACCATCAAGATTTGGGCTTATGCTCACATTAGAAGTGACACTTATCCATGAGTTAGTACTATGCAGGCAAGTGTTTAAGCCCATTTTATTTTATTATTTTTTTTATATACATACGAGTCATATACACTGTTCAGTCAAAACATTATGACCACCTACTTAATAGTGGGTATGTCTTCCTCTTGACTCCAGTACCGTCGTCATGTGGCAAGCCAGACTCTGTTAGGCTACTGAACTTTCACTGGGATTGCATCCCTTAGTTCTATGATAGTATGTGCTGAAGGATCCAGATGCCAGATTTGTCAATTCGCATAATCCCAGAGATGTTTTTATGATATTCGGCAGCCCAAGATAGCACCTGAAAGTCACTTTTGTGTTCAGCGAACCACTCTTGAACAATACTGGCAACATGGCAGGACATATTATCCTGCTGGAAGATACACACGTACCATCCAGGAAGACAGGCACCGCAAAGGGTGTACCTAATCCACCACAATGAATAGGTAGTTGTTAGCATTCAGAGTGCGGTCTTGGAATATGAGAGCTCTAAGATGATTCCCAGAAAAACATTCCCCATACTGAAACACAGCTGCCATCTGCTTGTTTCTGTTGGACCAGAACATTGGAGTGATTCCTCTCCACAGTTTGTTGCTGTACCCTCTATTTACCAGCCATATGGCATAGCAGGAAGCATGATTCGTTGGAAAAGGCAACTTTATCCAGTCATCAATTGCATTCTGAATGGTGTTGGTACAACAACACCATTCAGATGCAAACTTTAGGCATCATTGGCAATGGCTGGCCATAAGCACTGGCACCTTGACCAGGCACCTATTCCAGTGGTACATATGGGGAAGGGTTCATTGGATTGTGCTCTCAGAAACACCACTAGTCATCCCTTTTTCAAGTTCACAGTCAGTCATTCTACCATTTTCCATCTATTGGCTTGCACAGGGTGGTATAGCCTAAGTTTGCCAGATTTGTCAATTGACCCAGCAACTGCTGCTCTGTCCATTCTTGGAACACCTTAACTACAGCACTTCATGAACAGCCCACGAGATTTGCAATTTCCATAATGTTGCCACTCTTCAGCCGATATCTGACAGTCATCAACCCTTTTTTTCAAGGTCTGTCAGATCACATCCCTTGACCATATTGATTGTGCACTTCGTTTGGACCCCCTGCCACAAACCTGCAGTATCACATTTACTGGCTCATGCTGTGACTGTATGCCACCAGGTGGGAAGGAACGGCTGATTGCTAAAACACAGGGGTAGCCATAATGTTTTGACTGGATAGTGTGTATGTTTTTTAATGCAAGTCATAAACTTAATTTTAATTTTATACCACTAGGAGCCTCCAGACTCTTTCAGATAATGAGATGCAAAGATGCAAAGATTCCTTGTTCTTTTGATCTTCACATCAGGAGAACAACAAATTTTGACATCATGCCCTGTTTTCTCTTTAATAATCTCATTTAAGAATATCAGAAATAGGAACAGTCACAGCTCCAACCATTTTCTTCCTTTTGTGTAGCCATGTAAGGATTTTATCCATGATTCTGATAGTTCCAGTTTATATAGAAATCTCCTATATGAGAGTCAAATGCTTTGCTGAAGTTAATGCACTGTCAAAGTTATTTCCTCCATTCAACTCACGAGTGACACTATCATCATAATGGTTTATTAAATGGGATTTTTCCTTCTCTAGCACCATCTGATAATGTAATTAAAAGCAGTTTAATAGTTGATCTGAGCGATTGTAGTTCTCCTATTGTGAGACAAGTGTACAAGTTCATGACACTTTAATTCTTCTGTTTTCTAAATTTTTTCTTTAATGATGACAATTGTTTCAAAACTAATTGCTTCAGGTGGCCAGCTGGACCTTGGATCATCCTCAGCTGACTCCTATCTTCATCTTGCAACAGTGGCATAACCAGGTGATACTTCCCCAAACATTCTGATCATTCTTTCATGGGTTTCTTTAGCATTTCTGTCATCTTTGGTTAATGATTTTATTACTGAATGATGCTCAGTTTGATGGATATTCATTCTTCTTCCACCCACCAACATAAAAAAATGTGATTTTAAAAGACAATAGTTTATCAAAATAAACTATTCTATAATTTATTAGTATACTTTATATACACTGTATATACACTATTCTCAGAATGTTTTGACCATCCCTCATATTTTATTATTGAGGTTGTATATTTATCATTTTTAATGAATTGAAATTACAAGCTGCTATTCAAATATAGAAATGAATCTTTTTTTTTTTTTTTTTTTTTTGCTATTTGTAACAGAGTACATGTAAATCCATGTGGTTTTGTTCAAAATATATGAATCTTTATTCAATTTGTAGGCTGAAGCCCGTGCTGAATTTGCTGAAAGATCAGTGCAGAAGTTGCAGAAGGAAGTGGACAGATTGGAGGGTAAGGTTTCCTATCCTACTAGAGTTCAAAATCCATTTTGAATTTAAATGTTCATTTATAAAATTTATTTGTTGTGAAAAGTTTAAAGTACAGATACATGATGCTGCATTTAAAATGAAGTTGCGTGTGCACATCATCCACTCTTCACCTTTAGGTGACGGAATCAATTTCTGAAAGACTCACTTCTCTGTAAAACCATAAATCTTTCCACTTAGATACAGTTAAGAAGTATAAATAAATTATGAATTGTTTAATATTTTTTTTTAATTGGAAATTCCTGTCATCTGATTAGAATTTATATGTAATATTATATGAAATATATGATGCATGCTTATGTGTATTGCAGATGAATTAGTTTCAGAGAAGGAAAAGAGCCACCTTTTACGGGAAGAGGTGGAAACAACTTTGAAAGATATTCAGTCTATGTGAATGTGATGGTTGATGTATGAAATCCTGCTGCCCAGAAGGTTTGCATGTATATATATGTAACCAAACTAAATTTTATATCATACTATTACTTTTTATTTATTCTTTAATTAATCACTTAACCATGCCTGATTTCATAATCTGTTTTAATGCTAGATTTACAGCATGTTTTTGTATTGTCTTAAACTTTAATATTTTAAAATAAACTAGCAGATTTGCATTTTGTTGTTCTTTTTAAAATATTGCATTGAAGTTAATTTGATGCCACCCCTTAAATCATATATATACAGTGAAAATCCTGTTATGGTGAATACTGTTTTAACAAATATATTTCCAGGTTATAATTTCCCTTATAATGAATAAAACGTGTTATTGGTTTCAAAAAATAAAAAAACTGTATAAAATGTATGTGAAAATCATGAATGAGTGCAGGAGCAAATAAATACTAATTTTGTTTTGTTGTAGTGCACAATTCATTATATGAAACACTTTCAAATGTAAATACACTGCATATTGTAAATGCGGCTTAGGAAAGAATTGTGAAGAAACATAAACAACATTCACTTGAAGACTTAATTTAATGCTTGTGTGTGGCAGTGGTGCTGGCATAATTTCAACAAAATGTGTGATGATGATAGCTGTGAGACAGATTTGTATATTGTTATTCCCCAGTGGAGACCATAACATAAGAGGCCTAATTTTCATAGTTTTTAAAGCCTTTTGCTTGACAAAAAGCATTACAATTAATCTTATTCAAGTTTAGTGGACTCTCATATCACACATTTTAGAATGTACTAAAATTGAATTTTAGTCCACAAAAAAAAGTAAACTTTATAAACAAAAATTGGCTTCTTAATTATTACTTGAAAATTGGTGATAAGTTATATATCTGGTACCACTTCTGGATATTGTTTGTTATTACTCTTTTTTTTTTTAAACCAATAATAAAAGTAGAAACTACTACTTCTATATGTTAGAAAAGTGCATTAGAAGTTATGTGAAGAAATAATGGCTGTTTTAAGATAATATTGAGTTAGTATTCATTTAACAAAATTTCGGAGGACAAAATGATTTATATACTTCTGAAAAGTTCACTATAATGGGATTTTACTGTATTCTGTTTTAATTCAGTTGTGATACATTTTTTATTAACATAATCTGCATGTTTAGCTACATTATCTCTAACAGTAATTAATATAGTCTTGATATGTTTAAAAATTAACATAACCAATGTATAGGGTGGCCCAGTGTTACATACAGATTTCATTGATGGATTTTATTAATTCATTTTTCTCTCTCTTTCCCCCCCCCCCAAACGTATCAGTAAGGTAGAAGACCATCTGAAAGAAAAATGAACAAAGGGAGCTATGATCAGCTAATGCTAATTGTTGTGCCTTTTCTCTCATTGCTGAGAAACTTTCAGAAATACATTTGAATCAAATTATAAACTTTCTAAGCTGTTGAAGTAATACAAGAGTGATCGATTGGCGCCTCCAAGCCAGGTGGGCAGGAGCAGCAGTGTGTAGCACACGCTTCTTGATTAGACCGGGGTTCGAGCCCGTGACAACCAAATATGGAGGATGCAGAAAGGTCAGGGAATGACCACCGCATATCCCTGGAGCAATATGGCCTTAGTTGCTAATGCTCCTAAAAACCAAATAACACCAAGAGTGATTAAAAAAGTTTTTGAAATATTATGTGCAGGAAAATGTGAGTTTAATGAATGTCATTCAATAGATGCACCTTTGTGTAATGGTATCACTGTACTAACAGTAGGGCCTCCTTCCTTCAGGAATATATGTAAGCCATGTATGTTTAAAATACCACAATGGAGAAATCTGACCCTCATTCTCATATGAAGTATTCATGTTGAAAAGATATATCTGCAACAGAGGTTCGTCCTGATGTGCTGGCAGCTATTCTTTTCTACTTTTGCTAATTGGTAGCAAATTTTAACTGTGAAAGAGTTAAACAAAACTAGTATCATTTGAGTTTCCTGTCAATTCAGAAATGATAGCAATATTGGAAGAAATGGCAGTGAATGAACTGTGAATAGACATATTGCTGAGTGTTAACATATCTGAAGGCAGTGCACATTGCCCTCCTAGGCTTCACACCCACCAAGTGATGACTTCAAAATATCTTTGAGAGATTTAGGTGAAAACCCGAAGACTTTTTTTTTTGTTTATATCTAAGGATATGACATGGGTGCAATCACTTTAATCCCAAGTCCAGTCATCAAAATGTGACCTAGGAAATGCACATCTCACCACTGAAAAAATTCAGCCCATTCAGCAGGTAAGGTAATCAGATAATCTCCATTTTTTTTAGAATTCCCAGGGAGTTTATTAATTGGGGATGCAGATCACCAGCCAATATTAAGCAGGTAATAGTGAAAATATATGAAGCCATCAAGATGAAGTGGCAAAGAAGTTGCATGATGGTGTACCATTCCACTAGGACAGCGGTTTCCACCCGGTGGTTTGCAAAAGTATTCCAGGGGGTTCGCACTAAAAATTCTATAATGGCTTCTACTTAGGTTTACATAGGCATATTATTGTAAACTACAAAATATAACTAATAATAAACAAAGTAAAATTAAATTAAATAAAAAGTAAAGAATTGCCAAAGAAAGAAACCACATTCCCCACAATTCCTTATAATTAGTTTACTATCTTATAGTATATCATGTTAAATGTTTTCTGTACTTTTTTTTTTTTTTTTTTATTCTCAAGGACCATTGTTATGTACAGGTACTTTTTAGGGTTCGAAGTCTAACAAAGGATCCTTATAATGCCACTTGGTTGTCTGTCCGTCCGTCTGTCACAACATTGTATCTCTGGCACCACTCAACCTATTGACTTGAAATTTTGCATGGGTTTGTACATCGTGTGGGCCAACATAACACCGTATTGATCATTGTTGGCAAAATTTGTCTGAGAAATGTGGGGGTGGTAAATGTGGGGGAACAAAAAGTGTTGTCGACAACCTATAGCTCAGGAGTGGCCAACTTAATTTGTGATGCGATCTACTTTTTCCTTCAAAATGTGCCACGATCTACCATCTCAAAAATTTCATTGCACAAGGTGCACAAATCAAGGGATGACTGTATATTTAAATTTCTTCGTGATCGACCGAAATTAAATCCACGATCGACTTGTTGGCCACCCCTGCTATAGCTTATTATACACTGCACAGTTGGAAAGAGCTCAACGAGTAGGTTTAAAATTTTAAAATATTTTTTAAATTAAAAATGGCGGCACCAGATAGGAAAATGTGAGTAATTTTTGTGTCCCCCCCTCTCTATTTCTGTCGCTAATGGAGCTAAAAATTTAAAAATCGCATTAGCTATGCGTTATTCTATGCTTATCAAGGGAAAACTATTCCGATTGAAATCTATCATCTACTTTTTGTGTTAAAATTAAAAAAAAATTTTTATTGCACTTGGATAGTGCACTTCTTTGTACTAAGTAACTCTCCTTTTGGTGACAAAAAGATTGCTAAATAGTTAGATAATAATTCTATAAAGGTCATTTATAAATTTTTCGACGAGAAATATTTTTTAACAATTTTCAAAGCTGGGGTTGTTCCAGCAAGGAGAGCCAGTGTTGAGGTGATGATGGTGGGGAGGCGCCTGCACAGTCTTGCACGGCCCTCACCTGCAAGTGGCTTCTCCCACCCTTGTCATTCACAACAACTGGAAAGACTCAAATAGACAAAGTTTTCATTAGTTCCTCAGTTTTAGGCCAAGCTGGGGAACTAGAAACTTTTTTTTTTTTTTTTTTGTAAACCCCAAACACGAGAGGTATTAGAACCTACAGTACTTAGTACCGTGCTTGGGTTGGAGGTTGAGAAGACAGAAGATATTTGTTGACATTGGACTTGAACTTCAGTAGATTGTAATTTTCAGGAAATACATATGAAGGAAGGTTGTTCCAGAAAACAGCAGTTGAATGAATAAATGAGGAAGATGAAAAGTTGGTTCTGTGGGTTTGAAGTTGGACAGTATATGGATGTTGGCTGCTGGCAGCACGTGTTCGGACTGTTTTGAAAGAGAGAGCGGGAATTATAGAAGCCAATTCAGAAGAACAGTGCCCATGAAAGTATCTGTAGAAGAGGCATGCAGCAGAAACAGTACGTCTATGAGAAAGCGAGTGGAGAGACTCTGTTAGAGATGAATCATTAATTAACCTAACTGCCCTCTTCTGAATGGAATCAAGAAGCCTGAGAGAGGTTTTGGGGGCACCACCCCCAGATGTGGGAACAATATTCCATGGCAGGGCGGATTTGCGATTTATACAGAGTAAGCAGCTGTTTGGAAGAAAAGTAAAGCCGAGAGCGAAAGAGAAAACCTAGTTTTTTAGATGCAGAGAAAGCAATATTTGTAATGTGCTTGTACCAAGAGAGATTAGAAGTCAGGGTAATCCCCAAAAGAGATATATCATTTTGCCTAAAAATTGGAGTGTCACTAAAGATAAGCATAGGAGCAGAAGAATCCTTTTTGCGAGATATAAGACAAGATTGAGTTTTAGAAGGGTTGAAATCAACTAAGTTGTCTTTGCCCTACTGGAGAATTACCTGAAGATCGGCATTTAAGGAATTGGTAGCAGATTTTCAAGAACTTGAAGCTGAGTGAGCAGGGCAAGGTTTCTCAAAATGGAAAGTGGAATGCAACGTGCTGTCATTGGCAAAACTATGGATAGGATTTCCAGTTAATGGAAGAAGGTCATTAATGTACAAGAGGAAAAGAGTGGGGGAAAGAACTGAACCTTGGGGGACACTGGCATTAGTGGAGAAGTTAAAGACAGAGAGCCATCTACCATCACCCTCAGTGAGCGATCAGAGAGAAAACTGGATAACCAATTACTAAAAACAGTTGGCAAACCATAAGATGGAAGCTTGTTTAGAAGACCTTTACGCCAAACACAATCGAAAGCCTTTGAGATGTCAAGAGCAACTAATTGTGTTTCACCAAACCTTTCCATTGAATTAGTCCATAAATGGGTAACATAAGCCAGAATATCACTAGTGGATCGACACTGACGGAATCCATACTGGCGATCGTTGATCAGATGGAAGGTTTCAAGGTAGTTTAAGAGTTGGCAGTTAATTGATTTCTCCATTACTTTAGAAAGAGTAGAAGTAATTGCAATGGGAACGATAATTGGATGGGAGGGATTTGTCACCCTTTTTAGGAACTGGCTGGATATGAGCAAATTTCCAAGCAGAAGGAAAAACACCTTTGGAATAAGAAAGTGAAAAAAGGTGGCAAAGAATAGGAGTAAGTTCAGGAGCACAGGTTTTGAGAACAAGTGGAGAAATACCATCAGGACCTGGAGCTTTCTTAGCATCCAGATTCATCAAAATCCTTCTGATATCCTTTTGATGGAAAACCATAGGAGGCATTGAATGGACCGTGTTGGGAATGGTGGGAGGTGTTTTACCAAGATCATTAATACATGAGCTGGAAGAAAATGGGATGCTAGCAGGTCAGCTTTATCCTTGGCTGAAGTGACAACAGAACCATCTGGTTTGGACAGAGGTGGGAGCAGAGATGGGCAAAAGTTGCGGCCAATAGCTTTGGCAAGAGACCAGAATGCTCGGCTACCATTAGGGCAAGAAGCAAATTTTCTACTCTTAGCCTGTTCAAACTCTAGTTTGGACTGATTAATAACTGCTTTACAATTGTTGCGAGCTTTGGTGTAGGCAGAAAATGAAACTGAAGAATTAGAAACAAGCCAATTATGATATGCAACATTCTTCTCTTGAACAGCCTTAGCACATTTATTGGAAAACCAAGGTTTAGATAAAGGACGAGATTTTAAAGTGGAGTGTGGGATAAAAGGATTCCATTCCTGCAAGAATAATTTCACTTACACGATCTGAACAAACGTTGACATCAGAAGTTTTGAAACAGTAATCCGACCAAGGAAAAGAAGAAAAGAAGTCTCGCAGGTCATCCCATTTTGCATTCTTGTAATGCCAAACAACACGAGGTTGGGAATAGCCACGAGATAAGGTTCCATTGGAGAAGAGACAATCACCAAGTTGTGATCTGAAGTGCCTAAAGGCATTTGATATTCGATTTCCCAGTTAATCCAAAAATACAGTAAGTTCTCGACATACGTAATAGATACATTCCCGGACTTCTTGCGTAAGTAAAGTTTTACGTAACTCGGGAATGACAAAAAAAATGTTGCTACTATATCCTTGATATGCCAAAATTACAAAAACCACATAATATCCTCAGAATAATTTTCAGAAGAAAATATTTTAATTAGTTCAGTTAACAACTTTATCTGGGGACAGCAGTGAAGTAGCCAGAGTGGCATATAAGAAAAGAAAACAAAATTAAGAAAAAACACGTTATTGTACTGTAAAAACTGATATGTATTTTCATAGCCCTGTTTATTATAGTTGAGTTCATTGGTGTCGATCACTTCACTGCTTCTCATATTCTGTCTTTCTCCTTTATTTTGTTCATCATTTCCACTGACAAATCTGAATTCTGCATGATACTTGTTAATGTTTGGCTATTTTCATATATCCTTATTATTTTAAATTTTCTGGTCCAACTGAGTTGCTTTCCTTTTCTTGATAGATTTACTGTACTACTGTCGCTTATTTTCTTAGTTGGCACCATGATAACAGTCAAAATTAAATTTTCTGAAAAGAACTTCACATAATTAAGGCAAAAACTCACTATTATCACTTCACTCGAGCTCACATTTTACTAAAGCTCATTTCTGGAGGTCACTGCCATAAAACAAAAACAATTTGCAGTCTCCTGTTTATTGGACTTTTCTGTTAGTGCAATTCATTATAAACAGGTAGTAAACTCGATCTTATTGCATTTGTGATAATACCGATAGCTGGAATTCTATCGCATTTACCCACATTTACCCACAGTAAATGTGGTAACCCACATTTACTGTGGGTTATTATGGTGAAATGTGTGTCCCCTTCACTGAAATCTTCAGTCATATAAAAAAAATATATAAATAACATAATGTAAGTCCGAAGCTACATAAGTCGGGGACTTACTGTATCAAAAAATGTTCAGCAACCTACATAAAAAGTATGGCAACAGATAAAAAAAAAAAAAAAAAAGCTTACCATGCACTACTCGCGTGTCCAATGCGATGCTTCCCTTTATTTTTTACAATGTTGATTTTAAATCTAATAGTTTCCCTTTATTTTTTACAATATGTCACGTATGGTTTGGTCACCAACATTATAATGGTTCATTAAAGATTTAACAGATGCACCATTTTCAAACTTTTGAATAATTTCAAGTTTTTGTTTAATTGAAAGCACAACTCTTCTAAACACAAAAAAAAAGAAAGAAAAAGCTTCCATAAAAAAAAAATTCCGACATCCCTGACTTAAAACAAAATTTGTCCTTTTGCGGTGTGGCAGAATACAACAATCGACGCACTAAAACAAACTAACATTTGGTCCTTTTTTCTTTTTTTTTTTTTTTTTTTTTAAGCGGTGGGTGTGAAGACAGCTGGGGTTGCAAGATAATAGGCACACTAATCTCCCAATTACGACTTATAACATCACTTATTTATGACTTTGAAATCATTTGTTTATACCTATTCTAGTTATTACTTGAATTTTATGATTTCTGATTTTTTTTTTTTTTTTTTTTATAATTATTTGGAGTCTTTAAGTGTCCTGGTTAATCTGCTTCCCAGTTAATCCGAACCCCCGTAAATCAAGAGTCTGCTGTACTTGTGAGAATTACGAAATAAGTCTCATAATTGTAAGGGTAGGCTGAAAGTGGTATCATTATTTTTGACAGGTCTTTTTTTCATTGTGACAGCAAGTAATTAGATTATATTATTACCAAGAGAAATGTCATAGTTTTTCGTTTGAAGATATCCTTAATTATCTCAAGTTCAAGAGCTGCAGAATATGATGATTTCCTAATGATGACTAATGCATAAAGTAACAGTTAGATGAAAAAATACACTACACTACACTGTATTGTAAGATCCTATTTTAACTAATACGTTAAAATAAATAATCATATTTTGGAGGACCTTGTCTCCTTGTGTGGTAAAAATTTAAAAAATCATAATCTTATCATACAGGCTTTACATTTATTTTTTCTGTATAATATGAAAAAGATTAACTAGGAAGCTATTATTTCTATTTGAAACATAGCTGTGAAACATGGATGGAAGGAGCCTTTCTTGTTTGTACTAAAGGTCTATTTGCATTATCTCAGCATAAAGGGATTAAGTTTGTATATACTGTTTTGGTTTTCAGCAGGTAGCTACTTTTCTTGTTCTTCTCTTCAGGATTTAAATCTTATTGATTCTGTGACCTCAGAATTATTGTAGGAGTCTGACTTTTATTAGATAAAATTTCTCTGTATATTTGTGTTTTGTTCTTTGTTTTAATAATATATATATATTTTTTTGTTTACAGATGAGTTACTTCATGAAAAGGAGAAATACAAATCCATCTCGGATGATCTGGACCAGACTTTTGCAGAGCTTACTGGTTATTAAGAGTATTGCTTGCTTATCAGCTTGTGTATTTGTATATGAATTCCACTTTTCCATGTATCATCAGCCTGTGTCAGCAGTTAAGAAATGATAGGTTGTGCTTCTATTAAAAACAATGTGGCATGTCATGTTCTCATAATCTGTATTCACTAACCATGGGCCTTGAGGATGATGTAGATGGGCCTAGGTTTGTTAATAGGAAAAAAACTTTTATAATCCCTTTATAAAATATGAAATTTCATTACTGTAAAACTGGAATTAAAGCTGCTAAAACTTCAGGTCACAATTTTAAGTACTGCCACATTGCTAACATCATGGGAAAATAAAACATTATTTTAAATAATTAGTTTATGAATTTTACATTGAAATACACAAACAAGATTCATTATGAAACCTTTGATATTCATGATAGTCAATTGCAAGAAATACCAGGGTATATCAGATGTTAAACAGGCTTCTGAAGTTATTCATCATTAAGGAATAATATATAATGAAAACTTATTTCCCTAATTTAAAACTTTATTTTAATATTACACTTGACCAAATAAAATAGTAGTTATTAAACTTATGAAATAAATGCCCTTCAATAAAAAGATTGAAAATTAAAACATTAAGAAATATATATTGTTTGAAATTCAGACAAACAACTTATATAATTAGGTGGAGAAACTGTTAATAACTTTAGCATGAAAAATGGCTAATTGTTTTTGATTCTAGATTTTTAAATCTTTACATGTGATCGAAATAAAAATTGTCTTAACCCCTTAACTGTTATTCCTGAATATAGTTCAGCTATTAAAAATACATATTTTCATCGTATATATCAATCTTAGCCCAGGGAAGTGGAAAGAGTTTTATTCTAAATTTCAGCCATACATCTTGGACTATGCCCATTAGTAGCTATTCACATTCATACAGACTCTTGGTCAAGCAATGTTTCAATTTAAATTTTAGTTGGCAAGTAACTACTTTTATTGTTCCTTCTCTTTTGGGATTTACATATTATTGATTCTGTGGCCTCAGAAATTGCAGGAGTCTGATTTTTATTAGATAAAATTTCTGTCTTTTTATTTTGTTCTTTGTTTTAATAATATTGCTGAATGTTGGTCAATATTTTCCTTTTTAGGGACTGATATGACTGAGTTAAAAAAAAAAAAAAAAAAAAAAAAAATCGGAAGAAACAGATTTGGAACATGATTGAAAGTGAAGTTGAAGATAGTTAAGATGAAAAATTTTGTAATTGTAAATTGCTTTTAATCTATGGTCAGATTACTTATTTTTGGGATAAAAACTGAAATTTTCAGAAAGAAAGCTGTGTTCCTTACCTGATACTCTCATTTGGGGTGGGGTGAATTCTGTGGGGTTTCCTTTTTATGGCATGGCAAAATTGGCCTCGGTAAGGGTTATGTGATTTTTATCTTTATCTGGCAAAGTTGGTGTGGCACCTTGTGGCCTTAGTTGACTCAGTGCATATTCTAAACAGCCCAACTCAACCCTTAATGTAATATTAGTTTGAAATAGTTGCAATTTTTTTTTCAGATATAATTAAAATTCTCCCGAGTTATGTTAAAAATATTTTAACATAACTGACTTGAAAATATCCTCATTGGGTGTCACTAGCTCAAATTTTAAAACATAGTTCAAAGAGGCTAATTTTTTGCTAGACGTATCCCTCAGAATCTCCCAAAATGTATTCAGACCATATTTGAAAAAACATGTATTTTTAATGAACAAATTAATGCAGTAGTATGATGGGCCCCTTGGCGCCATTAACAGCACCAATCCATTGTGAAAATTTTTTGAACAAATTTCTCCTTCAGTGCAGTCACCACTATAAGGGGTTGTGTTGACCTTGTTCTGATCTGCCATTATGGTTAATCCCAAAGGTTTTTGACAAGATTTGAGTCTAAGCCAGCCAACCACATTGTTGGTCTTGTTTTCCTAAAACTAGGCTTTTGCACCCCTCACTGTATTGGGATGGAACATGGAGAGCCCATTTCTGTGGAACTAGCACAGTGGAATCATCCAAGGTGTTGACTTAACATTGATGTTTGGAACTATAACGAAACAGTGAACAATGAGAAGTAGCTCCCACCATGACCACATCTGCACCAGACTTCATTATGGGAACAGTTCACTCTGGCCTATAGAGGTATTTTCTACTTTGACACCACTCCTTTGATTTGAAAATGGTATAATGTGGCTTTTCACTCCATAGGACCTGTTTTCAAAGTCCACTAAAATGACAGGCTGGGCAACACTGAAAATGAAATCTTGTATTCATTAGTTTGATGTGGGACTTGTTAGCAGCCATGAAAATCCATGCTTTGCATCTTGCTGTGGGTACACTTATAACTCCTGTCGACATCTGAAGCTACAGCGTGACTTTTTCCAAGAACATTGCTCGGCTTTTTTTTTAACACTTAAGGAATCGATGTTTTTTATCCAAAAAATTTGGGCCTACCTGACCATTTACATACACTTGTATGTTGTCCTCTTTCTTCTATCTTTTCTGTGGTTGATTTTGTAGGTTCAAATGTATAGCTGTTGGCATTCACTGATAAATTGCTGATATGACATTAGATGATCAAGATTCTTTGAAATACCTAAACCCCTTGGAATAACTCTGTTTATATCTGGGCTATTACCTGTACACTCAGACCTGTTTCTACTTTACGTACATCTTATTTGCACTATTTACATTACTTTAGAAGGAGTGTCCAGATTCTTTTGATAGCTTAGTGCATATACTAGTATAGTATCACCTCAAAAATTTGGAATATTTTGAATATTTCTCTGAGGGCAAGGAAAATAACCTAGCTGGAAACTTAAATTTAAAAAAAAAAGAAAAAAAAAACACTGCATGTTCCATGTTTATGCATTATGTTCTCAGCAGTGTTATTAACTGCTGACATCAAATTCCTCCCTGAAATAATTTCGACAAAAGCTGAGATGTGTGCTTAAAAAGTTCTCATCACCATCAGTTTTCAAATATCGTAGGTTAATGATGGAAAACCAAGACCTGTAGTTGGTTTAATCATCTTTTCCATCTATTTTATCTATTTATTTTTTTCTACAACATTCAAGAATGTTCTGGAATATTCTAGCATATTGTTATGTGCAGAAGAAAGGTTGAGACGTTTCTAGACTGTTCTAGAAACATTGTAAGCCTACTAGAAACTTCTCTACCAGTATATATACAAAAGTGCTTGCACTAAGCAAGCACTTTTGTATTTCAAAAAAGTACGTGTGTTTAATAGAGCGATTGGTAAACAAGTGTGTGCATTAGTGTAAATCGTGAACTGTGATTGAATTAGAAATAAAAATCTACAAGTTCTTATTTCATGTGCACCTCAACCATATATGAAATATTTCACGTTCTTGCCAAAATAAGCCTAATTGCTTTTGCAACATTTTTGTACAAGTAGTATTAAAATTGCAGTGGAGGACACTGTCACAACTTATGAGAAGAGCCTATGAACTCTATTTTGGATGTAACAGTAGTAGTAGTAGTGGCATATGATGCAAGAAAACCAGTGTATGAGCTTATGCAGCATCAGCCAAAAAAAAAAAAAAAATCACACCATTGCCTCCAAATGCCTGTTCAGTTCCTCCTTAAATTTATTCAATCTATCAACTTCCACGACAGATGGAAGTTTATTCCAGCAATTAACTACCCGCTGGCTAAAGGCAAATTTCCGCACATCTATTCTACATCTCTTTTCTTAATTTGAATTTATGCCCCCTTAGGTTCGTAATCTGAACCCATTCAAGGCCTTATATACCTCAATCAGATCGCGCAGGTGATCTAATGTTGGAGATCAAGATAAAGTATGGGCTTCAAAGATTTCCTGTGGCTCATGTTCAAGGACATTAACAGGCTGGTTTAGAGGTGGTCATAAATTGATGCTTTTTGCTGTTCCTGTTATATGGTTAGAACCACGTGACCACATAAGTTATTGTTACTTTTGGATAACCATTATTTCTAGTTTTTCTGGGAAATCCAAGGATAAAGTACAGTATTCCAACATACCTTCTGCTCTTAGGCTGGTACCTCACAATGGCACAGTGCCAAAGCCACCAGAAACTTATGGACTGGACTCTGATTCAGGATCGGAAAAGGATTCTTCAGAAGATGCAGAATCCAGAATGAGTACAGATCCAGAATTTTCAAATCTTGAGACTGCAAAGGCACAACTAATCAGGCAGAATTTAATGATTCGGACCTCTCCAAAACCAAGGCTCAATTACTAGGATCATGGCTTCAGCAGTGGAATCTTCTTGAAAAGGGTGTTAAGGTGTCTTTATAGGAAGAGGCAATCTAACATAATGACCTATTACTCCTTGGATGGTGCTTTGTTTAATAGTAACAATGTCCAGGAATTAATGAAAGAGTTACATTTGGAGCATGTCCCTGAGCAGTGGAGGATTTTCATTGATTCATCCAAGGTCAGTTTGCAAGGAGTTTTACTCCATAATGGAAATAAGTATCTATCTCTATCATTTGTCTGTGCAGTTCACGTGGAGGAAACGTACAAGAACTTACAGGTTCTTTTGCAAAAAATATGCTATTAAGAATGCAAATGGAATGTCTGTACTGACAATAAAAGTGGTGGCTTTGCTGACTAAGCTGCAAGATGGATACACAAGTACTGCTGCTTTTTATGCGAGTGGGAAAGCCAAACAAAGGATTGACACTACAGGATAAAAAAAATGGTTGACCATTCAGAAACTATACCATGCCAGAAAAATGTAGCACATCCTCCTGTGGTAGATAAGTCAAAAATCTATTTACCTCCATTGCACATCAAGCTAGGTTTGATAAAAAAAAAATATTTGTGAAAGTGATGGACAAAAAATTAGGATTTTCCTGTTTAGGGCAAAAGTTTCCTTGAATCAGTGAGGCCAACATAAAAGGGAGTTTTTGTGGGCCCTCAAATCAACTGCTATTCCAAGTACTAAAAATAAATGCTACAGAAATAAGAGCCTGGAAGGCATTCGAAAACATCTGTCAGAACTAAAAGGCAAAAAACGACAAAACTTTTATTATCAGATAAACATTGTTGTAAATAGGATAAGGTTAATAGACCCATTGTTCAATATTTAGTATTGTATGTAGCATTTCCTTGTTGATAGGAGAGACTGCTTCTACAGGGATGGGATACACTTAGAAAGGGTGCAAGAATATTTGCTGATGCTATCGAGGCAGTGTTAGGTGGGTCGGAAAACTGCTAGCTTGGGAGGGACACAGACTAAAAGGTTAACAGTGGCTGCAGGCACAGACAAAAGTGATTCTTGCACTGCTTCTATTAGAATGAGCAGCAGCCTGGAAAGCAAGGCAATGGAGATTTCACGACTGTTGGGAGTCATAGTGGAACAAACAAATACATCGGCTGTATTAGGGTAACTAAGAGTAGAAACAGATGCATGTATACTTGTATGTACACCAATGCTAGGAGTATAGTTAATAAATTTGGTGAACTTGAAGTGCTAGTCAAGATATGAGGCAGATATTGTTGGGATATCAGAGATGTTGTGTCACACAGACAAAAGCAGTGCAGAATTGGAATTTGGGGAGTACGATGTGTACAGGAAGGGAGGAGAGGTTATGCTTTTAAGAAAACAAAATCTAAGGAAGTGCATCCAATTGAGGTTGGTGGACAATGCAATGTTGATTCTGTTTGGTGTGACATAAGCACTGGGAAAGGAAAAATAACAGTAGGTGCGTGTTATAGGCCTAATGAATCTGATGAGTATAATGAGCAATTGTGCAGAGAAATAGTGGACCAGTAAATCAGAATGTCTTATAATGGGGGATTTTAAATTTTCCAGATATTGACTGGAACTTGTGGGTTGGTCACTTGGATTTATTGGGTGACTGTTTTCTACAGCAACATGTTTGAGAGGCAACCAGAGGTAGTAATATTCTTGATCTGATTATCAGCAGTTATTATTCATGCATTAAGAATTTGTAGATAAAGGAACCACTGGCTGACAGTGATCACAATGTACTGATGTGGGAATTAAAGATATAACTAAAAGGAAGGGCTATTGCTTTTGTAAAGGTGACTATAGGGGTCTCAGACAGTTCTTAAATTATGTACAGTGGGATCAATTGATGATGTTACCAACATTGAATTCTAAATGGGAAGCCTTCAGGGACTTAATTTTGGAGGTTACTAGGCTTTTCATTCCAACTAAGAAATACTGTTCAAGGTTTAGGCCTAAATGGATGTCAGATAAGCTAATGAGGCTCGTGGAAGAGAAGAAAAATGTATGGGGTGCATATAAAGTATCAGGTGGCACAGAAGCCTATGGCAGATATAAACAAGTCTGTAATCAAGTCACAAAGGAAGTTAGGCAGGTTACGAGAAATCCTTGGCAAAGGATGCAAAGAAAAACAGCAAAGAGTTCTTTACTTATATAAATTAGAAGGAAAGGGATGAATCAAATTGGACCACTTAACATAGATTGGTTGACTACTGATGACCATGCTAAGGTAGCTTTTTTTTATTTTTTTATGAAAACCCCAAACACGAAAGGTATCAAAACCTATAGTACTTAGTACCGTGCAAGGGTTGAAGGAGAAGTATGGGGGGGGGGATGCCGGAAACTTTGGTCTAGATACTAAACATGGGTTTCACCACTTCAAG
Organism: Mastigoproctus giganteus; assembly: GCF_048544385.1. Lineage (NCBI taxonomy): Eukaryota > Metazoa > Arthropoda > Arachnida > Uropygi > Thelyphonidae > Mastigoproctus > Mastigoproctus giganteus. The sequence continues at coordinate 27,671,172 of NC_143579.1, forward strand.
CCTCCAATAAGCAAAGTGGTGGTATTTCACCGGTTGATGAAAGTCAGATAAACTGAATGAGTATTTTGCATCTACATGAGCACATGAGGAGTTATTCAATGAGGGGAATGCCAGAAGTTTATCAAACTCTAACAGGGAGCTAAATGATTTTGTAATAACAGAGAAAAGTGGAGGGGAAATTGTTGAAATTAAACAAAAAAGGCACCTGGTGTGGATGCTCACTCCTTCAATATAACTATCCAGTTCCTTTGCTGCCTCCTTCAATATAACTATCCAGTTATATTGAAGGAGGCAGCAAAGGAAGTTAACAAACACTTAGCCATAATTATGTTTGTTTGTTATTTGGTTTTTAGGAGCATTAGCAACTAAGGCCATATGGAGGGCGCTGACTCTCTTTAGAAAGTACAGTTGCGAGTTACAGGCTCCGAAGAAAGCTATAAGTGTTTGCTTTTTATTTACATAATTGTTATTTTATATTGTACTTAATACGTAGTCTTATAGTTCTAATTACGCTGGTTATTTTTATTTTAATTTATATAAACAGTTTTTGTAAATATACGTAATACTTTATAAAACCGTTATTGCGTTCGAATATTGCAGGCATTGTTTTTGTATATAGTGATAGGGAATTCAAATTTTTAATTGAGGTAGCTAGGTAGCTCTAACGTATAATTATAGAAACAGTAATACGCTTCACTGTTTCTATTAGATAGCGTAGTATTGACATTTAATTAATTTAATTTATTGATTTTATTAATTTAAAATATCATGCCCCAAACTAGAGCAGCAAAGCAACGGGCACAAAGTGGCAGGAGTGCTGTGACTCGGGGGAGAACTGAGGGGAGCGATTCTCCAACGCATCACAGCCTAAAAAAATGTGCAACTTGTGAAATGTTTGCCGAACTTCTGGAACGGAACATGATATTGCCATAGGGGATGTCTTTGTGTGTGCACGATGTAAGGAAATCAGGTGACAACTCAGCGTTGTTATGGGTCTATATGAGTTTGAAGGACAGGGTGGATGCCCTCGAAAGATCTAAATTGAGGGGCCCATCAGGCTCTCAGCTGCCCACATCAACGCCAGAGCTTGCACTTGGTCATCACGCAGCACAGCGGCAACCCCCCAGGCAGAATGCGCTGGTCCCTCAGGAACTAGTAGTTGTTGGTGACTCTATTGTCAGGGAAACGGGAAACATCCTTTGTAAAAAGGATAGGTGGAACAGGATCAGGGTATGTCTGCCAGGGGCAAAGGTTGTTGACGTTGCAGATCAGATATCATCTTTTAAGGGCACAAAAGGTTATATAGTTGTACGTGTTGGCACTAATGATATCAAGAGTAGGAGACCGGCGGAATTACTAAACAAGTACAGGTCACTGATGAAAAAAATCCGTGAATTAGGGTTGAATTTGAAAGTGTCTGCAATTCTGCTCAGACACGATAGGAGGGAGTATATGATGAGAGCCTTGTCGATCAATTCGGCCCTGGAAAGATTGTGCAAGGCTCAAGGGATAGAATTTTTTTCAGCCTGGACTGTACTTGTTAACAGGAGAGACTGCTTCTACAGGGATGGGGTACACTTAAATAGAAAGGGTGCAAGAATATTTGCTGATGCTATCGAGGCAGTGCTGGGTGGGTCGGAAAACTGATAGCTTGGGGGAATATAAGGACTAATAGTTTAACAGTAGCCGTAGGCAGAGGTGAAGGTGATTCTTGCACAACTTCTATTAGAATAAGTAGCTACCTGGAGCGAGGCGTGTTGGGGGTTTCAGGGACGGGTGGCAGTCATCGTGAAACAGGTGGGTATATGGGATGTGTTAGGGTAACTAGGAATAGGAGTAGGAGCATGTATACTTGCATGTATACCAATGCTAGAAGTATAGTAAATAAATTTTAAGTGTTGGTCAAGACATCAAAAGCAGATATTGTTGGGATATCAGAGACGTGGTGTCACACTGATATAAGGAATGCCGAACTGGAATTTGGGGAGTACAATATGTACAGAAAGGATAGGAAGGGAGGAGGTGTTATGTTGCTAATTAAGAAAAACATAAAATCAAAAGAAGTGCATCCAGTTGATATAGATGAACAGTGCACTGTTGAGTCAGTTTGGTGTGACATAAGCACTGCGAAAGCAAAAATAAGAGTAGGAGTGTGTTATAGGCCTAATGACTCTAATGAGTACAATGAACAATTGTACAGAGAAATAGAGTGGGCTAGTAAATCGGAATGTCTTTTAATGGGGGATTTTAACTTCCCAGATATTGACTGGAACTTGTGGGTTGGGCACTCACACACTAGTCAGACTTTTGTGGATTTATTGGATGATTGTTTTCTGCAGCAGCATGTTCGAGAGGCAACCAGAGAAAGTAATACTCTTGATCTGGTTATCAGCAGTGATCATTCATGTATTAGGAATTTGTAGATAAAAGAACCACTAGGTGGCAGTGAGCACAGTGTACTGACGTGGGATTTACTTAAAGATTTAATTACCATCAGGGGTAAAGGAAAGGGTTTTTGCTTCCGTAAAGGCGAGTACAGTAGTCTCCGACAGTTTTTAAATTCTCTACAGTGGGATCAACTGACGATGTTACCAACGGTAAATTCTAAGTGGGAAGCATTCAAGGAATTAATCGTGGAAGCTACTAAAAGTTTCATACCTATTAAGAAATATTGTTCCAGGTTTAGGCCTAAATGGTTGTCAAATGAACTAATGAGACTCGTAACAGAGAAGAAAAATGCATGGGATGCATATAAATTATCAAGCGACTCAGAAGCCTATGGCAGATATAAGCTAGTCTGTAATCAGGTCACAAAGGAGGTTCGGCAGGCGAAGGCAGATTACGAGAAATCCTTGGCAAAAGATGCTAAGGAAAACTGCAAGGGTTTCTTTACTTATATAAACTCTAAAAGGAAGGGGATGAATCTGATTGGTCCACTTGACATCGATGGTTCGACTGTTGATGATCCTGCTCAGATAGCAAACAAACTGAATGAGTATTTTGCATCTACATTCACACATGAGGAATTATTAAGGTTTGAAAATGGCAGAAGGTTATCAAATTATAGCAGGATACTTAATGATTTTGTAATAACTGAGAGCAAAGTGGAAGAGAAATTGGTGAAGTTAAACGTAAGAAAAGCACCTGGGGTGGATGGGATCTATCCAGTTATATTAAAGGAGGCGGTAAAGCAACTAAGCAAACCCTTAGCCATAATTATGAGAGCATCCTTGGACTCAGGGGAGGTTCCCACGGACTGGAGATGTGCAAATGTATCCCCAATTCACAAAGGGGGATCGAAGGGTGACACGAGTAATTACAGACCAGTTAGTTTAACTTCTGTTCCGGGTAAAATAATGGAGTCGCTGGTTAAAGATGCATTGCAGGATCATCTAGACAAGACTGCAGCAATAATTCAGACACAGCATGGGTTTGTTAAGGGAAAGTCTTGTCTGACAAATTTGATAGGATATTATGATGTGGTTACAAAGGAACTGGATGCAAAAAATAATTTTGATATCATATATTTGGATTTCAGGAAAGCTTTTGACACTGTTGCGCATGAAAGACTATTGTACAAATTGGAGCAGAATGGTATTAAGGGTAAGTTGCTACAATGGATAAAAGGATGGTTAAGTGCGAGAAGACAGAGGGTGGTAATCAATGGGTGCTGCTCTTCTTGGACTAATGTTATTAGTGGAGTCCCACAGGGTTCGGTGTTGGGTCCACTGTTGTTTTGTATATTTATCAATGATATTGATGAAGGTATATCAGGCTTAGTGTCGAAGTTTGCAGATGATACAAAGGTTGGCAGGGTTGTTAATGACAGTAATGGAAGTGTGCTACTGCAACAGGATCTAGATAATTTGGGCAGATGGGCTAAGAAGTGGCAACTGAAGTTTAACCTTGACAAATGCAAAGTACTGCATATGGGTAGAAGTAACCCCAGAGAAACGTACTAACTGTGTGATACTACACTTAAGGTGGTAGAAAATGAAAAAGACCTGGGAGTAATTGTGCAGTCAGATATGAAGTTTTCTGAGCAAATCAGACAGGCTGCCAGGGCAGGTCATGGGGTTTTGTCAATGATACATAGGAATTTTGCTAGCAGGGAAAAGGATGTGATTATTCCTTTGTATAAGGCAATGGTTAGGCCACGCCTTGAGTACTGCGTACAGGTCTGGAGGCCTCATTTTAGAAAGAATGTAGATTTACTTCAGCGTGTACAGAGAAGAGCAACAAGATTGGTGAGGGGAATGAAGGGATCCTCTTATCAAGAGAGGCTTAAGTTCTGCAAATTGCCGTGGCTGGAGACTAGGCACCTGCACGGTGATCTGATTGAGGTGTATAAGGCCTTGAATGGGTTGAGCACGCTGAATTCTGATGGGATCCTTCCACTTGTTCAGATTACGAACCTAAGGGGTCATAAATTCAAATTAAGAAAGGACAGATGTAGAATAGATGTGCGGAAATTTGCCTTTAGCCAGCGGGTGGTTAATTGCTGGAACAAACTTCCATCTGTCTTTGTGGAAGTTGATAGGTTGAATAAATTTAAGGAGGAACTGGACAGGCATTTGGAGGGAATGGTATTTTTTTTTTTTTTTGGCTGATGCTGCATAAGCTCATACATTTGCTTTCTTGCATCACATGCCACTACTACTAATACTATATTGCTCCGGGACATGCGGTGGTCATTCCCTGACCTTTCCGCATCCTCCGTATTTGGTGGTGACGGGCTCGAACCCCGGTCTAATCAAGAAGCGTGTGCTACGCACTGCTACTCCTTCCCACCTGGCTACAGAAGCGCCGCCATAATTATGAGAGCTTCCTTGGACTCAAGGGAGGTCCCCATGGACGAGGTGTGCAAACGTATCACCAATTCACAAAGGGGGGGGGGGGTTCAAAAGGTGACACAATTAACTATAGACCTGTTAGTTTAACTTGTGTTCTGGGGAAAATAATGGAATCACTGGTTAAAGAAGCATTGCAGATCATCTAGACAAGAATACTATGATGTCACAAAGGAAATGAATGCGAAAAATAATTTTGATATCATATACTGTACTTGGATTTCAGGAAGGCTTTTGATAGTGTTGCACATGGAAGATTGCTGTACAAACTGGAGTGGTATGGCATTGAGGGCAAGTTGCTACAATAGATAAAGGAATGGTTCAGTGGGAGACGACAGAGAGTGGTAATCAATGGACACTGCTCTTCATGAATTAATGTTATTAGTGGAGTTTCCCGGTGTTTAGTGCTGGGCGCATTGCTGTTTTGCGTATGCATCAATGATATTGATGAGGGTATATCAGGCTTAATATCCAAATTTGCAGATGATACAAATGGCATGGTTGTTAATGACAGTAAAGACAGTATGCTACTGAAACTGGATCTAGATAAGTTGAGCAAATGGGCTGAGAAGTGGCAACTGAAGATTAACATTTACAAATGGAAAGTACCGAATATAGGTAGCAGTAACCCAAGAGAAAAGTACCAACTGAGTGTAACTACACTCAGGGAAGTGGAGAGTAAAAAAGACCTGGGGGTAATTGTGCAGGCAGATATGAAGTTTGAGATATGAGGCCTCATTTTAAGAAGGATGTAGAGCTGTTGGAACGAGTACAGAGAAGGGCAACAAGATTAGTGAATGGAACAAAGAGTTGCTCTTACAAAGAAAGGCTTAAAGTTTGCAAATTACAGTGTCTGGAGACTAGGCACCTGCGAGTTGATCTGATTGAGGTGTATAAATCCTTGAATGGTCTAAGTATGCTCAATGCTGATGGGATTCTTCCTCCTGCTCAGAATAATCACCTGAGAGGGCATAAATTCAAACTGAGGAAAGACAGATGTAGGATAGATGTGCGGAAGTTTGCCTTTAGCCAGTGGGTAGTTGGTTGGTGGAACAGACTTCCATCCTTTGTTGTGGAAGTTGATAGCGTAAATAAATATAACGCTGAGCTGGACGTATTTGAGACGAGCTGAGGTATTTGGAACGAACGGAGGGGTGAAATGGGAGCGGTTTTTTTTTTTTTTTTGGGGCTAATGCTGCATAAGCTTGCTTTCTTGCATCATATGCCTCTACTAATGCTAATGCTAATTTCAAAAATTATTCAGAACTATTCTTGACTGTTTGCTGCAGATATGCCGGGATGAAATAAAAAGAGAAATTAAAGAAGTTTTATTCGTAGCTGTCATGGCTGGTGACACAACAGATGTTTCAGAACATATATAAATGGTAATTGTTCTGAGTTATGAACTGAATGAAGACATTTTTGAGGTTTTCTTCACTTCGGAAAACCAAACGGCAGACGGAATATCGAAGTGCATCCTAGATCAGTTAGACATAATCCTCGAGGGAAATACTCAAAAACTGGTTGCTCAGACATTTGATGGCGCAAGTGTGATGAAAGGCAAGAAAGGGAGAGTCAGGCTAAATTAAAAGAAGTGTACAAAAATGCACATTTTATTCACTGCTATGCACACCAACTGATTATGAGAAATGCAGCAAGTAGTACCCGAGATTCAAGAATATTCTTTTCGAACCTCATATCGACTTCAACGTTTTTCTCGAGATCACCACACCGTTTCTCTGTTCTCACAAAGCATATGGACAGCCATGTTGCCCGACCTTCTCCTACAAGATGGAACTTCAATATATGCACCGTGACAGCGTTTATGAAAATTTTGAATCCTTAAAAAAGTGCATAAGGAAACTACAAGCGACAGCAAACGTTGATAACACGATTTCAGAAGCAACTGGAATTTTGCACATCTTGAGTAATGAAAAATTCGAGTTCTGGTTAGAACTTTTCCATCAGATAATGCCTCACGTGGAAGTTATTTATAATCAAATGGAAACTCGAGAAATTCAGGCAGTTAAAATACATGAATATATAAGAAACTTTAAAAATGCCATTCTAAAAATCAGGAATTCAATGTACTGTGAAAAATCCTTCAAAAACACTCATAATTGAAGCGAAAGAAGTATGCGACTATATGAGTGTTGACGTAGGTGACAGATATTCTTTTACAAAGCAATTAATTGCTGCTAAATTGTTTAACAAGGAGAGCTTTGTTCTTCTTCGTAAGAAAATGCCCATGGAAGAGGTAGGGGAGACTGTGAGGCATATCCCATAATTGAAAGAGAAAAACTTCTTACGGAATTACAAGTTTCCTATACCAGACATGATCTACACAATTATTGCAAATTAACTGACTTGCTGAAATTTAACTCAGAAAATACTCTAGCTGAAGTTCTTGGTGAACTTACAAAACTCATAAAAGTTCTTTTGACCATTCCGATGACTACTTCTGAGCCCGAAATCTATTCAACATTAAAAAGAATAAAAACATTTGTAAGGAGCACTTTGAATCAGGAAAGGCTAAATGCTCAAGCCATGCTTTCAATAGAGAAAAGCTTGGTCAACAGTGCACCAAACTTGAATGAAAAAATTATTAATCTATTTTCAACAAATAAAAACCGAAGAATCGATTTTGTTTTTAAATAAAAGTTCAAATCTGTTAATGGTAAATGTCTAGTTAATGTTTTGTAGTATTTTTAACTTGCTTATTATTATTACTGTGTATGTTTACATGTCTTATAACCAAGGCAATTTAATGTAACTTTAAGACGTAGTATCACCAAACATCAGAGTCACGAGCCGCCACTGCATATAACTCATTAGATTGTAGCATGAAATTGGACTCTAAACTTTACAATGATTCAAAAATTGCACCAAACATATTATCATGTGGAAGATCTAAATCTGCTGCCATTGTTTGTAATGTTTTAGGTAAAAAAGCACTGCAAATTGTTTTGGAATTTTTAAAACATCGTGATACACCATTATTTTTTTGTTTACAGATTGGTGCTTCTAATAGAAAGAATATGAAAATGTTTATTTTGTCAGTTCAGTACTCAACGAAGAATATGGTCCTACAAACTATTTAGTTGATTTTTTTGAAAATGCTGATGAAAGTGCAGATGGAATGTTTGAGTGCCCAAAAAATTCAATGAGTAATTTAGGATTTGATTGGCAAAGGGGGTCTAGTTTCAGTGCAGACAATGCAACTACTTTTGGGATTGATAAATCCTTATTCCAAAATATTAAGAAATTAAATGAAGACGTAATTAGAGCAAACTGCCATTCTCACATTATTCATAATTTAGATATTGATATAGAAAATATTGTCTTGAAAATATATGGTCATTTTTCTGTTTAAGCTAAAAGAAGGGATAACCTTAAAGGATTTCATGAGTTTGCCGAAACAGAGTTCAAGGAAATTTTAAGGCACGTTCCAACTAGATGGCTTTCTTAACAACCATGTATAGATCGAATTTTGCTTTCACGGAAGGCTTTGGGCCTTTATTTCATAAGCAGACCAAAACCCTGTTCCAAACAGCTTTTTAAAATCCTTCAAATTAATGAAAATTGAACAGGATCCCTATAATTATAGAATTATATTTTCTTTTCTCAATGTAGTCGATCGAAATAATTTGCAAAGCAATAAAAGAGCTTGAAAAGAATGAAACGTGTGCCCGTGATATATTTTATATAATGAATGATCTAAAAAATTCACTGAAGAATCTGTCTTGATCAAGAATTTTTTGGATATCAAGTTCCTCAGCATTTTCAGAAATTAGACGCTGTAGTTAAAAGCACAGTAATAAATTATTTCAAAGCATTTTATAATGTTGCATTGAAATATTTAGGAAAGAAATTTTATTTTAATGAAAATACCCCTTTTTTGAAACTCGGCAAATTAAGTTTTAAAAATGGTTGTCCAACTCATATGAGCTACTTCAATTTTAAAGATAATTGTTTAGATTTTTCTGAGAAAATTAAAAATGATGCCAAAGTTCTTAAGGCTACTCGAAGTAGCACAAAATATGTTCAGGGTGAATGATTTATAGCTATTAAACCAGTGCCGTTTTTTTTTTTTTTTTTTTTCCATCTACCTATTACTTACTTTAGCTTGATGTCAATTAATGCACTAAACTTGCATCAAAATATTTGGATCAAGTTATGCTTTTTATATCATCCATATCATTCATTATCCTTATATATCAATTCATATCCTTCCCCATAGAAAGCCATGGTTTACCATTAAATATTTTAAATTCTAAATTAAACTAAACTTTGCAAATATTTATTGTCAATATGAAAACTATAATTTTTAAACCAAAATCTAAAAAATATAAACAAAATGTTTAATTATTAACTAAAAAAAGCATTCAATTTTCCTTTTTTGGGGTGGGAGGGGGTGGAGTGAGAGTTGGTGAGTGGTAGCATTAATTATTTTTCAGTGTCCTTTAATGCAGTCATTGAAATCTGGCAACCCTAGTTGTATCCCACTTGGGCCATAGCTCAGAGCCACCGAAGAACTTACAGCTATCTCACACAAGTACTAGGGACTAAATAGCAGGGGTTTTATTTCTTCCAATTGTTGAGCGGCATTGTCCCATGTTGGTGAAGGGAACCAGTGATGATAAACTTCGTTGATCTTGGCATCCCTCCATGTACGGTACCGCCTCATTGGGGTGAATTCACTTGTGCATGATTTAATGTTAATCCCAGATTCCAACGCACTGGTATATTTGTACGTAGTGTGGCGATAAGGTTCTTACTAGATAATAGTACAATAGTACGATAAATAGTACAATAAATAGAATATAAACTGAAGGAGCTCAAAAATGGTTTTATTTTTATTCAATGTAATCACCACCTGAATGAATACACTTATTATGCCATTCTAAAATTTTCTGAAGTCAGCAAAGGCATCCAAATAGATTACGTTCAGTTCGTCAGAGGAGAAATCTCTCTCCTCTGAGGACAGGTTAACCTCGGCAAAGAGGAAAACGTCTGCTGGTGGTACTTCGGGATAGTAGAGTGGATGGTTGATTTGCAATGTTTTGTCAGAAATCGCTTCAAAACAAGTGAGAAATGGATGGGGACATTGTCATGGAACAAGAACCAGCTGCCTTTGTCTCAAAATTGTGGCCTCACCTGGAAAATGGGCGTCAATCGTCTTTGAAGCATCCATGTGTATAACGCAGCATTCACTCTCTCCCCTTCAGCTAAAAATTCCTTTTGAATCACACCATTTGTCGAAAAATATGGACAGCATCACCTTGATCCTAAGCAATGATTTTGAAATCCACCGTATGCTCTGTCGCTTTGTCTCAGGATCATAACGAAACACCCAACACTTGTCTCCAATACAGTATTATCTTGACAAGTCTGGATGATCTTCACATGCACCCGACACCCTTCGATGCTTCTACTTATCCATGCAGCTGTGCATAATTTTTTTTCCCCAGATCTTAACTTTTCCCTAAATCTTGCAGAATTTGACGAATCATTTCCTTATTCATATGACATGACCACAATAGCATCAGTCCGGGAATTTATTGCCACATCTTGTATGAACATATTTGCGCTTGTGTATTTTCTCAATTGATAAAGTGAAGTTTCTTAACACACAATAATACTCTTTCTTGAAATGACGACCTCTGCCCTTACCTGTAATTAGAAATTAATTTGTCATTGCCCACGTTATAATGCTGTGGTTAGTCGCTGCCTGTATCATATTTGTCATAATAACTGGGTTTCTGATGAGGTGATCATGGGCATTACAGTTGGTATAATATCTTTATTGCAGGCAGTGAATGGTTACATGATTGCATTAGGCAATCATGTAACCATACAGACATGGTAGAATTGACGTCCTCCCCACACACGGTGGAAAGCCCTGAGTTCGAATCCCGTCAATTATATGAGGAATTTTTATGGGCCTTTGTCACAGCGTTGCTGAGTAAATCAGACTCAGGCAAGGGTAACATGGTTTTTTTCCTCCTGTAAACTTAGGTTTTTCATCCAGCAAACTATATGCAGTACAACAATATGACCTAAGTTGCTGATGTGACTAAAACCCTAGAACTAGCCATCCCACCCAAGTTACTGTACCCGTCATGGCGCATAGAATAGAGCTGGCATATTAGCATTAGCATTAGCATTAGTAGAGGCATTTGATGCAAGAAAGCAAGCTTATGCAGCATCAGCCAAAAAAAAAAAAAAAAAAAGTAACATAAATAAATAAAAATAACCACTGCCACTTCACCCCTCTGTTCGTTCGAAATACCTGTCCAGCTGAGCCTTAAACTTATTTAGGCTATCAACTTCCACGACAAGGGATGGAAGTCTGTTCCACCTAACAACCACCCGCTGGCTAAAGGCAAATTTCCGCACATCTATCCTACATCTGTCTTTCCTCAATTTGAATTTATGCCCTCTCAGGTGATTATTCTGAGCAAGAGGAAGAATCCCATCAGCATTGAGCATGCTCAAACCATTCAAGGCTTTGTACACCTCTATCAGATCACCTCACTGGTGCCTAGTTTCCAGACACTGTATTTCGCAAAACTTAAGCCTTTCTTCGTAAGAGCACCCTTTGTCCCATTCACTAATCTAGTTGCCCTTCTCTGTACTCTTTCCAGCAGCTCTACATCCTTCTTGAAATGAGGCCTCCAGGCCTGTATACAGTACTCTAGGTGTGGCCTGACCATTGCCTATACAAGGGAATAATCACCTCCTTATCCCTGCTAGAAAAATTCCTATATATCATTGACAATACACCATGAGCTACTCTTGCAGCCCGTCTGCACTGCTCAGAGAACTTCATATCTGCCTGCACAACCACCCCCAGTTCCCTTTCACTCTCTACCACTGTCAGTGTAGTACCACACAGTTGATACGTTGCTCTGGGGTTGCTGTTTCCCATATGTAGTACTTTACATTTGTCAATGTTAAACTTCATTTGCCACCTCGAAGCCCATCTGCTCAACCTTTCCAAATCCTGTTGCAGCAGCATAGTGTCAGTAGTGTCCTTGACAACCCTGCCAACCTTCGTATCGTCTGCAAACTTGGACATTAAGCCTGATATGATAGGGGGGCAAAGGTTGATGACGTTGTAGAGCGGATATCATCTTTTAAGGGCACAAAGGGTGATATAGTTGTACACGTTGGCACTAATGATATTAAGAGTAGGAGACCGGCGGAATTACTTAGCAAGTACAGGTCACTGTTGAAAAAAAGCCGTGAATTAGGGTTGAACTTGAAAGTGTCTGCAATTCTGCCCAGACACGATAGGAGGGAGTATATGATGAGAGCCTCGTCGATCAATTCGGCCCTGGAGGGATTGTGCAAGGCTCAAGGGGTAGAATTTTTTTCAGCCTGGACTGTACTTGTTAACAGGAGAGATTGCTTCTACAGGGATGGGATACACTTAAATAGAAAGGGTGCAAGAATTTTTGCTGATGCTGTCGAGGCAGTGTTAGGTGGGTCGGAAAACTGCTAGTTGGGGGGGATACAAGGACTAATAGATTAACAGTAGCCACTGGCAGAGGTGGAAGTGATTCTTGCACTGCTTCTATTCAAATGAGCAGAAGTCTGAAAAACAAGATGCAGGATATTTCAGAGACTGCTGGTAGTCATTGCGTTACAAGTAAACACATGGGTTGTGTTAGGGTAGCTAAGAATAGAAACAGGTGCATGTATACCTGCGTGTACACCAATGCTAGAGGTTTGGTAAATAAATTTGATGAATTTGAGGTATTGCTCAAAACATCAAAGGCAGATATTGTTGGGATATCAGAGACGTGGTGTCACACAGATATAAGTAATGCGGAACTGGAATTTGGGGAATACAATGTATATAGAAAGGATAGACAGGACAGGAGGGGAGGAGGGGTTATGCTATTAATTAAGAAACACATAAAGTCAAAGGAAGTGAAGCCAGTTGACATCGATGGACAGGGCAGTGTCGAGTCAGTTTGGTGTGACATAAGCATAGGGAAATCAAAATTGAGAGTAGGAGTGTGCTATAGGCCTAATGACTCTGATGAGTATAATAATATATGTACAGGGAAATAGAGTGGGCCAGTAAATCAGAGAGTCTTATAATGGGGGATTTGAATTTCCCAGATATTGACTGGAATTTGTGGGTGGTCACTCGCACACTAGCAAGGCTTTTGTGGATTTATTGGATGATTGTTTTCTACATCAGCATGTTCGTGAGGCAACAAGAGGGAGCAATACTCTTGATCTGATTATCAGTAGTGATTTTTCATGCATTAAGAACCTGCAGATAAATGAACCACTAGGTGGCAGTGATCACAGTGTGTTGAAGTGGGATTTACTCAAGGAGGTAACTACCATCAGAGGTAAAGGGAAGGGTTTTTGTTTTCGTAAAGGCGACTATGATGGTCTGAGACAGTATTTAAATTCTATACAGTGGGACGAACTGATGATGTTACCAACAGCAAACTCAAAATGGGAAGCATTCAAGGAACTAATATTGGTGGCTACCAGGCTTTACATACCAACTAAGAAATATTGTTCAAGGTTTAGGCCTAAATGGTTTTCAGATGGACTAATGAGACATGTGGCAGAGAAGAAAAATGCATGGGATACATACAAATTAATGGGTGACATGGAAGCCTATGATAGATATAAGTTGGTCTGTAACCAAGTCACAAAGGAGATTAGGCAGGCAAAGGCAGACTACGAAAAATCCTTGGCAAAGGATGCAAAGAAAAACAGAAAGGAGTTCTTTACATACTTGAACTCGAGAAGGAAAGGGATGAATCAGATTGGTCCACTGGATATTGATGGTTCAACAGTTGAGGATCCTGCTCAGGTGGCTAACAATCTAAACGAGTATTTTGCATCTACATTCACGCATGAGGAGTTATTCAGGAAGGAGAATGATGTAGGTAAAGTAAACATTGGCAGTGAGCTGGATGATTTTGTAATAACTGAGAGGAAAGTGGAGGAGAGATTGTTGAGGATAAACATAAAAAAGGCACCTGGGGTGGATGGGATCTATCCAGTTATATTAAAGAGGCAGCAAAGGAAGTATGCAAACCCCTAGCCATAATTATGAGAGCTTCTTTGGACTCAGGGGAGGTACCCATAGACTGGAGATGTGCAAATGTAACCCCAATTCACAAAGGAGGATCAAAGGCTGACACAAGTAATTATAGACCTGTTAGTTTAACTTCTGTTCCAGGTAAATTAATGGAGGCACTGGTTAAAGAAGCACTGCAGGATCATCTAGACAAGAATTCAGTTATAGCTCAGACGCAGCATGGTTTTGTTAAGGGCAGGTCTTGCCTGACCAATTTGATTGGATACTATGATGTAGTCACAAAAGAACTGGATGCAGGGAATAACTTTGATATTATATATTTGGATCTTAGAAAGGCTTTTGATACTGTTGCACATGGAAGACTGCTGCACAAATTGGAGCAGTGTGGCATTGGATGCAAATTGCTGCTATGGATAAGGGGATGGTTGAGTGGCAGAAGACAGAGAGTGGTAATCAATGGACACTGCTCAACGTGGACTAATGTTATTAGTGGAGTTCCTCAAGGTTCAGTGTTGGGTCCATTGTTGTTTTCGGTGTTTATGAATGATATTGATGATGGGATATCAAGTTTAATGTCTAAGTTTGCAGATGATACAAAGGTTGGCAGGGTCGTTAAGGACACTACTGACGCTATGCTGCTGCAACAGGATCTGGAAAGGTTGAACAGATGGGCTGAGAGGTGGCAAATGAAGTTTAACATTGACAAATGTAAAGTACTACATATGGGTAACAGTAACCCCAGAGCAATGTATCAACTCTGCGGTACTACACTGACAGTGGTGGAGAATGAAAAGGACCTGGGGGTAATTGTGCAGGCAGATATGAAGTTCTCTGAGCAGTGCAGACGAGCTGCAAGAGTAGCTCATGGTGTCTTGTCAATGATATACAGGAATTTTTCTAGCAGGGATAAGGAGGTCATTATTCCCTTGTATAAGGCAATGGTTAGGCCACATCTTGAGTACTGTATACAGGTCTGGAGGCCTCATTTCAAGAAGGATGTAGAGCTGCTGGAACGGGTACAGAGAAGGGCAACAAGATTAGTAAATGGAACAAAGGGTTGCTCTTACGAAGAAAGGCTTAAAATTTTGCAAATTACAGAGTCTGGAGACTAGGCACCGGCGAGGTGATCTGATAGAGGTGTATAAGGCTTTGAATGGTTTGAGCATGCTCAATGCCAATGGGATCTTCATCTTTCTCAGAATAATCACCTCAGAGGGCATAAATTCAAATTGAGGAAGGACGGATGTCGGATAGATGTGCGGAAATTTGCCTTTGGCCAGCGGGTGGTTGGTTGGTGGAACCGACTTCCATCACTTGTTGTTGAAGTTGATAGCCTAAACAAATTTAAAGCTCAACTGGACAGGTATTTCGAACGAACGGAGGGGTGAAATGGGAGAGGGTTTTTTTTTTTTTTTTTGGCTGATGCTGAATAAGCTTGCTTTCTTGCATCATATGCCTCTACTAATGCTAATGCTAATACACCATCATCAATATCATTTATAAATACAGAAAACAATAAAGGACCCAACACTGAACCCTGAGGGACTCCACTAATAACATTAGTCCACGATGAGCAGTGTCCATTGATTACCACTCTCTGTCTTCTCCCTTCAACCACCCCTTTATCCATAGCAGCAATTTGCCTCCAATGCCACACTGCTCCAATTTGTGCAGCAGTCTTCCATGTGCAACAGTATCAAAAGCCTTTCTAAGATCCAAGTATATAACATCAAAGTTATTCCCTGCATCCAGTTCTTTTGTGATTGCATCATAGTATCCAATCAAATTGGTCAGGCAAGACGTACCCTTTACAAAACCATGCTGTTAGCTATAACTGCTAGCTATAACTGAAGTCTTGTCCAGATGATCCCGCAGTGCTTCTTTAACCAGTGCCTCCATTAATTTTCCGGGAACAGAAGTTAAACTCACAGGTCTATAATTACTTGTGTCAGCCTTTGATCCCCCTTTGTGAATTGGGGTCACATTTGCACATCTCCAGTCCATGGGTACCTCCCCTGAGTCCAAGGAAGCTCTCATAATTATGGCTAAGGGTTTGCTTACTTCCTTTGCTGCCTCCTTTAATATAACTGGATAGATCCCATCCACCCCAGGTGCCTTTCTTGTGTTTATCTTCAACAATTTCTCCTCCACTTTGCTCTCAGTTATTACAAGATTCTCCAGCTTACTGCTACAGTTGAATACACCTCTGGCATTCCCCTCGCTGAATAACTCCTCATGTGTGAATGTCGATGCAAAATATTCATTTAGTTTGTTAGCTACCTAAGCAGGGTCATCAACAGTTGACCCATCGATCTCAAGTGGACCAATCTGATTCATCCCCTTCCTTCTAGAGTTTACATAAGTAAAGAACTCTTTGCTGTTTTTCTTCGCATCCCTTGCCAAGGATCTCTCGTAATCTGCCTTCGCCTGCCTAACCTCCTTTGTAACTTGGTTACACATCAACTTGTATCTATCATAGGCGTCTGTGTCACGTGTTAATTTGTATGTATCCCATGCATTTTTCTTCTCTGCCATATGCCTCATTAGTTCATCTGACATCCATTTAGGTCTAAACCTTGCACAATATTTCTTAGTTGGTATGTAAAGCCTAGTAGCTTCCAAGATAAGTTCTTTGAATGCTTCCCATTTTGAATTTGCTGTTGGCAATATCATCAGTTGATCCCACTGTATAGAATTTAAATTCTGTCTCAGTCCATTGTAGTCGCCTTTACGAAAGCAATACCCCTTCCCTTTTCCCCTAATGGTAGTTACCTCTTTGAGTAACTCCCACTTCAGCACACTGTGATCACTGCCACCTAGTGGTTCATTTATCTGCTGATTCTTAATGCATGAAGAATCACTACTGATAATCAAATCAAGAGTATTACTCCCTCTAGTTGCCTCCCGAACATGCTGATGTAGAAAACAACCATCCAATAAATCCACAAAAGCCTTGCTACTGTGTGAGTGACCAGCTCCCAAATTCCAGTCAATATCTGGGAAATTAAAATCCCCCATTATAAGACTCTCTGATTTACTGGCCCACTCTATTTCTCCGAACAGTTTCTTATTATACTCATCAGAGTCATTAGGCCTATAGCACACTCCTACTCTCAATTTTGATCTCCCAATGCTTATGTCACACCAAACTGACTCGACACTGCACTGTCCAGCGATGTCGACTGGCTTCACTTCCTTGGATTTTATGTGTTTTTTAACTAATAGCATAACCCCTCCTCCCTTCCTATCCTCTCTATTCTGTCTGAATATTTAGAGAGGTGATATATTGTTGGATGTCATACTTCCTGTTTGCAGCTCCATACACTTGCTGACACCCTAAATCTGACATCCAAAATCGATAGTCGGTAATGTTATCATGATATGGAAACACAATAGTACCAGCGCCACGAAAACTCACTACATGCGACCGACCTACACCTTCCTGTGCCACTCCATTGGCCCTACAGGAAACCTGAAAAGAGAGAAAACAAACTCGCCACCCACCTACAGGAGGATAGGTGGTCAGAATCCACAAAAGGGGAAATAACGAGGAAATTTCTGCCTGATGTCGGAAGATTATACCCAAAAGCACCATCATGGTTTTACCCTGGACTGTACACTCCCTTTCGTTTAACAGGTCATGGGGCCCTGAATGCCAAACTGAACAGTTTTAAATTAGTAAACGATCCCCGCTGTGTCTGTGGGGAAGTGGAGACGTGGTCTCACATAATGTACAACTGTGAAAACTATGAGGATCTCCACTGCCTCCTGATGACAAAGCTGACTTACTTCCCTCGCGACAGGGAATCAAACCTCTTGGACTAGCAAGACGAGTATAAGGAGTTGACAAAATTCGCCAAGGGACTGTTCACCCAAAGGAGGACACTTATTGCTATCTACAGGGATCAAGAACAGGCACCACGACTAAACTAACCATCCTTGGACTCAACGAAATTGGCTCTCACCCAGAAACAAGACCTTCCTTTGGGACTCTATAGAATTTTTTTTTTAAGCCACGCTCCCTTGCGTGGCCCTTTGCCTCCACTCCCCGGGCAGGAGGGGGAGGTAACTTCTGGGCTCCTCCTCTCCTTGCCGCCCCTCTCTTCCCTCTGGTGGGGTATGGGCCTGCTCCACTGATTTGGGGGTATTTTTATTCAATGTAATCACCACCTGAATGGATACACTTATTATGGCATTCTAAAATTTTCTGAAGTCAGCAAAGGCATCCAAATAGATTACGTTCAGTTCGTCAGAGGAGAAATCTCTCTCCTCTGAGGACAGGTTAACCTCGGCAAAGAGGAAAAATTCTGCTGGTGGTACTTCGGGATAGTAGAGTGGATGGTTGATTTGCAATGTTTTGTCAGAAATGGCAAAATGGACGCCTTATTTCTGTCTTTTTCCCCCCAGCTTTCAGTCTCCCCACCCCTCTCTCTCTCTTTTAATTATTAGTGTCTGAACCATTGTTAAATTGCTTGAGCCCTATGCCCAAAAGCTTAACATTTATTTGCATAAATAGTACTTCTATTTTTTTTTAATTTTTATTATTATTTTTTTATTTATTTATTTATTTTATTTATTTATTTTATTTATTTTTTACTCTGGCAGGTCCTGCCACCTAATTTCCTGAAATCTCAGGAAATTAGGTGGCAGGACCTGCCAGAGTAAATAACTATAATAGTGGTGTACCTGGTCTGCCTCCACGGGGCAGAGTGTGGACAACGTTGGGTCCCCTTAGGAGCCCAGCGGCTAAATGACCAGAGGAACAACGGTACACGACACATGTACAAAATCCATACACTTTTAAAACTCTGGCACTGACAGTGTTCTGTTTCACAACCACAATGCATAGCACGCGGAAATGGGGGAAACCCCTTGTGCCATTTGATACTAAACACGCTCTACACGCGACCATAGGATATTCGGAAGATTAGAATAACAATCTCGTCAGACATCCCTGCAGAATAACCAGAAGTATTAAGACATCAACAGGCCTTGAGATCTATATGAATGCTACGTACCGAGCTCTGTACAGCGCCAGCCACAAGCATGTTCAACCTGTTCTGTCGAACAGGGCCCTGTGCTCAAATGTAATAATATCATCCACATCTTTTCCGCACTTTCTGTCGAGCTACCTCCATCTAAATGTCTAGTAACCTACATTATCGTCACTCCAAGAGCACTAGCACGAGTTGACTTGAAAACCTCTAGAAGTAGAGCGTATACTTCATCCTCAAAGTGTATGTGTCGTTTGATATCGAATATATAAAATAGTTTCTGTAGAAAGAAGAAAATTTCCACATAACGAATGGATTATGAGAGACTTTACTGATTTTTACTGGTCAATGGCTTGGTTTTAACAACTGAGAATTACATCAGTGATGAGTTAGATACCATTTGGCAGAAAACCAATGGGCTAACTCTGAGAAGGAAAGAATGACTTATGCTTTACTACTCTGTTCTAACTGTGAACCTGAGTTACAACCATGACTCCAGTTTGGGATGTTTGCTGCAATTTGACCATGCCAGCTTGGCCAAGAGAATTTTGAGCTGCACTTCTGCAGAGAGCTAGCGACTGTCCTCCACACTGTTATATCATCCCATGTATAAGTACTCGAGATTTCAGCTGGACCAAAGGACACTAAATTATGAACATAACTGGATGTATTGCGCAGCTCTCGAGAGGATTTCTCAAGATTCTGTCAATTTGTGACAAGTTTTGTGAGGTGAGTCTTTTTAAGATAGTAGTGACCTACCTTGTGGTGGGGATGGTAATCTTTGGTGTGGGATATGATGGCATGTTCCCACCAGGAGACTAAATGGTTGAAGGAGTTTAAATTGACCATTTGTGGTCTCCATTTGTTTAGTTGATATACATTGTCCAACTTATATGTTGCGAGTTTTTCAAACAAATGAGTTGTATGTCTCTTATGAGCCAGAGCTTGGGAGGAGTCTGCACGGTAGCACAGTAGTTAAATTACCATCCTCACAAACAGGGGGAAAAAGCTCCGGTTCCAATCCAGTTAATGATGTCAGGAACTTTTGATTTTTTTTTTTTTTTTTTTCCATTCCGTGGCCAAGTTAGTTGGTCTCAGACGAGGACGCAAGGTTTTTCTCTCGGAAACTTTTTTTTTTTTTTAATTCAGCAAAACAGGCAAATCGACCAGAGAACACACTCAATTTATGGACATATTGCACATGGACAGATGAATTAAATGTGGTGGCCCTGATATGACACTTTGTTTTACCAATCAGGTGGGCAGGTATGGGTGTGTAGGATGCTTGGAAAACATCAGCTGCTGTAGCGCATGGTACCAACAACCACTGTTGGCAAACACTCATTTGGAGGAAGCGAGATTATCATTTGGGGGCTGCTTTCTAAATAGTGCAGAACCCAATGAAGAACAATTGCAGATTGAGACTCATATAATAATCATAATTTGATCTATAACAAAATCACAGATGAGATTAGACAGTTTGAATGTGTGAAATCGTAGCTTGCTCAATAACGGAGACCAGAAATTTTATTCATATGGAGATATGTACAGAAAAGTAAACCAGATAACACCTGTGCTGGAAATAGTTAATAGATTATCCAGCACATGTGGAGGGTGAGCTAGGTGGATACTTCAGTCGATCTTCTCATTTCAAATTTAGTTATCCAAGCAATTAGCTCCCAGACCAGTCATCTTTTATTTCTGTAAATTTAAAACGGTTTGCTTATTTGAAGGATGAAAATAGCAGTTTTCAGGAGAAAAATCATGATAGCCTCGTTCAATTACCTTGGCCATGGTGTGGGAGAACAGGGATTATAATTTGTTCTCCCACACCATGCTAATATACCTGGAAACTATATGGCAATGATTTTCATATTATAGAAAGAGCTAAACAGAAAAAGCACCAACCTTGAAAGTGCTTAAGGCCCCAGGTACTGAGGTCAAACCGAGGTCATTGCTGACTTGCAGGAAATCTCTTGAACTGGTGAAGTGCCAAAATCTCACTAATCAACAAAACGGAAGCTAAGAATAAAACTGGTCAGTGTGAAATGTGATAGGGAAGTAAATGAAAGTTGTGGTCAGTGATTCTTCTTAAGAATAATTTTGAAAAGTATATCCTAAACGGACCAGAACACAACTTTTTTAAGGGAAATCCTGTTTGACCAACCTCATGAACTACAATAACACAATCACACAGAAATTGCATACAAAGAATGTTATATACCTACATTATCTTAGTTGTAGGTGCATCACTGACTTAGGTCTTATTTAATCATATAAATTATGTCTGTAAATCGCACGTGTTCTGTGCCCGATTTGTCTGTTTGCTAGGCGAAAAATTCCCAGGAGAAAAAATATGCTACTCTCACCCAAGACCAACTAATTTAGCCAGGTTGTGAAAAAGAGCAAAAAAAAAAAAAAATTTTTTTCTGACATCATTAACACGATTCTAACTTCGGTCTTTTCTACCAGGTGCAGGGAGGCTAGCTATTATACTAACAGCGCTATCATCAATTCCACGTCCCCTACAGACATCTGAAACATGTGGTGTTTAGGAGAAAGTATTCCACTGGTTGACAGTGTCGCAAGTCGCCCTGAACAAGGCCGTGATCCAGAGTGGGTGCGAGATCCATAGCTGATGCCATCTCCGTTGGTTGAGATCTCTTTGGAGTCGGGTTGCTTGCGAGTGCAGCCCTAAGTGGGTGGTAAACTCTACCTACAGCTAAATACGGCTGTGAGACTGATAGCAAACAAGTACCGTGAGGGAAAGTTGCAAAGAACTTTGAAGAGAGTTCAAGAGTACGTGAAACAGCCCAGAGGCAAATGGGTGGGACCTCAAAAGCCAAAACCTACAGAAGTACGACTAGGAATTTTGACACCTATAACCAACTATCAGAAATCACTTGTTTTCATAAAAATAAATTGTAATTACATTATAAAAATAATTATATCATCTACAAGGTGGTACTTTTTATTAAAAGAAGTTCTTATAACTGATTTAAATAGTAAATATTTAATATTTTTAAAATCAATTATAAATCGTTATTGTAAGGCCAACTGCATTCACTACCACATTTGTCGTACTTTATTTATGCTTCTGTATAACTTAACAGAGCTTCGACTAGGTCCCTCATAGAAAGTTGCTGTAGAAGTTGGAGCACATAAGGATTTTAGGCAAGGAGGAGTGGGTAAAAGACACAATGCATATTTTATAAATGGTCATTTTCTGGATTAAGAAATTTTTATCTTTGGTTGCCCAAATGATACAAGATCTTGTGGAGAAAAGCCAGGGACTATCACTGCAGGTAAAGTGCTAGGGTCCTTGAGTTCTACAGCCAGTTTTTGGCACAAATATTGGCTGTGGAACTCAAAAATGTTTTCTTCTTGCCGAACCAAAACCAATTTTTCTCAGAGATGATTTCATACCCAGTGTAGAATCACGCGATCAACAAATCCTAGAGGAATGGCAGTCGCAAGGGCATATTCAGGGGCGGGCAGAAAGGGCATATGCCTTAGTCAAAAAAATACTCAAAAGCCTGGTCGCCATGCCCACCCTTACGATTATACCTGAACCTGGTCACCACGCACCCCTTACAATGAAACCTGTATATGCCACTGTCAAAGGAAGTATGATAGTAATAGCAGAGGCATGCGATGCAAGGAAGCAAGCTTACGTAGCTTGCTTTCTTTCTTGTTTGCTTTCAGCAAAAAAAAAAAAAAAAAAAAAAAAAAACATTTCACGATTCATTCCCTCCAGACATTTGTCCAGTTTCTCATTCAATTTATTTAAGCTATCAACTTCCACAACAACAGATGGAAGTTTGTTAAAGCAATCAACTACCCACTGGCTAGAGGCAAATTTCACACAACTGTTCTATAACTGTCTTTTTTCAATTTGAATTTATGGCCCCTCAGGTTTGTAATCTGAGCAAGGGGAAGAATCCCATCAGAATTAAGGCTGCTGAACCCATTCAAGGCCTTACACACTTCTATCAGATCACCTTGCAGGTGCATAGTCTCCAGATGCCGCAATTTGCAGAACTTAAGACTTTCTTGGTAAGACCACCCCTTCGTTACCCTCAAAAATCTTGTTATCCTTCTCTGTACTCGCTCAAGCAACTCTACATCCTTCCTAAAATGAGGCCTCCAGACCTGTACACAGTACTCAAGGTGGCCTGATCATTGCATTATACAAAGGGATACTCATCTCATTTTCGCTACTAGCAAATTTCTGTATATCATTGACAATACCCCATGATCTGTTCTGGCAGCCTGTCTGCACTGCTCTGAAAATTTCACATCTGACTGCTCAATTACTCCCAGGTGTTTTTCATTTTCTACCATACAGTTGGTACATTTATCTGTGGTTACTTCTACCCATATTCAGTACTTTGCATTTGTCAATGTTAAACTTCAACTGCCACTTCTCAGCCCATTTGCCCAACTTTTCCAGATCCTGTTGCAGTAGCAGCATAACAGTAGCATGATAGAGGCGTGGAAGATGTTATCATCTTCCCCAATACAGCAAAGGGCTGTATTACCAATTTATCATCTTCCCCAATACAGCAAAGATTACTCACTCAGGATCTCTCAACTTGGCACTTTTGAAATTAGAGGCAGTAAATATCAGTATTGCTGTGCAGCCATTAACTCTTGAAAAAGCTCTTCTCCCTTGGTAAGCTTCAAGTGTATTATTTAGCTTTTGCACAAAAATTTTGAAAAACAGCAGAGGAGTGAAAAATCCAATGGTAATGAACTTCCCCTGATTTTAGGTATAAGGGTTGTCTGGCATTATTTCAATAAGGATATGACTGACTTCCTACCCAAGCACAAGTTAAAATCTGCAAGAATCCTCGGGATGTTTTTGATTACAATACACATCTGAACTGCCAACTGCCTCTTTAGATCCACACTTGTACTTGCATCATTGTGATAGTCTTAAGCACCCATCACCAGGAAATAAACCTTACCAACCCTGCCTGGCTTGGTTTGTAAATTCCTTAAATATTTCTCTGGCCTTTGCTTACTGCCTTTCTCCAATTGTGCTTTTGGATAATATACTGATGCCTCATGGCCCTCACTGCTAAACACACCTATTCTGAAGCTTCATTAAAGGTAACAGAAATGCAAGTCATCTGGTGGAAACTTGTGGAGGTAACTATAACAAGACAGAACCCCAGGGGTGTTTTGTCTTGTCTGGTGAGTATGGGGTTGGCACACCCAGGGTCCTGAGCTGGATATCATCATCATTCTTCTCTTTCTTGGTGATTCCCTTCTACTTCTGACTCTCTCTCTCTCACACAGGGTAATTTAGGAATTTTTTTTTGGCTGGTGCAGCATCAGGCTTCCTTGCACATATGGCTACTAACAATAATAACAATTCCTCTTACCGTGAAAAGAAATCTACACACATTCAAATCAACGTAGTTTGCATGTGACATTTGTTAGCTTAGAACCATTAGCATTTTAAGACCTGTCAAAATTACTTCTGCCATACCACTGCTAAAGACCACAAATGGGCTGGGCATTTATTGTGGTGCAGATTCATGCATATGTTTATCAGGAATGCTTACTGATCAGTGGTTTCCTAGGCGAGCATCATACACTGCTCTAATCCCTACCAAAATATTACAATGAAATATTGAACATCATGTGAACATAATATGAATTGAGATCTTTTTTTATCTCAACTCAGATTATGTTCAGGGACTGACTATAACTCAGAATTGTGTTGTAGCAATTTATACAAAGTCACACATTCGATAACTCACCTATACACAGTAATGCACGAATCACCATTCATTAGCAGTTGGTCTAAATTAGTGCATGTTGAATCAGTATTTTGTTCAGTGCACTTTGAAATGGGCAATTTTATTAACCAAGACAGATGTCAGAGATGTTAACAGTGACTTTTCAGCGGTTTGCAAAGTTTAAAGAGGGCCACTTTCCTTTGAAGGTGATCCTCACTAATTCAAAAACCAATAATTCAATCACTTGTGTTAATAATCTGATCAGGGGTGATTAATATTTCATTATCCACAAATTTGCAATGAAATTGATATTTCTTATTGGACATGTCAACAAATTTTACCAAAAGATTTGGGAATAACACTGAAGCTAGGTTTATGCCTTGCATCCTCACGGATGACCATAGGACAGCTAGTTCTCACAACAGGTGATCTACATGCTATTGCTAACCTACTTTATTTCTTCCGTCATTGCTCGTGATGAACCATAGGTGTTTGGCTATAACCCAGAAACAAAGGCCATGTTCTGGAAGATTATACTTTTTCCAAGGCCCATAATAGCATCTTTATTAAAATGCGATGATCATATTTATCAACTCAAGATACATCATTTATTACAAAAGTTCCACATGGCCAGAGTGAACTAGGAATACATTTCTACAGAAATTGTGCAGTTATATTCAGAGAAAAGTGGCTGAATGTGCTTATACATGATAATTTCCCCTTGCACTCACTCTACTTTCCATTCAAGAATAAGAATTTGTTGTTTAACGCTCCACCACTGTGGTTCCCCATCTACCACATTTACAAGTTTTAGATCCCTGCACTTTTGTTTTCAAAACTTAAAAAACTCCTTAAAGGTCACAGATTTGCAACAACAGGAAATTATTCAGAATGAAACACAGGAAGTATTGGCAATTCCAAAACAAGCCTAATGGGAATGCTTCCAGAAGTTGCAGAAGCACTATAATCATTTCATACTTTGAAGGGGGAGAGAGTGCTAACCAAATAGCCAATAAGAATAATAATTTCCCAAATATTAGCATTAGCATATTATGCAAGAAAGTAAGCTTATACAGCATCAGCAAAAAAAAAAAAAAAAAAAAAAAAGAAAAGAAAAGAAAAAGACACCTTCCATTCTCTCTAATAACTTTCTAGTCCTTGAATTTATTTAAACTATCAACTTCCACAACAACAGTTTGTTCCAGCAATCAATCAACTGCTGGCTAAAGGCAAACTTCCACATGTATTCTGCAACCATCCTTCCTGAATTTAAATTTGTGGCCCCTTGTGCATGGTCTGAGCAAGAGGGAGATTCCCATCAGCAATGAGCTTGCTTGATCCATTCAAAGCCTTAAATGTTTCAATCAGGTCAGCTGCAATTTGCAGGACTGAAGCTTTTCTTGGTAAGAGCACTCCATTGTTCCACTCACCAATATCACTGCCCTTCTCTGTACTCATTCCATCAGCTCTACATCCTTCCTAAAATGAGGCCTCCAGACCTGTATGCAGTACTCAAGGTGTGGCCTGACCCCTTGCCTTATACAGAGGTATAATCACCTCCTTGTCTCTACTAGCAAAATTCATATTTATCATTGACAAAATCCCTCTTGAGCTATCCTGGCAGCCTTCTGCATTGCTCAGATAATTTGGTATCTGACAGCAGTTATCCCCAGGTCTTTTTCATTTTCTACTACCCTGAGTGTAGTACCACACGGTTCATACATTACTCTGGGGTTACTGCTACCCATATGCAGTACTTTGCATTTATTAATGTTAAACTTCAATTGCCAATTATCAGCCCATCTGCCTAACTTTTCTAGATTCTGTTGCAGTAGCAAACTGCTATTAACCACCCTGCCAACCTTTGTATCATCTGCAAACTTGGACATTAAGCTTTATATGCCTTCATAATATCATTAATAAATACAGAAAACAACAATGAGCCCAGAACCAAACCCCTGGGGAACCCCACTAATAACATTAGTCCATAAAGAGCAATGTCCATTAATTACTACTTCGTCTTCTCCCACTCAACCATCCTTTTATCCATAGCAACACCTTGCCCCTAATGCCACACTACTCCAATCTGTATAGCAGTCTATGTGCAACAGTATCAAAAGCTTTCCTGAAATCCAAGTATATGATATAAAAATTATTTTTTGCTTCTAGTTCCTTTGCAACCACATTGTAGTAATCTATG
This sequence comes from Mastigoproctus giganteus, assembly GCF_048544385.1. Taxonomy (NCBI): domain Eukaryota; kingdom Metazoa; phylum Arthropoda; class Arachnida; order Uropygi; family Thelyphonidae; genus Mastigoproctus; species Mastigoproctus giganteus. The sequence goes on from NC_143579.1 coordinate 27,698,045, forward strand.
AAATTGATTAAATAAGACTTCCCATTAACAAACCCATGCTGTGTCTGAAGTGTAATTGTAGCCTCGTCTAGCTGCTCCTGTATTACTTCTTTTACCAGTGACTCCATTATTTTTCCTGGTAGAGAATTTAACAAGTCTAACTTGTGTCACCCTTTGATCCCCCTTTGTGAATTGGGGATATATTTGCACATCCAATCCATGGGGATCTCCACTGAATCTAAGGATGCTCTCATAATTACAGTTAAAAGTTTGCTTACTTCCTTTGCTATCTCCCTTAATATAATTTGATAGATCCCATCCACCCTGGGTGCCTTTCTTAAGTTTAACTCACAATTTCTCTTCCACTTTCCTCTCAAGTTTTTACAAAATCATTTAGCTCCCTGTCAGAGTTTGACAAACTTCCGGCATCACCTTCCCTAAAGAATTCGTCGATTGTGATTGTAGATGCAAAATACTCATTCTGTTCGTCAGTGACCTGAGTTATTAGTTTAATCCCTGAATGTTTTTATTATTCCTCATAGATGAAGTGGTATTATTTTAAGCAGAGGTTTGGAAAAAGTGTAGTAACATTGAATTCCCCCCCCCCCTATGGATTGCATCTGACACCTAGGAATAGCTGTCAACTGTTTTGCTAAAAGATAGAATGAATAATAGTTGGAACAGCTTACGAATAAAATTTAAGCAGTTACTTCTTTTAAACACTACCAAAAAAAAAAAAAAAAAAAAATTCAGTAGTATTTTATTTTTATCAATTCTTATACAAGATAACCACACTTCTTCAAACATAAATGAATTTTAATATAAAATATTTCAGAAAATCTATTACTGGATACAATCTGACACATGACAGATAAGAAAACTGGTTGAAACTTTTTTGATCATAAAATACAAACTACTTATCACTTTGCATGCATGTTAAAATGCTTATTGGCATATTGTGCTGAATAGCAAATTGCACAAAAACAACTTTTAATTCCATAAATTTTAGCATTTTGACAGCAAGAAAACAAAAATCAGTAATACATGAAAAATAACATTCACTTATTAAAGCAACTCAGTATTAACCCCACTTTCTTTGCTAAAAATCATGCTATTTATTTTAAAAGAAGCATGTATTATTGTGATGTGTTATGTTTATGTACTGAAGGGTTTATGCCAATATTAAAAAACACATAATCCAGTCCTGTACATATTCTGTCCTGTTATTATAAATGAAAATGGTTCATGACAGTCAGAGTACCTAGCTGGTTCATAGTACAATACTTACTGAAATAAAATGCTTGGATATTGGATATCCAAGAATATATAGGCACATTCAAGCATTTTATTTCATCATGAATGCATTGAAGGCCATTATTTTCTAGTCTCCTTAAAACACTCACTTAACAGCTAGACAGAAAGAAATGTAAAAATACAAACCACTTTCAAAGATCACAGTGCAAGCTCACAATCATTAATAACATTTATTTAACACATATTTTAAAAAGTTTTACTTCTGGACTGAACAGTTATCACAGAAAACTATTGCTACTGTTATTTTTGTATCTTAATGGCATTTCTTAAACTTTTGAATGAACTTAAATCAACCACTTTGCAACCTCTCACCGGTTGTATGAAGCTCAGTTTCCTTCTACATTTCAATGTTTCTTTATTATTTATTTATTTATTATATGGCGATCCCAGAGGGTATTTTTGAGACTCCTTAGGGGAATCATAGCAGTAGTTTCCCCTCGACTTCAACCCAATGAATAATAGATCTTAAAATAAAATTACATTATACTATTTAGTTATTTCTGTAGATGTGTCAGAAATTGCTTATTAATGGGGTGAAGAAACTTGTACCTAAAATCTAAAATAAAAACTAGACTCCAATTATTTTTTTCTAAAAAGGAATAAATCCAACCCAAACCAAAACTATTTACAAAAGCAAAGTCCCAAATAAATACAAACGTATTTTTAAACCTAATTTAAAAAAAGCCATATTGAGATGACTCTTTTTAATTACAATAAAAAAAAATATGATAGTGGTTTAGAATGGCTCTTTTTAATGATGTTTTAAAATATGTTTGCATTTATTTGGGGCTTGTATTGTTTAAACAGTTTGCTGTTGGATTTAGTTCTAACTACAAAAAAAAAAAAAAAATGGATTTCAGACTTTTTTTTTTTTTTTTTTTGGCTTAGTTTTCAAGATTCTATATGTAAGGTTCTTTACACCCATCACTGCTTAGGTCTAATCTCCCCCCAGTGTGTTGGTGGGACGGTTACAAGTGATTGAGAACAACTGTCTTACAAGTGCTAATATTTATATAAAATTTTCAAGCACCGCTGATAAAGATACTGAATATTGTAAATACCAAATATAATAAAATAATTTCCTAAAACTTAAACTTGACTCATATGCTGACTGGCAAACAAATTAATAAAAAATATATATATTAACAGTGCTTAGTTTTTTTATTTAAAACAAATCTACTTTCACTAGAAACACAAATAGATTAATTAGCGATAGTAATTCCAAATTTACAAATGTTTATAATTCATATTAAAAATGAAATTAAACTAGAAAATAAAATAATTGCATATTCAGAGAAAAGTTGCAGACTATATGAAAGTTTTTCCATGTGTGAGCTTCTATTTACAACAGTACATTTAAAATGATATTAATTAAACATACAAAATACTACAATTATGTGTTATTTGTGAAGAGAATAAAAGATTTTCATTATATACATTATAAATAGCTCTTTCTTTATAAGAACAGGAAAAACTAGAACATATCCAATCACCTATAAATAAATATTGTGTGTTAAAAATCACAGCTGTCTTATCACTGAGGAGACATCTTGTATTAACATTAAATTGTTTGGATTAAGCATACTTCCCAAAAGAGATTTACAATTTACAGGAAATTATACAAACCCACTCATTACAGACAAATAATTAATTTTAACAAATATTGATATTTTAATATAACAATGTGTAGAAGCAAATTTAGACATTTGATTTAAATCATACATATGTAGTGGAAACAAACCTAAAGTCAAAATTTTAAAGGCTAAGCAATGATTGACATTAAGTTTTTTCAAGTGGAGTGCAATGTAACATTAGTGGTTTTAAAGTACCCAGCTCAAAGATAGAGCTCAGTAATAGTTGATGGTGCCGACTTTTATCAAGGTCATCTAAGATATTTGCTGTATGTTCTGTCATATTAAGATGAACCAGTACATGTGTACTCATACCTAAAAATATTATTTGAGTATAGATGTTAAATTAGGGTACACATGTATGGTAATAAGTATTTTTAAGTGGGCAAATAACATGATAGCATTAGACAAAAATAGATATGATATGTAACATGATAGCAATCATTAAATATTTTCAATTTCAACACTGTCAGGAAGTTTCTTGCTAATATATATTTAAAATAATTCATATTTAATGGTGACCTTTAACTGATGCTGATTAATATTATTCTGTCAAGCATGGTTTCATTGATAATTTATGAATCAATCAATATATTCAGCCTCTCTATTCATATTTCTCATGAATGAAACATTTTATGTGAATTTCAAATGTACATATATGTATGTAACAATCTTATGGCATATTTAAGTTTTTGACTGTACAAAAAAATGGGGGGGGGGGGTAAATGCATAGTGGAAGAGATGGGAAACTGGTAGGATAAAGCTTGTTCACAAAACAATTCTCTCCAGACATTGGAAACATTCCAAAATGGAACTGAGATAACATAATACAGCTCTTCATCAATAAGAATTATACAGCATAGACTCTCATCAATCCATTAAGGCAATCAATAAATTTTAGAGCCAAAATAAAATGTATGTCAAGCAATCTATGTTAGGATAAGTATATGGCAAAATGATAACCACGCACCGAGAACATATATAGTAAACTCCTATTATAACACTGTTGTTTAATAGTGTTCTCCTGCTTTTAAATGCTCTTTTCTTCTGGTCCCATCGTCAATCCTCTGAAATACCATGCATTTTTCATAGTCTCTAGCACTACTGTTTAAAATGCTTGTGTGCAGGGTTTAATTTATTAGCCACTGCTTCATAAACAGTGCAATAAAACAAAAACAAAAAAAAAAAAAAACTTGAAATATCAATGTTATTTAGAAAAATTTATTGAAGAAATACAAAAAAAATAGCAATTCTGCTTGTACCACTTTCCCAATTATGGTGCTCTTTAGGGCTAGTTCCTTCAAAACCACTATAACAGGCATTCACTATATTGGGAAATGGCAACTACAAGAATTCTAATGTCTAATTGTGTGAATCAACAAATAAAAGAAAAAAATGAAAAACACAAATCCAGATTCTGACTGACTGGTAAATATTTTGCAATAGAAAAGGCTGCAAAATGTGACAATAAGATGACAAAAAATGGAATGAATATGACAGATGTCAAAAAGAATTGCAGAACAAAAAAAGTTGGAATACAGAAATTTTGAAATAAAACATTGTGGTGGGGGAGAACAAATGTGAATGAAAATGCCCAACCAAAATAATGTCCAGTTCAAACCAAGAAAAACTAGAAGAGTGGATAATAAAATATAATTATGACAGCTTAAAGTTAATCACATGTAGTATGTTATATGCTATGCTAAGAGCAAAGCACTGAGTATGGATAGTAGATAAATAAGGTAACTCAAAAAGTTAAAGCAGATTGGTCTTCTGATGGAAAGAAAGGAAATGCAATATGTTACAGGATGAGAATTTCTGACAACCTTTGCTGCTGTTGAATGGAAAACCATCTACATTTTCAAGACTTAAAAACAATATTCAGGGCACACAGAAGTAGACAGATTAGCACTTTTACCTTCTAAAAACAGACCAAATGAAAATTGCAGGATAGGATGAGCTACAATTGTCACAAGAATAACCAAGAAAATGGGCACAAAAATGAAAGTTCTAAAACTTTCATTTTTGTGAACTTAAGTGTAACATTTATTATGCATGCTAAATAAATGTTACACTTAAGTTCACAGAACTAAATAAAAGTGCAATAATCTACATTATTTTAAACACAACAATCCAAAAGGAATTATTGTGTTTAAAATAATGTAAGGCCATAGATGTCAGAATAACTTATCTTTAAATTCTATATATTCTATTGTGTTGATCTGTTTGTTTGTGCAGAATAAACTAGTTTCCAGAGGAAAAATTAAAAAAAAAAACTCACCCAAGGCCAACCAATAGATTGGTTTCGGGTGAGGAGGGATTTTTTTTTTTTTATGGTCAGAGTGGGAAGCCCCACTCCCACACTAGTTCTAACAGCATATCAGAAATCAATGTGGGTGCCATCTTATTCAATCTGAAGAGCACTCGAGCACCCCAATGAGGGTTCTGGAATGCATTTCAGATTGAATAAGCTTCAATTGGAGTTTCCACTGCCACTATACAACATTTAATGTTTTTTTTTTTTTTATTTAATAGTACAGTATTTTCCATAACATTCTAGCAAAATGTGTGACAATATTTATATCTTTCAAGTTTAACAGACAACTGGATTTAAAGGACTTGCCTTTACCTCTACAGTCCATTAAATTGAGTGTTACTGTATATATAAGGTTGGGAACTTAGGGGTGGTTGTGCAGGCAGATATGAAGTTCTCTGAGCAATGCAGACGGGCTGCAAGAGTAGCTCATGGAGTATTGTCAATGATATACAGGAATTTTTCCAGCAGGGATAAAGAGGTCATTATTCCCTTGTATAAGGCAATGGTCAGGCCACACCTAGAGTACTGTATACAGGTCTGGAGGCCTCATTTCAAGTAGGATGTAGAGCTGCTGGAACGAGTACAGAGAAGGGCAACAAGATTAGTGAATGGAACAAAGGGGTGCTCTTACGAAGAAAGGCTTAAGTTTTGCAAATTACAGTGTCTGGAGACTAGTCACCAGCGAGGTAATCTGATAGAGGTGTATAAAGCCTTGAATGGTTTGAGCATGCTCAATGCTGATGGGATTCTTCCTCTTGCTCAGAATAATCACCTGAGAGGGCATAAATTCAAATTGAGGAAAGACAGATGTAGGATAGATGTGCGGAAATTTGCCTTTAGCCAGCGGGTGGTTGGTTGGTGGAACAGACTCCCATCCCTTGTAGTGGAGGTTGATAGCCTAAATAAGTTTAAGGCTCAGCTGGACAGGTATTTTGAACGAACAGAGGGGTGAAGTGGATGTGGGTTTTTTTTTTTTTTTTTTGGCTGATGCTGCATAAGCTTGCTTTCTTGCATCAAATGCCTCTACTAATGCTAATGCTAATAATGATTTTTAATTGCAGTTCACATCCAGTATAGCAAAAGCAGGATAGAATGAGCTACAAAGCATAGATACCCCATACATTATGATTTTGAAGAAAATATATGAGAATGCTACCTCCTTTATTAGACTAGACAAAGACAGTAGCAAATTTAAAATTGAGAAAGAAGTTCGACAAGAAGAGACAATATCTCTCAAGTTGTTTACTGCTGGCCTTGAGGAACCTTTCAGAAGATTAGACTGGTCGCAGAAAGGAGTCAGTGTGAATGGAGAGTACCTAAACCATTTACAATTTGCAGATGACATTGTGGTCATAAGCCACGATCCCAAATAATTAGAGGAAAATCTTAATCAGTTATGCACAGTTAGTAAGGATTTTGGACTAAAGATGAATATGGCTAAAACAAAAGTAATGATGAACAAGTATGCCACAGAAAGGAAAATTATGATTGAAGGAGCAGTAATTGAAAAGGTGAAGTCATATACTTATCTGGGACACGTCATTAGCTGTAATAATGATAAATGACTGGAAGTCAAGAGAAGAATAAATTTCTGATGGATAGCATTCGGGAAATATAGTCACATACTGAGGAGCAATATCCCAATTTGTCTGAAACATAAAATAATGAACCAATGTGTATACTCCCCACCATGACTTATGGAAGTGGAACTTGGGCACTCACCAAAAGAATGGAAGAGAAGCTGAAAACTACACAGTGAAGAATGGAATGAATTATATTAGGAAACAGACTATTGGATAAGAAGAGGAACATGGATTAGGCAACAAATGCAAGTAAGGACATTCTTATCAATAAAGAACTGAAATGGACTTGGACAGGACACATAGCTTGAAGACATGATGACAGATGGACTAAGAAAATAACAGAATGGTACCCAAGAGGAGCTAAAAGAAAACCAAGAAGACAACAACAGAGATGGATAGATGAAATTCATGAGCTCGTGGGTAGTAAATGGATGGCCACTGCACAAAACAGAAGAAACTGGAAAGTTGCTGGAGAGGCCTTCATCCTGCAGTGGATTAAAAAGAACTGATGATGATAGTAAAAGCTAACTGAAATTGCTAAAAACTGACTTCTCTATGGCAGACTCATCCAAAATTACTATGTGTGATTTGAATGCTAATTTTAACCACAAGAAACATGTATGTAAAAAAATCCATATTTCTGTAGGAAAGTTAATAGACTAAAATACTGCAGTGAACAACTAAATCCTAAATAAATCAAATATAATTCATTACTGTTAGCATGCAATTTCATTATATTAGGATTCTTCTTTGATTTGAATTCTTATCAAAGTACAATAACATTTCAAAGTATGATATAAAATTATATGAAAGAAAAAAAAAAATTCTTTAAAATATTTTTGATAGATGCATTTAAGATGAGAGTCTCCCAAAGAATAGAGGATTATTTCCCAAATGTATTTTTGTTTGAAGTATGAAATTTTCAAAAGAAACTGATTTTATAAGAATTTAGAATCACTCTGAAATATTTTCAAAACACACATTAAGAAGAACTTTTATAGCTCAACACTCTTCCTCAATTTATATAATGATATCTTATTAGCAAGCATGTGTAATTTTGATTATTAGCTATGATCCTTTTAAAAACAGAAATAAACTTGGGGTATGGTTGTTATTCTAGAATTTCAACACGTGACTGTTTACAATGGATGGCTAACAGGGGTAACCCAATTTTTAATCAGTTTATCATGTGATGCAGAAAAAGATTTGCATTATTCAGAACTGCTTTTTTTTTATTATTATTATTTTTTTTTTTTATTGTCTTCATGCTTAAAACTACATAACAGACTAAATTCACAATGTACCCAAAATAAAGCAGAAATAACAAAATAATCCAAACTCCAAGGATTGTAGTTATGTAAAGTTGTTATGGCATCTAATTTACAGTTAACTGAAACTTTTAACAATAAGTTTTTGGTATAATTGTAACATCAGGGACTTAAGATATTCTACAACTGATGATCAGACTACATCACACTGATGATACCATAGTTGCCTGATTGGTTAAGATGGTAAAAAAATAAAATAAATAAAAATTTTAAAGAAAGTTCTCAACATTCATAATGCTACAATTAATTTAAAAAAAGGTTTGCTTTCTCTCTAAGTAAACTATATGGAAAAAAATATACTGCTCCGTGAATAATACCTTGAGGCTGAAAGTACGAATACTTTGATTCTCTCTGTCGGCAAATCTCCAAGCATAACACTTCTTCACTAACAAACAATATGTAAAATTAAAAAGTTACTCATTTTGGCTGTACTATATTATATAACAAGTTGTTAACTATTTAAGTTATACGTAACCAATGGATAACTTGCAGATATCAAGTAAGTATGTAACAGACTGGGAAACCCTAATACTACAATTATCCTTTTTTTTTTAAAATTACATATACAGTAATTTAAAAAAAACTATTACATGACTTATTAAAGCTGACACTATTCCAAAGTGTAAGTTATTGTTGCAATACAACTTACATTCGCAATAGTAAATATTAATTACAAATTATCTCCAAAAAAGATTAATATAATGGTCACATTTCCTTTATTGTAGTTCATAACTGTGGGCTCATTTTTCCTAATATTTTAGGTAGCTTTCTGAAGAGTAAAGAATTTGGCACAAACAATTTTAACACATTCACTGCTTCTTGAACACAAATATGCAGCTTCAGATTTTAATCCACTTGGAGGGGGAAACACCCTACTTCTAGAACTTTCTTTCCATTTTAATAGAAGAAAAACTGGATATTTTTGTCAAGCAGCCTTCACTAGAGGCTGATTAATTCAATCTCAGTGAATTAATCACTTGAGTACCCCAGTGAGGGGGTACTTGAGTGATTAATTCACTCAAGCCTCTGTAGCTGAGTGGTCATGGGCAGGAGTGCAGTGGCACATGCTCTGAGTAGACTGGGGTTCAAGCCCCTGACTGCTAAATAGTCGATCTGCCAACCCACACTGGACCAGGATGACAGATTACAGTCCATTTCCCTAACCTGAATTGTTGAGGAGGCTTCCAACCTGCAGTGGATTGATAATGGCTGCAGTTTACCTTTTACCCCTCGCTGGTTTACTAAGAAAGCCTAAAAATGTTTCTGCCCTTTCCAATCCAGATTGCCTCAATCCCATGGTTTTCAATCCTGGGTTGAAACCATCCCAGAAAAGCCAGTAGTGAAAGTGTTAACCAGAACGTATATTTTTCAACTTTGTGATTTATAACTAATGCTGTCTACTTCTGAAACAGTCTCTGAAAAAGTGGAGAACCTTAGCTACAAATCATTAAATATGAAGTAACAAATACAACTTTCTTTTCCCTTTTCCGAGAGTGACAAGCACTAATTTATCTTCTTGTGTTACATGTCAAAGAAAGTGAGGTTATTACAAAATATTGTAAGCAAAAATCAAAAATGATAACTGATTACAAGAAACCACAATTTATATAATTACCAAATAGCAAATATATAAATAGGGCTACTAAAAATAAAGATGAAAATTTTTATTAGATTCTTGCATACTTAACTTGTAGGTATTCTGTACTCTCTGCATGACCAAGGACAATGTAAAAATAATCTGATTGGCAGGAAGAATCACAAAGTATCAAAATATTTTACTGAATTTCTCACTCTCTAAATCTTGATCTTCCACAGTTTACTTCAACTCAAATAGTGGCTAGTTACACTGGACAATTTGACCACTAAGAGAGAACAGCTGCCTAACAAGCTAAGTATCTATAAAACCTTACTTTGATAATCTCAAAAAATAAAACTGCAGTGCAAATGTACATGAAAGTCTAAACTTCATACAGGCACATAGAAGATAAAAATCTAGACTATGATTTAAATATTCCAACTCTATTCTAATGTTAAAAATCTTTTACAGTTATTTTTCTGAACTTTCCTGATGTTTTTAAAAAATGAATTCACAGCTGTTATCAAACATATACATGTTACTCTTAAATTATTTTTACAAAACTAGATTAAATACTACACACTTAAACCTACGAACACTCCTTGATATGGTAAGAAAGATATTCAAATAGACAGTTTCAAAAATTCCAACAAAAAAAAAATATATAATAATTAAATTTATCCTAAGAAACAGAAAATATTTAATATCTAGTTTCTATATATTAACATACTCCTAGTTTCGGCTTAGTTGGCACTCCATGCATTTCTATGAAACCAACAAGGGTGTGTGGAACATGTCCTTCATATGCAAGATTATATTTTTTAACTGCTTTGGCTGCAATACACTTCAGACTTAACTTTGCCTGAGTCCGAAGGATTATTTCTGCTACTCCAGTGGTTGCGGCATCAAATGGGGTCTCTCCATTACTGTTCACCGAGTCCATATGTGCTCCTGCTTCTATTAAGGCTGTGATGATTGAATGCAATGTTAAGAAGTCACTAATAGGTTTTTGATATCCAACAATTATATGAAGTGAAGTATTTCTGTCACAATCTACAGAGTTGACATCAGCACCACATTGAATCAACAATCGAGCTGTTGCTGAGCAGGGGAAACTACATACATTTTTTGTATGAAAGTCATCAACAGGTGTATCAGCATTAACTGCCAAATGCAGTAATGTTGAGCCGTCTCGTGTTCTTAATGATAAGCGATTGACTTTATATACAAGCTGGAAGATATGCATTTCTTGTTCTTTAGAACATCTTTTCAATAATTTTGTAATTATTACAAGCAAGTATAATGTTGTGTGAATATTATCTTCTAATTCCTCCTGATGTGCTTCTAACATTCCTGAACAGCAAGTCGGAATACTTGCCAGATTCCGCTCCAGTTCTTTCACAGCTGTCTCTACAACTTCCTCTGCATAAACAAAAGGTAAATCAACACTAATATATATCATCTGGGAGAAAACTTGTGCAAATCTCAAAAGATCTTTTCGAACTGTCATATTATTTTTATGCCTTAGCCTAAGGGCATGGAGCCACAAATGGATGCAGCGATCAAACCTCGCACCATCAGCAAATACTGCACCTCGAAATATTATCGGATGTGGTACTTCAGGATTACTTGGACCTAAGATACGTTCCCGAATTATTAAGGACTCCATGTGCAGTGCATTTGGATTGTAGCGTATTGACTGTAATTCATACGGAGTTTGGCATTCAACTCTGTTATCGTATGCAGGTATTGGTGATAATACCTGCTTTGGTACGGAATTATATGCCTCACTATACCTTTCTTTCATTGCCCATTCCATATAATAAAATGCCTTATCTAGATTATAATTATCTTTATCATTTGCATATGATGCTCCCAAAAGTTCTAATGCTTCAATTCTCTCTATCTTTGTACACCATGGCTGGTTAATAAAAAATTCCACAACCTCAGCCTTTGTCCTCTCTGCTGCAGCAATAAGAGGGGACATACCTATAACATTTTTTGTAACGCTCGCACCGCATTTCAGAAGTTCTTGAACTATTTCTAAATGACCATGTTCTGCAGCAAAATGCATTGCTGTAGCCCCACAGTGTGCTTTCGTATCTGGATCAGCACCCTTATCCAAGAGGTACATCACAACGTCTAAATGGCCTTTGTACGCCGATATCATTAAACAAGTATTATTATACTTATTGGCTATGTGTATATTAGCATTATGATCTACAAGAAAACGAACAATGTCTAAACGGCCATCATAACATGCTGCCCTTAATGGAGTTGAGTTGGTACATGTAGGATGATTGACATCAGCACCGTGACATACTAACGTTTTCACGGCGGCAAAATGACCTGCTCCGGCAGCACACCAAAGAGATGTTGCGCCTTCAATAACGTAACCATCAAATTGGACAGTACCTTCTTGCTCGATATTCGGATCAAATTTATTTAACAACATTTTTACCACATTATCATGTCCATTTTTAGAAGCAATTATTAACGGCGTGCACTTCTGTCCATCCTCTTCGACTAAGCACTCCAAATATTCCGGAAGCTCTTCAGTAGTTCTATCAGCTAGCAAAGCATATAGTGTAATTGCCATTCCATCACGTGCAGCGTAATAAACACGACGCCTTAATGATTCTTTCGCTTCCTCCATGATGCATTCCAAATTACATCAATTACTATCACAAGTAACGACACCCAGGATACTTATTTCTCCGACTGAAAAACAACCCTTCAAAACATACACGTCGTTCATAACACTGCCTTCAAAACAAAGCTATGGATATCAGATACTCACGTCCCCCATCCATATGATGAAACGGATCCTTCTTGAAAATATGCATTACGAAACTTACGCAGAATATTTGGCAGTCACAGAGATAAATAGGCAAATAAGTGTAGTTATATAAATAGCACTATATACTTTAAATATATCTGTTATTTTACATTATAAATCAACTTATAACACATTATTCATCTCCGTGAGGACTAAATAACTACATTTCGTAACCGCCCATGTGATTTGTTGTCATACCTATTCCCTTAATTAATATCATATATTAGCCCTATTTCTTAAGGGATTTAAAAAATATATAAAACAGTACCAAGGTTATTAGAATGAACGAGCCGTATAAATGTACTGAGAGAGAAAAAAATAATAATAATAAAAATAAATAAATAAAATAAAACAACAATAAAAGACAGTTGATTTAAAAGCTTAAGAAAAAATATTGTATATGCCAGGATAGTCATAAATATAAAGAGCACGGTATTCAATATGGACACATTAAAAGATTTATTTTTTATATGATCATATTTTCTAAATACGATAATTATATTTTAATATCTTATATCACATTAAATTATATATCAATATTTGATTATTATATTTCAATAATCATATATTTGAAAATTATTATGACTGTAATAATACGACTGTAATATTATGATTCTAAAACCCCAATTCTTAATATTTTTACGGTGTAAGGATAAATATCAACAAGAAAGGGTGATTGGATGTCTCAGAATAAATGCAAGGTGATAGCAATAGGAGGATAAAGGACAAATCTTCTTTTTTTTTATTACTGCAAGCAATGAACGTCCTTTCTTCCAACCCTTATTCTGATGCATCTACATTCTCCAATTTGTTCGCTTTACATGTCTCTCTCTCTAGGTATCTTTAACAATAATATATGTTAACAATATTGTAACATTAAGATTGCTGGCACCCCGATTGTTGTCTGCAAACCATCGGAGGAAGATCAGAAGAGCAAAGGGGAATACAGTCAGCGAACGTTTAAATTTTTAAAAAATTATAGACCATGAATTTTTCGACGAGACTCCAAGATAACAATACAAGTAAATAAATGCTAAATCAACCATCTGCCCATAATCTCCAAATTCCTCATGGATCAAAGGTATGTTTATCATTATTATCATTAAAAAGTATAAGCAAAATAGATAAATTAGAACTTAGGCATTTTCCTTGAAGATCAAAAGAGAATTGTTTTATTTTGCTAGAGGGTAAGTAAGTTTATGACGTATCAGTGAACTTGTCTGTAAATTGCATTTATTTGTTATTAGTGCGATTATTTTTGGATGAAGAAACAAACCTGTCTAAAGAAAATTTGTGCAACTTTTGTCAGATAGCGAATAGCTCAATCTCACAAAAATTCTTCATATCTTGGCAAAATTCGAAATTAGGCCTTTTCCATGCTTTTAGGATCGAGAATGAACATAAAAACTGTGCTGCCCACAATAATGCAAAATCAAATACAGGCTATTAGTTACCTTAATTTCTCTGGCTGTAGAACTAGACAATTTATCGACTAGTTGTTGGGTTTTAGGAGCATCGAAAACTAAGACCACGTTTCCCCGTGTATTTTGGCTGTAAATTGCATGTGTTCTGAATTAGATTTTCTGTTTGCTAGACGAAAAACTTGAGTTTTTGGGAGAAAAAACCATGCTACAGTCGCCTGAGACCGACTAACTCAGCCACATTGTGAAAAGACCCATAAAAATTCGGGTATTTTCCACTCAGTGCGGGGAGGACTGCGATTCTACCTAGGGTTTATCGACTAGTGACACGTGCTCCTATTGCGCAGACTGTAATTCGATAGCCCAACTCTGCAATTCAAATCATTTCTGCGTTGAGTAAATATTTTATTTCTGTGATAATAAAGTTCAATAAACAAGTACAAACAGATTTTTAATGAAGTTTCAGTAGGCATATGCTAAAAGTTGTGTGGCATTAGTTATGAACTTAACATGTGCAATAACTAATTATAGACATAATAAGTGATCCCATAGGGTGCCATTCTATTACGTTTCTAGTCAGTTCGCCTGCTTGCTGGATGAAAACCCTAGATCCCGGAAACTAAATTGATCGAACTATCGTTTGAGATCAATTTATTCATATACGGTGTGAAAAAAAAAAAAAGCCCATAAAAATTTCTCACTTCTAGATGAGAACTCAAATCCAGGTGTTTTACACACGATCTGGACACACAGCGACCGTTACTATTCTGTTAGGTGTAAGAGGTATATGTACGGAGGTACGTATACCTCTTAAAAGAAAAGAGGCAAATACAAAATAACCACATTGTAAGAACGCAGCCTAGATTTGATTACATGATATGTAATGCCTCAGATTATTGGCAAGCAACGACTGTAGACAAACATGCACTCTAAAGAGCTGCTCGTAGTCAGTGGCTCAATGGTGATGCACTTCTAGAGCATCTGCCCTGAATGAAGAGCTTGAGCAGATGTGGGAAACAACCGGAAGCGCCTGGCCTTAACACTGCGTGAGAATCTTGCTACAGTTATTGCCCCTGTTATATCGAGACAGTTGTTGTAGAAGGGTTTAGGCGAATCAGCAACATAGGCGCCTTATGTAATATGCCTGTAAATTGGGTTTCTGAAAAAAAAAAACATAAAATCAAAGGAAGTGCAACCAGTTGACATAGCTGTACAGTGAAATGTTGAGTCAGTTTGGTGTGACATAAACACTGGGAAAGGGAAAATGAGAGCAGGTGTATGTTATAGGCCTAATGTCTCTAATGAGTACAACAAACAATTTTACAGAGAAATAGAATGGGCCTGTAAATCACACTGTTATAATTGGGGAATTTAACTTCCAATATATTAACAAGAACTTGTGGGTTGGTCACTCACACACTAGCAAGAGTTTTGTGGATTTATTGGATGATTGTTTTCTGCGGCAGCATGTTTGAGAGGCAACCAGAAAGTGTAATACTCTTGATCTGGTTATCAGCAGTGACCAATCGGGCATTAAGAATTTGTAGATCAACGAACGACTAGGTGGCAGTAATCACAGTTTACTGATGAGGGATTTACTTATAATTACCATCAAGGATAAAGGGAAGGGTTTTTGCTTCCGTAAAGGTGACTACAGTGGTCTCAGACAGTTTTTAAATTCTGTACAGTGGGACCTACTGATGGTGTTACCACCAGCAAATTCTAAGTGGCAAGCATTCAAGAAATTAATCTTGGAAGCTACTGGGCTTTTCATGCCGATTAAAAAATATTGTTCAAGGTTTACTCCTCAATACATGACAGAGGAAAAAATGAGACTCGTGGGAGAGAAGAAAAATACACGGAATGCATATAAATTATCAGATGATAGAAACCTATGGCAGATATACACTGTGCTACCACTTTATTAGGTACCCCTGCTGTGCACACAAATGGTTTGTCCCACAACATTGCAAGTCACATAACCACAGTTGTGGATAAAAATGCAGGAGAACAACTTTCTAGTATCACTTAAGCATAGAAATCGTAACAAGAAAGGAGTGATCTAACGGACTTCGAATGTGGCATGTTAGTGGGTGCAAGACGTGCTGGATAAGCATCTCTGAAACTGCAGTTTTCCTCAACCTTTCACGCACCACATTTTCAAGGGTGTATCGAGAATGATGCAACGAACAGAAAACATCCTCTCAACGGCGCTCCTGTGTAAGAAAATTGCTTGTTGATGAGGGAGGTCAGAGGAGGATGACTAGAATTGTGCAAGCAAACAGACGGGCCACAATGTCGCACATCACGTCAGAATACAACCTTGTGCACAGAACAAAATATCACAACGCACCACTAGTTGCACTTTGTCGCGAATGAGGTAGAACAGTCGACAGCAACATCACATACTTTTGTTATCAATGAAGAACAAGAGAGCACACCTCCTGTGGGCATAGCAACACCAGCACTGGACTACCGAGGATTGGAAAACAGTTGCTTGGTCTGACGAGTCGAAGTTCCTGGTGCATCATGTTGATGGAAGGCTCAGAATTTTTCGAAAACAACATGAATCCATGGACCCGTCATGTCTGGCGACTACTGTGCAAGGTGGAGGGGAATGTTTTCTTGGGACACGTTGGATCTATTGATACACATAGATTCAAGTCTGAATGCAACATCGTACCTAAGCGTCGTTGCCGACCAAGTGCAACCGTTCATGTTGATAGTTTACCTCAGTCAAAGGTTACTTCCAGCAGGATAATGCGCCGGTGCACAAAGCTCGAATCACTATGGAACTGTTCCAAGAACATAACATGACTTTTCTTTGCTGCAGTGGCCCGCTCAGTTCCACGGATCTCAATCCTATTGAACATCTTTGGGATGAGCTGGAAAGGGCTGTTTGCTGCAGGCTTACACCTCCGTCGAATCTCACGGAACTGCGTGACTCACTCATGTCAGCATGGTACTCCGTTCCTGCAGAAAATATTCAGAATCTTGTTCAATCCATGCCTAGACGAATTCAGGCTGTTTTGAAGGCTAAAAGAGGCTGAACACGCTACTAGCTAAGTGTACCTAATAAAGTGTTAGCACATGTAAGCTGGTTTGTAATCAAGTCACAAAGGAGATTAGGCATATTACGAGAAATTCGTGGCAAATGATGCTAAAAAAACAGCAGGGGCTCATTTACTTATATAAACTCTAAAAGGAAGGGGATAAATCCGATTGGTGGAATTGATATCGATGGTTCGACTGTTATCTCCACTTTGCTCCACTTTCCTGCTATCCTGCTCAGATAGCAGGAAAGTGGAGCAAAGTGGAGGAGAAATTGTTGAAGTTAAACATAAGTTTGGCACCTGGAGTGGATGGATCTATCCAGTTATATTAAAGGAGGCGGCAAAGGAAGTAAGCAAACCCTTAACCATAAATATGAGAGCATCCTTGGACTCGAGGGAAGTCTGCACGGACTGGAGATGTGCAATGTATCATCAGTTCACAAAGCGGAATAGAAGGGTGACAAGAGTAATTGCAGACCAGTTAGTTTAATTTTCGTTTGGGAACAATAATGGAATCTCTGGTGAAGGATGAATTGCAGGATCATCTAGACAAGACTGCAGTAATAATTAAGACACAGCATGGGTCTGTTAAGGGAAAGTCTTGTCTGACAAATTTGATTGGATACTATGATGTGGTTACAAAAGAACTGGATGGAAAAAATAAATTTTCATATCATTTCCTTTGATTTCAGAAAAACGTTTGACACCGTTGCACATGGAAGAGTACTGTACAAATTGGAGCAGTATAGTATTAAGGGTAAGTTACTACAATGGATAAAAGGGTGGGAGAAGATAGAGACTGGCAATCAATGAACGCTGCTCTTCATGGACTAATGTTAGTAGGGGTGCCCTCAGGATCCGGAGATGGGCCGACTGTTGTTTTGTATTTTTTCAACTATATTGAAGAAGGTACATTATTACTATTATTATGATTATTAGCCTTATGGTGCAAGGACGCCTGAAGCATATGCTTTACCCGCCAAAAAAAAAAAAAAAAGAGAAAAAAAGAGTCAGAAGTAGAAAGGAATCATTAAGAAAGAGAAAAATTATGATATTCAGCTCAGGACCTTGGGTGTGCCAAGCCCATAATTACCAGATGTGGGCTCCTCAGGCTTAATGCCGAAATTTGCAGTGATACAAAGGTAGGCAGGGTTGTTAATGACAGTAATGGCAATGTGCTACTGCAGCAAGATCTAGAAAATTTGGGCAGATGGGGTGAGGAGTTGCAATTGAAGTTTAACATTGACAAATGCAAAGTACTGCATATGGGTAGAAGTAACATCAGAGAACTGTACCAACTGTATGGCACTACACTTAGGGTGGTAGAAAATGAAAGAGATCTGGGAGTAAATGTGCGGTCAGATATGAAGTTTTCTGAGCAATTCAGCCAGGCTGCAAGAGCAGGCCATGGGATATTGTCAATGATATACAGAAATTTTGATAGGTGGGAAAAGGAGGTGATTGTCCCTTTGTATAGGGAAATGGTCAGGCCACTCCTTCAGTACTGTCTACAGGTCTGGGGGCCTCATTTTAGGAAGGATGTAGAGTTGCTTGAGAGAATGGTGTAGAGTTTCTTGAGAGACATGCACAGAGAAGGGCAACAAGATTAGTAAGGGGAACTAAGGCGTTCTCTTACCAAGAAAAGCTGAAGTCCGGCTGGAGGCTAGGCACCTGTAAGGTGATCTGATTGAGGTGTATAAGTGAATCAATTAGACTGAGCAAGCTGAATTCTGATGTGATTCTTCTGCTTGCTCAGATTATGAATTTGAGGGGACATAAATTGAAATTGAGGAAAGACGGTTATAGAATCGATGTGTGGAAATTTGTCTTTAGCCAGAGGCGGGCTGTTGATTGCTGCAGAGTGTCTTATAATGGGAGATTTTAATTTCCCAGATATTTTAGTAAATAAATTTGATGAATTTGAGGTATTGCTCAAAACATCGAAGGCAGATATTGTTGGGATATCAGAGACGTGGTGTCACACAGATATAAGGGATGCAGAACTGCAATTTGGGGAGTACAACGTCTACAGAAAGGATAGACAGGATAGGAAGAGAGGAGGGGTTATGTTATTAGTTAGGAAACACATAAAAACCAAGGAAGTGAAGCCAGTCGACATCGCTGGACAGTGCAGTGTGGAGTCAGTTTGGTGTGACATAAACATTGGGAGATCAAAATTGAGAGTAGGAGTGTGCTATAGGCCTAATGACTCTGATGAGTATAATAAGAAACTGTACAGGGAAATAGAGTGGGCCAGTAAATCAGAGTGTCTTATAATGGGAGATTTTAATTTCCCAGATATTGACTGGAATTTGGGGGCTGGTTACTCACACACTAGCAGGACTTTTGCAGATTTATTGGATGATTGATTTCTGCAGCAGCATGTTCGGGAGGCAACTAGAGGGAGTAGTACTCTTGATTTGATTATCAGCAGTGATTCTTCATGCATTAAGAATCTGCAGATAAATGAACCACTAGGTGGCAGTGATCACAGTGTGCTGAAGTGGGATTTACTCAAAGAAGTAACTACCATTAGGGGTAAAGGGAAGGGTTATAATGGGAAGCATTCAAAGAACTTATCTTGGAAGCTACTAGGCTTTACATACCAACTAAGAAATATTGTTCAAGGTTTAGGCCAAAATGGATGTCAGATGAACTAATGAGGCATATGGCAGAGAAGAAAAATGCATGGGATACATACAAATTAACACATGACACAGAAGCCTATGATAGATACAAGTTGATATGCAACCAAGTTACAAAGGAGGTTAGGCAGGCGAAGGCAGATTACGAGAAATCCTTGGCAAGGGATGCAAGGTTTAGGCCAAAATGGATGTCAGATGAACTAATGAGGCATATGGCAGAGAAGAAAAATGCATGGGATACATACAAATTAACACATGACACAGAAGCCTATGATAGATACAAGTTGATATGCAACCAAGTTACAAAGGAGGTTAGGCAGGCGAAGGCAGATTACGAGAAATCCTTGGCAAGGGATGCAAAGAAAAACAGCAAAGAGTTCTTTACTTATGTAAACTCTAGAAGGAAGGGGATGAATCAGATTGGTCCACTTGATATTGATGGGTCAATTGTTGATGATCCTGCTCAGGTAGCTAACAAACTAAATGAATATTTTGCATCGACATTCACACATGAGGAGTTATTCAGCGAGGGGAATGCCAGAGGTGTACGCAACTCTAGCAGTAAGCTACAGAATCTTGAAATAACTGGGAGTAAAGTGGAGGAGAAACTGTTGAAGATAAACAGAAGAAAGGCACCCGGGGTGGATGGGATCTATCCAGTTATATTAAAGGAGGCAGCAAAGGAAGTAAGCAAACCCTTAGCCATAATTATGAGAGCTTCCCATAGACTGGAAATGTGCAAATGTGACCCCAATTCACAAAGGAGGATCAAAGGCTGACACAAGTAATTATAGACCTGTGAGCTTAACTTCTGTTCCAGGAAAATTAATGGAGGCACTGGTTAAAGAAGCACTGCAGGATCATTTAGACAAGACTTCAGTTATAGCTCAGACACAGCATGGTTTTGTTAAGGGGAAGTCTTGCCTGACCAACTTGATTGGATACTATGATGCAGTCACAAAAGAACTGGATGCAGGGAATAACTTTGATATTATATACTTGGATCTTAGAAAGGCTTTTGATACTGTTGCACATGGAAGACTGCTACACAAATTGGAGCAGTGTGACATTGGAGGCAAATTGCTGCTATGGATAAAGGGGTGGTTGAGGGGGAGAAGACAGAGAGTGGTAATCAATGGACACTGCTCATCGTGGACTGATGTTATTAGTGGAGTCCCTCAGGGCTCAGTGTTGGGTCCATTATTGTTTTCTGTATTTATAAATGATATTGATGATGGTATATCGGGCTTAATGTCCAAGTTTGCAGACGATGCAAAGGTTGGCAGGGTTGTCTAGGACACTACTGACACTATGCTGCTGCAACAGGATCTGGAAAGGTTGAGCAGATGGGCTGAGAGGTGGCAAATGAGGTTTAACATTGATAAATGTAAAGTACTACACATGGGAAACAGCAACCCCAGAGCAACGTATCAACTCTGTGGTACTACACTGACAGTGGTAGAGAATGAAAGGGACTTGGGGGTGGTTGTGCAGGCAGATATGAAGTTCTCTGAACAGTGCAGACGGGCTGCAAGAGTAGCTCATGGAGTATTGTCAATGATATACAGGAATTTTTCCAGCAGGGATAAGGAGGTCATTATTCCCTTGTATAAGGCAATGGTCAGGCCACACCTAGAGTAATGTATACAGGTCTGGAGGCCTCATTTCAAGAAGGATTTAGAGCTGCTGGAACGAGTACAGAGAAGGGCAACAAGATTAGTGAATGGAACAAAGGGGTGCTCTTACGAAGAAAGGCTTAAGTTTTGCAAATTACAGTGTCTGGAGACTAGGCACCAGCGAGGTGATCTGATAGAGGTGTATAAAGCCTTGAATGGTTTGAGCATGCTCAATGCTGATGGGATTTTTCCTCTAGCTCAGAATAATCACCTGAGAGGGCATAAATTCAAATTGAGGAAAGACAGATGTAGGATAGACGTGCGGAAATTTGCCTTTAGCCAGTGGGTGGGTGGTTGGTTGGTGGAACAGACTCCCATCCCTTGTAGTGGAGGTTGATAGCCTAAATAAGTTTAAGGCTCAGCTGGACAGGTATTTTGAACGAACAGAGGGGTGAAGTGGAAGTGGGTTTTTTTTTTTTTTTGGCTGATGCTGCATAAGCTTGCTTTCTTGCATCAAATGCCTCTACTAATGCTAATGCTAATGCAACAAATTTCCATCTGTCATTGTGGAAGTTGATAGCTTAAATAAATTCAAAGAGGAAATGAACGAACTTTTAAAGGGAATGGATGTGTGAAATTGGTTTTTTTTGGCTGATTCTACATAAGCTCATATGCTTGCATCACATGCCTCCATTACTACTACACTGGTATGCAAAACTTAAGGACTAGTCAGGTTTGCACCTATAGCTTCTCATAGGAGTGGCCTGGATATGGGAAAAGCATACCAAAGGAACCTTGTGAGGCGCAGAAATGATGAAGGAAACAACACCGACGCAACAACTGAAACAAAACGGTACGGAGAGACTTTATTCAAAAATGGGAACATAGCACTGACTGCCATGATACAGATGCATCACTGCCAAAGATGGAACAAAGGGAAGAGGTGGTCGTCAGTAGGAGATATAGCCACCCCTAATCTTGATGCAGGCTTTTCACTGGCTGTCCATACTTAGAACAATGTTGTTGATAAGTTATTACGGTAACATCGTCCATTACTCTGTCAGCGCCATCTTCAGCTGGTGAACATTTTCTGGTGGGTGTGGACGTGCCGCTAGGCGTCTCCCCAGAGCGTCCCATATGTGTTCGATGGGATTTAGATCGATGCAACGGGCAGGCCAATCCACACGAACAATGCCCTCACTTTCCAAAAGCATATCAACAACTGCAGTGCGATGGGATGTGGTGTTATCATCCATTAACACGAACTCGAGGCCAATGGCACCTCGGAACAGACGCACATGGGGAAGGATTACCTCAGTACAGTAGCGTGCACCGATTACAGTACCGCCTTCCAGTATCTGGAGTGTGTACGTCCATCCTAGATAACGCCTCCCAAGACGAGAATACCTCGACCGTCATATCGATCCTTTTCAGTGATGTTTGCGGGGTGATACCGTGTGCCAACCTCTTGCCAGATTAGCTGACGTCCAGAATCGCTGCTGAGATTGAATCTACTTTCATCAGTAAAGAGTACCTTATTTCATTGCACTGCTGTCCAGTCCTTGGGTTCGATGCACCACTGTAAACGATGTCTCCGATGGGCCAGTGTTAAAGGGACACAGCGTATGGCCGTAGGGCAAACAGTCCACCTTTGTGGAGTTGCCTGGCCACATTAAACCGCGATATCCTGCGTCCTGTGCAGCTGGTTTGCAATGGATCCCGTTATCTTTAATCGGTCTCTCTTGGCCTGTTGGAGTATATAGCGGTCATCATTGGGCGTCGTTTTTCTTGATCGATTAACACTGGTCCTTCGAACAGCTGTACCTGTTGTTGTGAAGGCCGACCACGCACGTGAGACGATGCTATGGGCGATACTGTACTCTGCAGCCACACTCCTCGCACTTCGACCTTCCCAATTATTCAACAACGGGTAAAGTCATCCAGATGTTATCTACTGGCCATTTCGTTGTCTGTTGCACTATATGAAACCAATCGAACGTCTGTAACAATCGTGCTCACCATTCGGTTATTTGCACGTAACTGCTGCTTTTATCTGTCTATAGAAAAAAGCACACGGCAGAAATTGAACGTCCATGAGACAGAGAATGGAAAAATTTTGTAAGAGTGCATGGTAAAAATTCTGATTGAGATGATGTATATTTTCGAAAAATTTATAAAAAAAATGATGTTTTAAGACTTTATGGAGATAATAATTAACGAAATGCATGATTAGATTATCTAATAGAAAAATAATTTATCTCTATATATATATTGCTATTAAGAAATGAGAAATTATGATATTTTTAAGTATAATTGATACTTTATAATAAAAATTCTTTTTAATTATTGTTAATTTAGTGGTTAAAAAATTACTGCCCCATAATTTGGGGGGTATTAATACATATAATCCAATTTTGTTCTTAGCCACATTTTTTAATCAAATTTAATTATTCCAAAAACGTAATGTGTGTATAATCGGATTTTGCCAGTACTACCGAATATTTACGAAATCACTCGAACTGTGTCCGATGGTTGTTGGATTTCCAGCCATTCACCATCTATTTTGTTTTAGTTCTTCTCTATAAGCTCGTGGGCACGGTTGTGCACGCACGGTTGCAGTTGTGTGGTAATTTTTCCTGCTAATTCTTCCATGTTGGAAGAATTAGCAGGAAAAGTTGAGCAGATGGGCTGAGAGGTGGCAAATGAAGTTTAACATTGACAAATGTAAAGTACTACACATGGGAAACAGCAACCCCAGAGCAACGTATCAACTCTGTGGTACTACACTGACAGTGGTAGAGAATGAAAGGGACTTGGGGTGGTTGTGCAGGCAGATATGAAGTTCTCTGAGCAGTGCAGATGGGCTGCAAGAGTAGCTCATGGTGTATTGTCGATGATATATAGGAATTTTTCTAGCAGGGATAAGGAGGTGATTATTCCCTTGCAATGGTCAGGCCACACCTAGAGTACTGCATACAGGTCTGGAGGCCTCATTTGAAGGATGTAGAGCTGCTGAAACGAGAAGGGCAACAATATTAGTGAATGGAACAAAGAGTTGCTCTTACAAAGAAAGGCTTAAATTTTGCAAATTACAGTGTCTGGAGACTAGGCACGGGCGAGGTGATCTGATAGAGGTGTATAAAGCCTTGAATGGTTTGAGCATGCTCAATGCTGATGTGATTTTTCCTCTTGCCCAGAATAATCACCTGAGATGGCATAAATTCAAATTGAGGAAAGACAGATGTAGGATAGACGTGCGGAAATTTGCCTTTAGCCAGTGGGTGGGTGGTTGGTTGGTGGAAAAGACTTCCATCCCATGTCGTGGAAGTTGATAGCCTAAATAAGTTTAAGGCTCAGCTGGACAGGTATTTCGAACGAACAGAGGGGTGAAGTGGAAGTGTTTTTTTTTTTTTTTTTTTGGCTGATGCTGCATAAGCTTGCTTTCTTCCATCAAATGCCTCTACTAATGCTAATGTGATTATTTTAATATCCCATTACGGATAAGTTTATTTTAAAGCGAAAACGTGAAAGTGAGAACGGCGTTGTATGTAGTGAAAATAATGAATTGCAAAGGTCTAATGAAGTCACACTTGTTACTCCTTCATCTGGACCCAATGGTATTGATAATGTCGTTGGAAAATCTATTAAAACTAAAATCTTTGAAAGCTGAGACTAATCCCAAATATCGTTATTACGACGAAAGTTATGTTAATTATGATTTCATTTCAAACAAGTGTGATCCACCTCTTACAGTCTGTGTAATATGCAATCAAATTTTGTCTAATAATAGCATAAAGCCCTCTCGCTATTAGTACGACATCTTGTAACAAATCATGTCGAATTGAAAGACAATGGTATTGATAATGTCGTTGGAAAATCTATTAAAACTAAACATAATACCGCAAAATCTTTGAAAGCTGAGACTAAACCCAAATATCGTTATTATGACGAAAGTTATGTTAATTATGATTTCATTTCGAACAAGTGTGATCCACCTCTTACAGTCTGCGTAATATGCAATCAAATTTTGTCTAATAATGGCATAAAGCCCTTTCTCTATTAGAACGACATCTTGTAACAAATCATGTCGAATTGAAAGACAAAGCTATTGATTTTTTTTAAGCAGAAAGCTAACTTTGTAATAAAAAATCAAAACTTTATTCAAAGTTTTCGAATAAAGTTTTGAATTCAAATTTCGAATTCAAAAGGTGCTTTAGAAACATCTTACGAATTAGCTTTATTGGTTGCTAAAAATAAAAAGGCGTACACAGCGGTTGAAACACTCCTGGTGCTTTAATTATCACTGATAAAATGCTAGACAAAAAGTGTTCAAACATAATAAAAAGCATACCAACTTCTGATACTACTGTAGGTTGATCATTCTTCCCCTAACTTTTACTCGGCCACGAATTGAACTGTGGACTTCAACAAAACAAGCCCAACAATCTCACTGAGTTTTTAATATTTGTTATTTATAATGAGAATCAATGTTTGCATTTCTTTTGTTTTTGTAGAAGCGATATTATAATGAGAATAAATGTCTGTATTTCGACACAAAACATGTGCATAAAAGGGGGTCTTATCATCTGTTTTACTATATAAGTACAAAAAAAATTGTCTCACTGTAAGCACTTAGAATTCAAGTGTAGAGATTTACTTGTAGTAAAATATAGTAGACATATATAGGGGTACAAAAATAAGAACGTGGTTCTTTGGGGGTACGCGAACAAAAAGGCTTGAGGAAACACTGCTCTAATGTACCATATAGATGCAGGAAATGCTATAAGTAGCCACTTACTAAGAAATCCAGTTTGCTTTCGATGCTGTTCCAAGTGTACTAAATTCTCAACATACTAGAAAACCACTATCAGATCAAAGGAGACACGCTTTCATTTTTATTATCTCTTTTGCTAAACAAGGTAGTAAAACTTCATTCGATGGATCGAATCCTAACACGATCCGATCCATAGGAGATCACAAGCAGGTGTTCTCTTTGGCCTTCTGTTTACTGCTGTAATCTCGCCACTAGTTACAAACACTCAATGCTTGCGAAGCTATGTAGATAACAATAAAATACTCACTACTGTCAATCCACTTAAAAACGTGGACTTGGTAAAAATAGAAATTAATAATACATTCACCACATCAGCATATTATCTCTGGAACAGTTTGTGCTAAAAATCAGTCCTGCAAAGTCCGAATTCATGGTATAGTCACCGGAGCCGGACAGTCATCATTCCGAACGTTGGTCAACAGTACTCTCATCCTGATTGTCTCCAGTCATAGCGATATGAGAGTAGTGTTCCTGCCCCCAACTCTGTTTTAATATTCACTTAGGTGCACCTCAGGCGTACCTCAAGACTCTAACGGACAAAAAAATAGCATCTCCTATATATCACTAATAATTTGATAATAGTGAGGTACATTAGAACAGCCATCTTTCCACCATTACTTTATGCATTTAAGATTTGAGTCTCACTGGCACAGACGACAATTAAACCGTTCTTAGCCATGACATTCTGGCTCTTGAAGTAAGTGTAAGTGTAAGTGTGTGTTGTTGTCTTACGGCACCAGGGGTTTCCCCCATCTCCGCGTTGCTTTCATTGTGGTGAACCAGTTCACTGGGAAATGCCAGAGATTTAAAAGTGTGTGGGAATTGTTCATGTGTTGTGTTCTGTACCGTTGTTCATCTGGTCATTTAGCCGTTGGACCCCTATTGAGGCCCAACGTTGTCCCACTTACGCCCCGTGGAGGCAGACCAGGAACCCAGTAGCTGTAGATTCACTCTGCCAGAGTGAATCTACAGCTACTGGGTTCCTGGTCTGCCTCCACGGGGCGTAAGTGGGACAACGTTGGGCCTCAATAGGGGTCCAACGGCTAAATGACCAGATGAACAACGGTACAGAACACAACACATGAACAATTCCCACACACTTTTAAATCTCTGGCATTTCCCAGTGAACTGGTTCACCACAATGAAAGCAACGCGGAGATGGGGGAAACCCCTGGTGCCGTAAGACAACAACACACACTTACACTTACACTTACTTCAAGAGCCAGAATGTCATGGCTAAGAACGGTTTAATTGTCGTCTGTGCCAGTGAGACTCAAATCTTAAATGCATAAAGTAATGGTGGAAAGATGGCTGTTCTAATGTACCTCACTATTATCAAATTATTAGTGATATATAGGAGATGCTATTTTTTTGTATTGGACCAACAATAAATACAACCTTCTGTACCGAGCTGACTAACGTTCTGGGAATCCAATGGCTTCACACTATAATTAATGCTCAGCGCCTTCCAGCGACAAGCGTTAAATACGGTGCTGTTTCTTGTATTGCGAACTCCTCTAAGCGGAGTATACTTCTCTCCAAGTATAAGCAGAAAATTTATTTTTATTTTATTTTCGTTCTGAACGACTTGTGGCTGAAGGATTCCTCTGCTGCCTAAAGGGCCAATCCTAGCTCTTCCAGTGCTCAACAAGATTTCATCTTACTAACCAATTTTTGCCGTATCAAATTCTTAATCAGACACCGAATCTTGATATGGACCTGAACAGATTTGCTGCTGTGGATAGCAGTTACTGATTAAAAATTCTCTGTTTGTATTTTAGATCTTATTCTTCTCGCTGATTGAGGCCGAGCTCTTTATCTCAATGTTACACAAACTCAATCAAACTTCACTTCTGTGTGGTTTTTTTAATTATTTTTTTATTTTAAAATTTAACTTTATTTTATCTATTATTTTTACTTTTTGTTATTAATTTTTTGTTTATGATTCTTATTCAAAATATCTTATTATCTTTTTATTTGGTTTGTTTTATCAATAATTATATATATCGTCAACATTTGTAGGCTATTAACCACGTCTTGTCATGAACAGTAAACTTGCAATTTACGAAATTTATTTGTATACTTAAATAGTGCTTTCGTGGGTAGGACAGTTGGAGAATTCAGTCTTTTCCATCCTACACCGGGTAGAAAAGACCCAGTTTGAATTTCGTCATTGACGCCAGGAATTTTTGGAGGTTTTTTTCGCAGCTTAGTTGAGTGCGAGTTAGTCAGTCTAAGGCAAGGGTATTATGGTTTGGTTTTTTCTCCCGGAAACTCAGATTTTCTGTCCCTCAAACCGACAACAGAATACACGTAATTTACAGACATATTATATAGACCAACAACAACAAGGCTTTTTGGTATTCGTTAAAGATCTGGTTGTTTGTTTTAATCTCTCTCTCTCTCTCTCGGTGTATTGGTGTAGTCTCTTGCTGGATGCGGGAAGCTACTGCTTTAGGTAATCTAGGTACAGTTCTATCTTCTGATTCTTGGTCTCGTGTTTGCTCCTGGTGCTATTTTCTTTAGGATGAGCTTCACTTTTCCGATCAGTTTATTATTATTGCTATTGTTAATAATGGTAGTAGCATCATTATTAGTGTTAGTATTAATGTTAGTGGTAGTATTAGTAGTGGTAGCAGCAGTAATAGTAGGACTGGCAATCAATAAAAACACTTCCCACCTCATCATCTGTCCAATCCCTCTAATACTACGAGAAGTTTCCGAAAAGTAAGGTAACACATTTTTTTTCTTAATAATGGGGAAAGGGAATGAGATGAAACGCGGTGGACAGATAGACCCGTTAATAATGTTCACAAATATCGCCATTGCAGTGTTGTGGTACTGTCCTCTCACAGCAGATTCCAGTTGCAAAATGGCGGCTACCGTGCGAGTGTGGTCCAAAACAGGTGTTCGTTAAGTTATTCGCTTTTTACAAGTGAAAAGGCCATGACAAAGAAACAGATGTGTTTTTGGTGCAATGAATTCAAAGTGGGCCGTGTTGACATTGAATATTAACATCAGGCGGCAAACCTGATGTCATGGCCACATTGTTCTGGGATCGCTAAGGCTAAGGCTAAGGTTCTTTTGGTGGATTTCTTGCCGAAGGGAAGAACAAGCAATGCACTGTGCAACGTTGGAAAAACTGAAAGCCAACATTCGGCGCAAACGACCAGGACTCCTGACAAGCGGTGTGATTTTGCTACACGACCAAGCAACTCCACACACTGCCCACACCACTCGTGAGTGGTTGCGTCGTTGGGAAACTCTGTCACATCCCCCTACAGCCCAGACTTAGCGCCTTCAGACTTCCATTTGTTTGGCTCTCTGAAAAAACACCTTTCAGGAAAGCATTTCACCACGGATGAGGATGTTCATCAGGCGGTGCGATGTTGGTTACTGCGTGTGGGCACGGACTTCTTCAGTACTGGTATTGATAAAGTGATCCATCGTTGGGACAAGTGCATCAATAAAACTGGAGAGTTTGTGGAGAAGTAGTGCATGTTCACTTATTTCTTGGTGTGTAATTTCAACTTTGTATTATTAAACATCAGCGAGAGAAAAAATGGGTTACTTTACTTTTCGGAAACCCCTCGTATGGGTAAAATATTTCCTTTAATTTATTCAAACTATCCACTTCCACAATATCCGATGGTAGTTTGTTTCAATAATCACTTATTGCTCGAGTGAACGCAAATTTTCGTACATCTACTCTGCAGCCATCCTTTCTTAGTTCAAGTTTATATCCTCGCGGGCGCGCGCGCGCGTGTGTGTGTGTGTGTGTGTGTGTGTGTGTGTGTGTGTGTGTGTGTGTGTGTGTGTGCTGTCCGAGAAAGAGTTAGAATACCATCATCAATAAGTTTACTCAATCCACTTAACACTTTAATCGAGTCTCCTTGCAAGTGCTTAGTTTCCATGTGACGCAGTTTGCAGAACAGAAGTGTTTTGTGGTAAGAGTATCCTTTGTATTCTCGACTAATCTGATTGCTCTTCTCTGCACCTGTTCCAAGAGGTCCACATCTTTCTTAAATCAAGCTTCCAGACTCAAGATGTATCCTGATCATTGTCTTATACAATGGGATGATCACTTCCTTGTAACTGTTTGCTAATTTTTCTATATGTTATCAACAGAAACTCATGAGCTGCCCTCGCAGCCCATTTGCACTGCTCAGAGAACACGTCAGAATATGCAATTACCACAGGTCGCTTTCGTTCTCCCCCATCCCGAGTGTGGTACCACCTAACTGGTATGTTATTCTGGGAATCTCGCTGCCCATATGTAGTTGATTTAACATTGATATATATGCTTTGCATTTATCAATGTTAAATCCCAAATGCCACTTCTCGACCATCTGCCTAATTTCTCTAGGTCTTGCTGAAGTAGTAGCCTTAATTCCTGCCATTAAGCACCCTGCCACCTTCGTATTATCTGCAATCTTAGACAATAAGATTGATATTGCTTCATTAATATCGTTAATAAATACTGTGAACAGTAACGGACCCAGCACTGTACCCTGAGGGAGTCCACTAACAACCTTTAACCTCCACTCAACCTTATCAATAGCAGCTCAACTTCTGCCGCCCAACTTTATCCATAGCTATAACTTTCCCCTAATGCCACATTACTCCAATTTGTCAAGTAGTCTTTCGCTTGAAAGTGTCAAAAGCTTTACTGAAATCTAAATACACAAATCAAAATTTTATTTACATCAGTTCCGTTGTTACTGCGCATAAATCCCATGCTGTAATTTCGTTAATATTTCATAATTCCATACCTGTTAAGATGATCCACTATTAAGGCTCACAATACCGGTAAAAATTTTAATACCGGTATTTTTAATTTATGAAACCTGGATACCAGTATTAATAGCGGTATCCAGGTTTCATAAATAAAAAAAAATAAAAAAAAAAATTTTCTCCATAAATTTTGATAACAATTAAGTGCAATAAAGTAAGGAAAAAACAAGAAATTACTTAAATTCATGTTTTAAATCAAACCTTTATTACAATAATAAATATTCTGATAAAAAATTATTAAACATACAGTTATTCTAAAAACAAAATATATTGATATTGCAAATTTCGTTATGTTTAAGCATCTATGCTACCTATAAGCCATCAATAGTATGATCGTTTAAAATGGATCTAATTTTGGTACATAATTTGATTAGCGGAAGAAAACGCCCTTTTAGATACTATGCTGGACGGTGCTATTGTACTGAGATAGCCATAGACGAGTTGCAGGTTAACCCCCCCCCACTCATTCCCTCATCTTTAAAAAATCTTATTTCCTTTTTTATCAAAAATTTAAAAAATATTTCCTTTTTGACCTTTTTTTTGCCCCATATCCGTATTAACAAAAGAAAGGGATTGACATTTAAGCTTGGTGAGGAAACCAAATCTCAGTTGTGGGCGGGGAATTATTTATTTATTAATTTTTATTTTTATTTCCCTGTACCTTAGTATCGCTGTCAGTAGCAATTGTTGTTATTATTTTTGTACAACAGCTCCTCTCAAGCCCTAAGGCCCATAAAGTGCCTGAATGCCTCAAAATATCAGAATTTCCAGGAGCTGAGGGATTTTCTCATATATTATACACACACACACACACATAATTCCTTCCACGGAGTGCGGTGAAATCTTTGTGAGGTCTTTCTTCTTAGTTGAATTCTACTTATAGCTCTTCCAGTACTGTCTTATTTTCGGGAATAGTTCTCTGTTAATACTGAAGGAAATTACCATAGCAGCTGTAGATCTCAAGGAGCTATCTGACTGGCTTGTTACTCAGCTTACAGATTAACTTCTAGCACAGGAACATGCCCAGCGGGACTCTCCCAGAACTGGACTCCGAAATGAACCAGAACTACCACTGCAAGTCTGCAACCCCTTAGGACAACAACCTTATTTATTTCTATCTCATTTTCTTATCTCTACCTATCAGATTTTAACCTGAATCACGTTGTTATTCTTTAAACTCACTCTTCTCCCGTTGTGTGGGAAAAACATTTGGGGTAAAGGGTCCCATACAACGGGATCCTTTACCTCTAAATCACCTGTTGATGATACTTTTGAACTGTTCCATGCCGACACACTTTCCCAAAATGCACTAAGTGTCGCGTCCTCAAGTAGCGGTGTAATAGAGGGATTAAACTGTTGTTCTGAAGCTTTTAATTTTAATCCTTCTGCACCTGCCATACAATTGTTTACCATATTCCTTAAGTGCCCTACCAGACCACCTCTGACTAATGGAAATATTTCCGTAATGATGTTTTCTTTATTCCTTAAGTGCTTTACTTCCACACACTATACTTATTAAGAAAAATATATTTGTAACACTTTTCCTTATGGTTTCATGACGTTTTCATTTATATTGTGTATAACAATCCCTCAGTTACAAATTCAATAATATTCAGTAATGCAAGTTGTTGTCGATTTTATAACCTTTATGCGAATAAATCATAAACAGCTATTTTATAAATTAGTACCGAAAAACAGGCATTTTTGTATCAATACCGGTATTTAAATTCCTTAAAAAAAAAAATAACAGGGATCCCGGAATCTCGTTATTGTAAGCCCTATCCATTATAATTTAGATGGCTGTGTATTTCAGAAATCGGTCTGATTTAGTTCGAGATCGAAAGAATTCTGTAATTGCACTTCGGGCGGTTTTTGCAGTGTGTGCTAACTGATAGTGTAAGGGCCGTTACCCCGTTAGGCACATTTAGTAGGCTATTTTATGCCTATGAAAGTATATTTTTAAAAATATATATACATAAATATATACCCCCCCCCCGCTGAATAGTTCAGTATATTAAATACTGCAAATATCACGACTTGAAAAAATTTGGTCAATAACTAGAACTAGGTCAAAACGTGGAACTTAATACAGAATAAATACGGAACAAAGTATAGAACAAAATGTGTTCAATTCCATAAGGCCCCTGTAGGTACGCATATACTTGCAACTATTAAGTTTAAAGTACATGGTTCCCTTAAAATTATATCACATATGACCATCCCTTAAAAGCTGCTTCATTTGTTTAATCGCCAGCTAATACAATCAGACTATCAAGAAAGTTGCTGTTCACAAAGACTTCTTTGACGAAAAGCTCTTGTTTAAATTACATATTCAGAAAGTTAAAGAGTAATGCACTGAATAGGGTATAGGCTCTTAAACAAAATCTTTCCAATGTCTCAACTGTATACACCGTAATGAAATATGTAAAATCTCATTTTGGTGAGATCTGGACTGCTGCTGCTAATTCTAATTTTAATGACATCTCTTCAGTAGAGTACACTATTAAGTGGATTAAGATAAATTCCAGATTTGAGTACACCAGATCCAGACCGCATATTTATAGAAACTGAGCAGCGGTACACCCATCGACAAGTTTATTCAAACGGAAATTATGAAATATTTTATTAAATTGTACAGTTCAACTTCGGACACTCCTACAACGAAAATTAACTTCACTGCGTAGTAGAATCCATTCCATGGATAGATTCTTTTATCGTTTCATGAATCTCATAAATAAGCTTGAAATTAATCTTTCTATGCCACTGAATAGAATTATGTGGAGGATATTATTAATCTTCTCTCGACTTCCTAAAAATTAATGATTTATATGGTTTCCTAACTGTTTACAATATGTAGCTGTGCTTATCATATTACGCGTCCTCACTTTAAGTATTCGTTTCTTATTATTAACTCTGTTGCATCGCGTTCTTGTGTTCCTATAACATGATGTTTATCTGGCTATTGAAAGCTATAATATTATCTGATGCATATTTTCTTTTGTGATTAGTATGCAATTTTTTCTCTATGTAGGTAATTTTAATCCTGCCATGTAAACCCTTCTAATCCGAGTGCTGTCCGGGTTGGCTGGTATTACTGTATCTGAAATACCAATCAATAAACTGATAACTGTTTATTAAAAGATAAATTTATGAAAAAAATGCTGGCTGCAAATGTATTACGGTTGTTTTTTTCGTGGGGATTTTGTTGCGTCGACTGCTTTTGGTCATAATGTGTTGGTTCATATGGTTTATCCTGTCTTATGATCGAAATATGTGTTCATAGGCCGATTTGCACGTGATGAGCAGTTGGAAATCCGAAGCAAGTTCCATTGCATTTATCTCCTCTGCATCCAGCCTTTCCACCGAAAAATGTCCTTTATCATTTACCAGAGTATCCGCCTTGTGCATAGTCTTCTTTGGATTAGTAAGTTTAGCACTTGCATATTTTTATCATTACTAATTTTCCCTATTTCTGTTGCTTAAAATTTACATCTGTATTTTCAAACTAGCACAGAACATAATCCCCCAACCTTTATTTTCTTTAAGTACTTCCCGCTGGGGTTAGCCAGCCCGTAGTCCCAGATTAGTAAGGATATCTGTGGTTAATAAAAAGTGAATGGCCCTTCAAAATATTTTCTGTGACACACGTTACTGTCAATCCGCTTCTGTCTTCAGATTATCTCATTAATCAATATGCCAGATTATGTTACATTATGTGCTATTGGGGTCACAATATATATAATATAAATGTGACTCCAATGTATATAATATTCCTCTGCCTATCAAAAGATGTTCATGGCCTTTTTATTGAATAACTTCAGAAATGCCGTCTTGTAGTCAGAGCTGGCGTTAAGCATGTGCAGTGGATGCATCACCTAATATAATGAATTCTGTTTTGAAGTAAATTGTTTCCATTAAAACTTGCAATGTTGCACTGAGTTTCATAGGGGATTTCACTGGCTCTGCTTGCAGTAAACATCAACTATTTTGCTTCCTGATTATTGCAGTCTACACAGATGAGCCAAAACATTATGACCAGCGAGTCGCTATGCAAATCGAAGCATCTGCAGGTGAAATACGGCGCGTGCGTGGGTCGGGACACGGTATAAAAACACCTGATACTGAACTGCGTTAATCAATGTTACTCTTGTTCTTCAGATGGGAAAGGCAGTGGAATTAAGCGAGTTTGACAAAGGCCAAATTGTAATTGCCAGACGATTAGGTCAGAGTATATTCGAAACGGCACGGCTGGTGGGGTGCTCACGGACAGCCGTGGTTAGTACCTATCGAAAGTGGTCCGAGGAGGGAAAACCCACGAACCGCCGGTGAGGTGTTGGACGACCACGGCTCATCGATGCTCGAAGTGAGTGAAGGCTCTCCCGGATGGTACGTGGCAACAGAAGGTTGACTGTGCCGCAACTCGCCGGTAATTAGAATGCTGGTGATGGGAGTAATGTGTCACAACACACAGTACATCGAACCCTGCTGAAAATGGGACTGCGTAGCCGCAGGCCGCTCCGAGTGCCCATGCTAACCACGGTTCACCGGTGACAGCGACTAAAGTGGGCACGTGAGCATCGAAACTAGACCTTGAGTGATTGGAAGAAGGTCGTCTGGTCG
Organism: Mastigoproctus giganteus; assembly: GCF_048544385.1. NCBI lineage: Eukaryota > Metazoa > Arthropoda > Arachnida > Uropygi > Thelyphonidae > Mastigoproctus > Mastigoproctus giganteus. The sequence goes on from NC_143579.1 coordinate 27,733,595, forward strand.
AATGAATCGCGTTTCCTGTTGCACCATGTGGACGACCGAGTACGTGTGTATCATTTACCTGGGAAAGTGATGGTGCCTGGTTGCACCGTGGGATGAACACAAGCCGGTGGTGGTGGTGGTGGTGTCATGCTTTGGGCGATGTTCTACTGTGTGCCGGGCACTCTGACGTCTACCACCTACCTAAACATCATTGCTGACCAAGTACACCCTTTCATGGCAACGGTCTTCCCCTCTGGCGGTGCCCTCTTTCAGCAGGATAATGCGCCATGCCACACCGCATGGATTGTTCGAGACTGGTTCGCCGAACATGAGGAAGCCTTCCAGGTATTGCCCTGGCCTCCAAATTCTCCAGTCATCAATCGCATCGAGCATCTGTGGTTTGTGTTGGAACAGCAACTACGATCTGCGGCGTCTCAACGACGGACCTTACAGGAGTTCAAGTTTCTGCTGGTTACGTGTTGGTACCAGATACAACAAGACACATTTAGAAATCTTGTAGCGCCCATGCCTCTCCGGATACGAGCTGTTTTGGCTGCACGTGGAGGACCAGCATCATAATAGGTAGGTGGTCATAATGTTTTGGCTCATCAGTGTATGCCCAATGCAACAGTGTGTATCCAATCTGCGCAAAATTAAGGGTGTTCCTAATAAGTAAAGTCTTGTATACTGACCTGACTGCTGACTTTTATACATATTTTTCTCACTTTTAGTGGAATATGCAAACGTTTTTCATGTCCATTTTCTTTATTTTACAGATAAAGATTTAAAAAAAGAAAGAAAGAAAGAAAGAAAGAAAGAAAGAAAGTGAATGTAGCCCAAGACAGCTAATGCTAAACCTTAACAATGCACAGATAATAAAAAAAATAAGAGAGAGAATAAGAGACGAGAGAATAAGGAAGAGAGGAAGCGAAAGAGAAAAAAGATAAAAAAAGGAGAGAAAGGATCAGAGATAAAGAGTGAAAAAAGTGAGAAAGAGAAAAGAGGTAAAGAGAGGGAGATAATTATATATATATATGCAAAGTAAAATTCATGCAGATAAGGGTAAAAGCAAGTTATAAGTATAAAAATAAATTTTAGATTATTTATTATTATTATTTTTTTAATGAAATCCTCAAATAGAGAGGTATTAGAACCTATAGTACTTCGTACCGCACATGGGCTGAAGGTTTGTTTGTTTTATGGCGCATTAGCATCTAGTGGGCTGAAGGTTGAGATGATGAAAGAAGGAAGATACTTGTTGACATTAGACTTGAATTTCTGTAGATTGTAATTTTTAGGAAATAGGTATGAAGGAAGGTTATTTCAGAAAACGGAAATTGAATGAATAGATGATGAAGAAGAAAAGTTAGTTCTAGATTAAAATTGGTAGAAAGAACAGAAACTAAAATAATAGCTGAGAGAAGGGGAAAAATTTTATATGGCATGTATTTTGGCAGTTGACACAATAGAGACAAATATAGATCTGAATATATATATATATATATATATATATATATATATATTAAAAAATTATAGTTACGAATGTGTGAAATATATATATAAAGCTGAATATAGAACTGAAATTATATTAAGGTAGATGTCTAAATTTATAAAGTGAAAAAGAAAGAAAAATAGAATTAACCTTATAATGTCATAAAACGTGCAAAAGTAAATAAATTAATGGTGACAAATATAGGACTAAATTATTTATGCAAACAAATATCAGACTGAATTATTATAAAATAAAAAGCAGAAACTAACTTGTTTTTTATCCTTATTAGCATGAATTTTACATTAGAAATAGAACTGAAACAAACAGAATTGACACGAATTTTACATCATCATTAATGTTGCTGTTATTTCTTGCAATTGCGGTAGTTGACACCTGATGAAGACGTCGGGGTTGCGAGGTGTACAGCAATATCCCTTCCTAATTAAATTATATATCTTTTCTCGCTTCTTTTTATCTTTCCCTCTTTATCTCTTATTTATTTTTCTTTTTATATAGATAGATAGATATGGGGATAAATATACACAATGGTCATTGTTAGTCATGCTTGTAAACGATGAATTTTATAAGGGATTACAAAGAACGATAGATCTTCAACAATTCCGATTGCCACAAAATGCTGCAGTAGGCTGTTCCCGATAGCATGAATCCGTTTTTCTGTGCGTTCTCCAATTGCAATAGTTTACTTTATTTTTAAATTAGCCTAAGTTAATACTAAGGCGCATTTAGGGCTAGAGCCTCAAGCTGCGAACAAATTTAGACTATGTATATAAAGTGCTTAGCATCATAATACACAGCCATTTCTGTATAACCTAAAACGATGCCACCTTAAAAATTTTCTGTTTATACAGAAATGGCTGTGTATTATGATGCTAAGCACTTTATATACATAGCCTAAGTTAATACTTAAGGCAATTAATATTTATTTATTTTTTCATACAAATTGTATGGAAAAAAGAAATTAATTGATTTAATGTAGTCTTAATGATGCAGTATTGTTAGCTTTAGACGGTCCGCACGTTTCACATGTATGGTTATGAAAGAATTCGAGGACGAGTTAATACTTGTAAAGAGTTGCATATACACCGATGAGCCACATCATTATGACCACTTACCTAATATGATATTGGTCCTCCAAGTGCAGCCAAAATAGCTCGTACCCGGCGAGGCATGGACGCTACAAGATTTATAAATATGTCTTGTGGTATCTGGTACCAATACGTAACCAGCAGATACTTTAACTCCTGCAAGGTCCATGGTTGAGACGCCGCAGATCGGAGTTGCTGTTCCCACACAAACTACAGATGCTCGATGGGATTAATGTCTGGGGAATTTGATGGCCAGGGCAATAACTGGAAGTCTTCCTCATGTTCCGCGAACCAGTCTCGAACAATCCCGGCGTTGTGTGGCATGGCGCATTATCCTGCTAAAAGACGGCACCGCCAGAGGGAAAGACGGTGAAAGGTGTACCTGGTCAGCAATGATGTTTAGGTAAGGTGTAAGGTATATTGTTGTCATGCGGCACCAGGGCTTTCCCCTATCTCTGCGTTGCTTTCTTTGTGGGCGTACCAGTTTGCTGGGAATGCCAAAGGTTTAAAAGTGTGTGGGTATTGTACCTGTGTAATGTCGTGTACCGTTGATCATCTGGTCATTTAGCCGCCGGACTCCTGTTGGCGCGCAGCGTTGTCCCACCTTCAACCCTGGAGGGAGACTAGAAACCCAGTAGTCTTAAGTTACTCTGGCAGGTCCTGCCATGTAATTTCCTGAGGTTTCAGCGGCTAGTACCTATAAAAAAAAAAAAAAAAACTTATGTACACATAAACATATAAGAACATACATATACATGCACATATACACAACAGTGATACATACGCTGTGCTGCAACTTTATTAGGTAAACCTACCTAGTAGTGTGTTGAGCCTCCTTTAGCCTTCAAAACAGCCTGAATTGGTCTAGGCATGGATTGAACAAAATGCTCAATATTTTGTGCAGAAACAGAGTACCATGCAGACATGAGTGAGTCACGCAGTTCCTTGAGATTCGACGGAGGTGTAGGTCTGCAGTGAACAGCCCTTTCTAGCTCATCCCAAAGATGTTCAATAGGATTGAGATCCGTGGAACTGAGCGGGCCACTGCAGCAAAGAAAAGTCATTGTCATGTTCCTGGAACCATTCCATAGTGATTCGAGCTTTGTGTACCGGTGCATTATCCTGCTGGAAGTAACCCTCTTGACTGAGGATAAACCGTCAACATGAACGGATGCACTTGGTCAGCAACGACGTTTAGGTTCGATGTGGCATTCAGACTTGAATCTATGGGTATAAATAGATCCAACGTGTGCCAAGAAAACATTCCCCTCCACCTTGCACAGTAGTAGTCAGACATGACGGGTCCATGGATTCATGTTGTTTTCGAAAAATTCTGAGCCTTCCATCAACATGATGGAATTCATGTTGATGGAAGCCCATTCGCGACAAAGTGCCACTAGTGGTCCGTTGTGATATTTTATTCTGTGCACCAAGGTTGTATTCTGACGTGATGTGCGACATTGTGGCCCGTCTGTTTGCTTGTACAATTCTAGCCATCCTCCTCTGAAATCCCTCATCAAAAAGCGATTTTCTTCCACAGGAGTGTCGCTGGGATTATGTTTTCTGTTCGTTGCACCATTCTCGATACACCCTTGAAAATGTGGTGCGTGAAAAGTTGAGGAGAACTGCCGTTTCAGAGATGCTTTGTCCTGCACGTCTTGCACCTACTACCATGCCACATTCGAAGTCCGTTAGATCACTCCTTTTCCCCATTCTTGCTACGATTTTTATGCTTAAGTGATATTAGAAAGGTTGTTATGCTGCATTTTATCCACAACTGTGGTCATATGACTTGCAATGTTGTGGGACAAACCATTTGTGTGCACAACGGGGGTGTAACTAATGAAGTGGCAGCACAGGTGTATATATAAATATATATATACTCATCCATGCAGTCGTAATTACTTTGGATGTTTGCATACAGCTCGTGTGCATGCATTCATATGGCAGGAGCAGGGCAATCCATGCGTGGGATAATTAGGCCGAGAGTGGGTGAAGATTATTTTTGCACTAGATTAAATTTAGTGTGTAGGTCATTCGTGTCTTGCATAGGTAGATTGGGGGATGGAAAGCAGAAGTATGGTGGTGACAGAGGAGATGCCCCCTGGTGGTCAGTGAGGCATGCCCAGGCCTCACCAGAAGGAAAGGTGGGGTAGCAGGGAGGCCAGGCGACCGGTTGTCTGATCCCCCTGCCAGGAACGGTTGTTAAAGGAGAGCCAGGCCAGTGCTTGGTTCAGGCCACCAGAAAGGCTGCTGTTCATCCTTCATTCAGATCTTTTGTCCATCTTCGTGGTTTCTCGGTAGGTCATCTTTGGTGTTGTGCACATTTTGGCTTCTAGCCATCATGTGGCTAGTGTGCGTTCAGGTCCCATCTTCTCCTGTACAAGTCTTCAGCAAACTTGGAGAAGGCGACATATTCCTGCCTACCGGCCAGGAGGTGATGTTTATGTGTGTTTGGGTTGCCTGAGCAGAGCTGGAGTTTCCCCCATTAGGCAGTGATGTTTAGGTAGGCGGTAGACGTCAGAGTGCTCGGCACATGGATGACTGGACCCAGTGTATCCCAGCAGAACATTGCCCAAAGCATGAAACCGCCGCCCGCCGCCCGCCACCGGCATGATTTCGCCCATGGTGCATCCAGGCACCATCACTTCCTCAGATAAACGACACACACGTCCATGGCCGTACACATGGTGTAACAGGAAACGTGATTCGTCGGACCAGACGACCTTCTTCCAATCACTCAAGGTCCAGTTTCGATGCTCGCGTGCACATTGTAGGCACTATCGCCGGTGAACCGTGGTTATCATGGGCACTTGGAGCAACGTGCGGCTACACAGCCCCATTTTCAGCAGGGTTTGATGTACTGTGTGTTGTGCACATTACTACCGTCACCAGCATTCCAATTACCGGCGAGTTGCGGCACAGTCGCCCTTGTGTTGCCACGTACCATCCGGGAAAGCCTTCACTCACCTCGAGCATCGATGAGCCGTGATTGTCCAACACCTCGCCGACGGCTCGTGGGTTTTCATTCCTCGGACCACTTCCGGTAGGCACTAACCACGGCTGACCGTGAGTATCCCATCAGCCGTGCCGTTTCGGATATGCTCTGACCCAGTCGTTTGGCCATTACAATTTGGCCTTTGTCAAACTCGCTTCAAGTCGCTGCCTTTTCCATCTGAAGAACAACAGCAACAGTGATTAACGGAGCTCAGTATCAGGTGTTTTTCATACCGTGTCCCGACCCGCGCACGCACCATAGTTCATCTGCAGTTTCTTCGATTTGCATAACGACTCGCTGGTCACAATGTTTTGGCTCATCGGTGTATATATATGTGTGTGAGAGAAAAAGAGTATATGGGAGAAGAGCAATAAATATTATACAATTGTAATTAAAAATGAAAATACAATTGTAATTAAAAATGAAAATATATTTATAATTAAGTTTTAGAGAACAAAAATAGTGTTTTATTAAGTGTTATTTGTATAAAGTTATACTCTTAGTGATTTGATAAGGAGATAACTATATTTACCTTTCACTTCTATTAATCACAGAAAAAAAATCGAATGCACCTGAAATTTAACGCACTGCGTACATTAATTAACATATTTTAATCAGAAGTGCAGTTGAGAGTACTGGTGGTAATCACGTAAAACTAATTTTATCAATTCTTTCATAAAAAGTGCAAGTATGATTGAAATAAATCGAAAACGAGTGTCATATGAAGGTGGTTTTAAATTGAGTAAAACTGCATTTTCATAGTTTTTGTCAATAAAATAATTTTTCCAACGATTTCAAACATTTGCATAATTATTTAATATTAAGGTAATCGATAAATAGTAATTTTGATATCATTAATTCAAATATTCCATCCATCTACTTTAAAAAAGGGTTTTGGATCATTAGATCAGTTTTGCAAATTTCACCATTTAGTTATTCCGAAATAAACAAAATCGTGCAGCGTCGGCTATACTCTGAAAGCACAATTTCTGATATTGGAATATACACGAGTTAATACATTTTATAACATCCCGAGGCCCAAATCGAAGGATCTACTTATACCCGAATTCGGTTTATAGTCGAGTATCTGCGGTAACTGGTTGCTAGAAAGATCAAAAAGAGGTGACTCTAGGTATATCTAGCAAAAAACATCCAATTGACAAGAAAGAGGAGTTTCACAGTGAGTTATATCATAAAATTGAAACCACCTCTTTGTTATTCATTGCGTGGACTTGCTAGACCAACCTAGGCATGCCTGTTTCTGTCCGTCCAGCTATGAATAAGATTTGGAACTTATTTTTTATCATATTTTAGTCTTCAGACTCTCTAATTTTTTTTTCAGAATGGTTTTACAATAAACTAATTCGATTTTAGTTTTGATATCTCCTCTGATATGTGGCTATTTTTTTTTTTTTTTTTTTTGTTAGTTGTTGGCGCATCGGCTTCTGTGGCCATAATGCACCTCCCAAGGTTTTTGCACTACTCTGATCCAAGGCCGAGGCGGGATTCGAACCTGCGCCCTTTGGGTTGCTAGGCAGGCACTTTACTCACCCGGCTAGCCCGATCGGCGTGGCTATTTAAGATTTTTAGTTTGGTTATAATGTGATCCAATGCTTACAGGATTCAACCTGTGTTTCTTGTTGTCTTGTCTAATTGTTCATTATTTTCACTCTTCATTCCGATTACTAGCCACAATCTACGCACAGTACCTCATGGTAGCTATTCTACTGTATCAATTAGTTGATGAGCATCTTAAAGAATTTTTACTGCTGATTTTTAACTTTTAATTATTAATTACGTCTGTTTTACATCCACTTTACTATATTACTATAAGTATTAGCTGTGACAAATGATGCAAGCCCTCGCGGGTAGTAGTTGGAAGAATCTCTGTCCTTCCTACACCGGATAGAAAAGACTTGAGTTTGAGTCCTGTCGATGACATGAGGAATTTTTATGCGCCTTTTTCACAACGTAGCAGAGTTATCGATCTTAGGCGAGGATAGCATAGTTTTCTATTGAAAACTAAACCATTATTTTTAGGCCACCCGAATAATTAAATTCATCTGCCGTGCATTGTGTATTATGTGCTTAAATTGCGTGGGTTCTATGGTCGATTTGTCTTTTTTTCTCTGGACGAAAAACCCGAGTTGCAGGGGGGGGAGGAACCCTGCTATCTACCCTGAGATCGACTAACTCAGCCACGAAGTGAAAAAAGCCCATTAAACTTCCTGGAGTCATCGACGGGATTCTACCCCGGGTCTTTTTCACCCGGTGTGAGGAGGAGAGTGGCGATACCACTGTGCTACCGCTCACAGACTCTACTGGAAACTAGAAGTTTCCGGTCAGCAAACAGAAAATCGACCACAGAACACACGCAATTTCCAGACAGTATACATGGAGCAATACGGCCTCAGTCGCTGATACGCCTCAAAAACCCTACTACTACAACAACAACAACAATCATTTATATATATATACATATATATAGACTGAATATACAGTACAAATAAACAAAAAGATGAATACAAACCTAAGTGCTGCATGAGCATAATGCAATAATATTCATGACTGTTGTATCCAGGGGACCTCTGGTGAGATTGGGCACAATCTCATCAGATACAAAGGTTGGCAGGGTTTATTGTTCACTGCCATTACTGTTAGTGACAGTAATGGCAGTGTGCTACTGGAGCAGGATCTAGAAAATTTGGGCAAATGGGCTGAGAAGTGGCAACTGAAGTTTAACATTGACAAATGCAAAGTACTGCATATTGGTAGAAGTAAACCCAGAGAAATGTACCAACTGTGTGGTACTACACTTAGGGTGGTAGAAAATGAAAAAGACCTGGGAGTAATTGTGTAGTCAGATATGAAATCTTCTGAACAGTACAGACAGGGTGCCAGAGCTGGTCATGGGGTCTTGTCAATGATATACAGGAATTTTGCTAGTTTGGAAAAGGAGATTATCCCTTTGTTTCAGGCCACGACTTGAGTACTGCGTACAGGTCTAGAGGCCTTATTTTAGGAAGGACGTTCAGTTGCTTGAGCGAACAACAAGATTAGTGAGGGGAACGAAAGGGTGGTCTTACCAAGAAAGGCTTAAGTTCTGCAAATTGCAGCGTCTGGAGACTAGGCACTTGCGAGGTGATCTGATTGAGGCGTATAAGGCCTGGCATGTGTCGAGCAGGCTCAATTCTGATTGGATTTTTCCTCTTGCTCAAATTACGAACCTGAGGGGGCATAAATTCAAATTGAGGAAACACAGTTGTAGAATAGATGTATGGAAATTTGCTTTTAGTCAGCGGGTAGTCGGTTGCTGGAACAAACTTCCATCTGTCGTTGTGGAAGTTGATAGCTTAAATAAATTCAAGGAGGAACTAGACAAGCCATTAAAGGGAATGGATGTGTGAAATTTTTTTTTTTTTTTTTTTTTTTGGGCTGATGCTACATAAGCTTGCTTTCTTGCATCACATGCCTCGATTACTGTACTGCTACTATTACAACGGTCGTCTATTATTTATTTCTTGCGTTGTTTGTCCTATATCTATTTTTATTTTGTGGTAGGTTTCTCATATTGTATTTGTGATATTTCACACTTTTTTTGGCCTTGATGTGGTAAAGTGTGCCGTCCTAAATGTGTTATTTATTGGGTTATAACTTTTATTATATTTGCATATATTTATTATTTTCAAAATTTTAGATACATATTCCTTCCACTCTCCTTCCATCCTCGTTTATTTATTCGTTTCTTCGCTCTTTTCCGCACCTTTTCCATATTGCCTATTTCATTTTTTTTTTTTTTAAATATACATTGGATGTATGTACATATCCTATGACTTCAACGATCCCTCTTTGACGCCATAGGGCGAGTCAATGAGCTGTCGAAAGTGTGCCACAGAAATGCTGGTCCATGTTGACTCATTTCATTTCCACAGTTGTTGCAAATTGCGTAGTTGTACATCTATATTCCGAAGAGCTCATTCCATCTCATTCTGTCGGTGCTGAATTTTATTGAGATCTGGCGACTGGCCACTGCAATAGACCGAATTCATCAAGGTACGTTATCTTGTTGGAAGAATCGATTTGCACATAAGTACACTTTTACACTACAGTCGCCATGGGATGCACCTAGTGGGAATGTTCACCAGAAAAATCCTCCCCACACTATTACAACATCCCTACAGGGCTGAACTTTTGACACCTGTCAGGATGGAAAACACCAAGATGCAAACACTTAGCAGGACGGAAAACAGGATGAGTCCAAGGATTCATATTGTTTACCATCCTTCCCCCCATTTTTTTCTTTTCTGTTTCCATTCTTTTTTGTGTTTTGCTTAAAGAACCCGATTTGTCGGCCGTGATTCCCCGTTCGTGACAAGGTACGACGAGTTGTGCGTTCTGAAATTCCTATTTTCTTGTTACTATTGTCCTGGGTTGTTATTGGATTGACTGTAACTGTTCTGTTACCCTGACGGAATGTGTTCAGACTCTCTTGCATCAGCGAGTTTTTTTTTCCAACATCAGGATCGCCATTGGCTGAATGTTGGTTTCGTTATTGGATTAATCTCGATACATCCGAAATTTTGACTCATAGCTGCGCCAGACGCGCTGGTATGAGTATCTTGGAAACTGCAACCATGACGCATTCAGAGTCACTTAAATCTTTTACATTTCCTAATCTCGCACTGACTTGCACACATACGCATCCCTACGTGTCTGTTCATTTCCTTTGTATGGTAAGAACACGTGATGTTGTGGTTGAAGGAGCGCTCTGTTTCATGGAAAGAGTAGGTGTACCTAATAAATTTGCCACTCAATTTATTTTTACTTTTCAAACTTATATTTTTAATATTGTAAATGCTATACAGCAGCGCAAGCCCCTGCTCGCGCTACTGTTATTGGTGTCAGTGACTTAGATCATATTGTGCCTCCTGCTCTACCGTATAGTAGCGCTAAGGAGATATTCACTCTTCCAAGAATTTCATATATTTCAAATCGTTAGACGTCTTGCTATTGGTTTTATTCATTTCCACTTTAAGATACTATTAAAATAAAACTAAACTTGGAGTGTAAGTTAACATAATCGTTGTTTATAGGCAATAACTGATAAAATAATACAGAAGACACCGATTTATCGATTAACAAGATAAATCTTGCACTTTCAAATGTGAACTTCTCTTTATGCCTAATACTATATGCACTGGCCTACCATTAATATCCAAACACCTGCATATCTACAAATAATTTTTATTTACAGAAAAACTGCTAACGTGTGCTGAAACCTTTATGGCAGCCTCTAGTCCATGTAGAACACTCTCTACCAGTTTTTTTTTTTTTTTTTTGAATGCCTCCGATATTTTCTGCCATTCGGCATTCAAAATAGCGACAAGTTTTGAATTCTACAGGTTCTTTATAGGGTTGAAGTCAGAGGTCTGCGCTGGCCAGTCCAACTTTTCTACGCCCTGTCCTCAAAGAACTCTGTCCCAACGTGTGCAGTGTGACATGGAATGTTGTCCTGCTGACGGAAGTATGGGCTGTTCCCGACACGTTGTCACAACCTAGACAATACATTATTGTCCAGGACATCTAGACAGCAATCATGGTTTTGTTCAAAAAATCAATTATCCCAGGTCAAATCGTGAAAAACAGTCCCAGACCATCACACTACCTCTGCCAACTTTGTCAGGATGATACATTCCAGCAGGTAGCTTTCTCTGGACATCCGCCACACCTGAGAACGACCGTCAGACTATGTACCATGATTCGTCACTACAAAATTGAGCTTTCTATTGTTCTATGTTTGGAAAAGGAAGAGATTATCAAACTAGATGGCGTCTGGCATTATTTGGGATCATTATTAGCTGGTGGACATTACGTGACCACAAGATACATATGATGCATCGTCCTCCGCACTGTGCTGACATGTATCCCAATCGTCTCACTGTCTGTGCTGCACCAACGTTGACCTGCCTTCCGAGTGGGCGATTCGTTCCAGGTCAGCTTTGGAGGTTGTTTTTCGGCTTATTTCCTGATGGTTTCAGCATCAGTCTGCTCCCATTTACAGATCACATCGCCAATCGTCGACCTAGAGATCTTCATTGTCATTGAAATGTCACGTACAGACTGATTGCTTATGGCACCCGATTATCATTTCGTGGTGGAAGTCTGCTGACTACATCGATCGCGGCATCTTTCATTCACACTACTGTCACTTCAAAGGCTTACGAGCATATTTATAGTTAGTCTGACACTTGGTGCTTGTTTAGAACGTGACCAACTATCTGTGGAGGAGTGTCCTGATATTAAGAGTAGTAAAACCCAGTTCCGGCTACATTCAAGCTTTTTAAGTATTTTTAGATGCACTTTTCACTTCACACGAAATAAATAAAAAAGAAAACTATACATTGATGTGTAACACCTAAAGTCTGGTTTGCCCTGAAACTGAACATGCTTGCAACGGGTGTTTATATTGCTTTAATTGTTTATAATTTTGTAGATTTGGAATTTTTTACCTTGATGTGTAGCACCTAAAGTCTGGTTTTCCCTGGCTTGCAATGGGTGTTTATATTGCTTTAATTGTTTATATTTTTGTAGATTTGAAATTTTTTTTATATACTTGCCTGTATTAGACTATGGTGTGTTTATTAAAATATTTTTCTTTATTTATTTTTTTCATATTTTTATCTATGATCCTACTATTGTTATGCAACATAGTAGATGGCAGCCCAACGCTAAATCACTGCTTATTATTATGTTGCTATTGGTAATTGCTATAATTTGCTGTTATTTGTTTATTATATATTTTTTAAACAGAGCAATGGCTTAAGTAACGGTTAAACCGTTGCTCTAAAGTTATCCTGCATGGAGCCATAAAGTTTCGAGATGTTCCCACCTCCAAAAAACATAATTCGGTAATGATGGATATAGTTTTAAAATATTTCTTTTAACCATTTTGCATTTGTGTTATTAAATTAAATTCAATGTGTTATTAAATTCAATAAATATCGTTGATGTGTGTGATGGTTTACCATATACTGTAATATAATTCTAAATAAATTTTATTAATAAATTAATCGCAAGATTTCTTTTAAAAATCTTCGTACGATTCACCTTGTTATATGGTTAGCATTTCACAGGAAAAAAAAAGTGATATAAATTACACTATTTATTGATAAAAATATAATAAAACATTTTTTATGATAAATGATGCTTCATTCATAATATACTTATGTATACTGTAGGCCTATAAATTACATTTAAAAATACGAAGCAAATATATGCATAACTTCCTAATATATTCACAAGGATGAAAAGTATTAACTGAATTATTCAAAAACAAAACAATTTTATGGTCTAAGTAAATTAGTTGAAATTATTTTTTAAATGAGAATTCGAAAGATTAAATGGAACTTTAAAATTTTCAGTGTAATTGTTTTTTCATGATGAAATCTGATATCATTTTATGGTTTGTGTTTTATTATTTGTATTTATACGTTGTTATTTATGTATTTATTATAGTTCATGAGTTTTTTATTTTTTCACATTTTTTAACAAAATTTTTTTTATTGGTATGAGTTATTTAATGGTATTGGTAAAACAACACTAAAAGTAGTAATCAAAAAAGGATCTCGACTGAAGGAACTTGATGTGGTTTTTTTTCTCTCATCGTAATCGTAACCGATTTAGTTGGTCTGGAGTGAAAGTTCCAAGTTTGTTTCTCCCATAAACTTGGGTTGTTTATCCGAAAAAACACGCAAAAACGATCATAGAATACAGTTTACGAACACAATACACTAATGTGTATTGTGATCCTCTTACCAAGAGAGGCTTAAGTTCTGCAAATTGCAGTGCCTGGAGACTATGCACTGCGCGGTGATCTGATTGAGGTGTATAAAGCCTTGAATGGGTTGAGCACGCTGAATTCTGATGGGATCCTTCCACTTGTTCAGATTACGAACCTAAGGGGCATAAATTCAAATTAAGAAAGGACAGATGTAGAATAGATGTGCGGAAATTTGCCTTTAGCCAGCGGGTGGTTAATTGCTGGAACAAACTTCCATCTGTCGTTGTTGAAGTTGATAGGTTGAATAAATTTAAGGAGGATCTGGACAGGCATTTGGAGAGAATGGTGTGATTTTTTTTTTTTTTTTTGGCTGATGCTGCATAAGCTCATACACATGCTTTCTTGCATCACATGCCACCACGATTACTACTACTACGTCTGGTTGCCTTAGCTGCCTTGGCGTAAAATCAATCAACCAAACATCAAAGTAGGACGACAACAACTAAGATGAAATTGCTGCGATTGGTCCCCGGATATACAAAATTGATATGAACAAAAATCTAGACACTTTTACTGAATTCAAATAGGAACAAGGATTAGACACAACAGATTGCGAATCACGAGGAAATACTAAATTAGAAGCCAAAAGGGAAGGAGTTGATCAATGAAGTTATATAATGAACGAAACAGATGATCCATCTGCAGGAAGATAAAAAGGTGAGCGAATACCCGAGGCATAATTAGTCCACATATCCTTCAAAGTAAATTAAAAATAAATTATATGGTAAAACAAATATAAAATAATAGTGAATCTTAACTGTTTCTTTAGGCATTATGTCTTTTCTTCTTACTTATTTCATTCTATATTTATATTATTATCATTCCTTTCCAATTTTCAAATACTGTATATAGTAGACCCCTCTTCCGCAACTCCACAGTGTTGAATGCAAGTCGCTTTATCAAAGGAGGATTTATAAATTTGGTCGAGGCGAGAGGGAGGGGAAGGGCGGACCAGCCGGGCGCCTAGGCAGCGATCATCCTCTGGGCCCAATAGCATTTGCAGCATGTAACCACTGGAAAAAAAAAAAAAAAAAAAAAAGGCCATAGTTAGAGCCGCCGGGGTTAACTACTGTCAGTCCTGGAGGGGGTTAGAATGAATAAATGTTTCTTCTGATATTTTTTACGATGCAATTGGAACGGATCAAATTTGCTTCGCTTTATGACAATAATATGCATTAAGTGCTTTAATATTTTTACAAAATGTAATCTTTCAAAAAATTATTAATTTTTAAAAAGTTAACTTAAAAATTTTAAGTTCGCACTTTATGTGTATTTCTAATCATTATATTAGTCTCCTCTGTTTTAGACCCGATGAGTGTGTGTGTGTGTGTGTGTTGGGGGGAAGTAGTTCACATTTTTTGAATAGTTAAATTTTAATAATCGACAAAAAATCTACAAACTTAAAATAATAATAGAAAATTATTTTATTAATTTTTTATCTTAGTGATCTGTTATGTTACAATTGACTTGTGTTTTAGCCTTCACATTTATACATGGACACACAGTCTTTCATGCTCTTTGCATGACTTTTATATTAAGTGACCGCGTTGCATTTTCTTAAACAATCTTGAAAATTCTTGTACCGTGGGAGGGGAACAGCCCCCCAAGAAAATTTCGTTTTATACTCTTGGATTTAAACTAAATCCTCATGAATTTAAACTAAAATAAATTATTTATTTTAAATATGTAAACAAAAAAAATTAGTCTTATTTATGAATATATTTTGTAAAATTCTTAACTGCGTTGATGGATTGGCGATTTTGTTCACTGTTTATAATAAAAATATATAAATTCATCCTTTGACACGATTTATTGATGTCTTCCTTGCTTATGCTACTATTAAATGAAACTGAATTTCAGTGGCTAGATGCTCTTTGTGATGCCATCAGGGTCAGCTTAATCCACAGTCTTAGGTTCTTCTAACACCAAGTTCCCAACAATAATAGGTCATCTGTAGAAAAGCCCTGACCTAAATATACAGCAGACGACCGTGGACGTGTGGTAGTGTACTTGTTTGAAGGTATGTAGATTGAGTTCTCATAGTGCCACAGAAAAAAATGCGAACCATTGCATAGGTGCAACCATGGGAGGGGCATAGCCCCCTCCAAAGAAAATTTCGTTTTATATTAACTATACTGTTAGGTGTTGATGCAGTTAAAAGTGGAACATACGAGCTCCCCCTCTCCTTTCCCTTATCAAAATTTCTGGTACACCACTGACCAATTGTTAAACTAAGGCTGTAAATATCTTCTGCAACAATGAAGTTGTAAAAGCAAAACACTTTCGCTTGTTCCATGTGACATCACAAAAACACGGCTCATTTGTAACTGAGCACCGTGTGTGGCTGCCGTAACAACGTTTTTAATTTTCTATACCTTCAGCAGTTCCTGAATATAACAGGTATTTTTATGCTAGGTACAATAATCAGTTTTTGATAATAAAATGGGAACAGTAACGAAGCCAACTAATACAGAACTAATTATATAGAAAATACTTGGCAAAACTGTTGTTAAGTCAGTAGCGGGAATCGAACACGAGATACTTTGGTATCAGCGGACAGGTGCGCGCGATGCTACCAACTCGGCCACCCGTGGGCCACAGAAGACTTACAAACCTAAATCGTGCAAATTGGAGTATTAAAATTGCGCATGCGCAATACCAATCAGCGCCATATTGTTAGTAGTAAGCTTGGTGGTTTGTAGGTTATGTTGTAGGGGACAGTGAGGTGCTTATGCTGTACGTATATATGTGAATTGTGATTTGATTGTCTGTTTTTTTGTTGTGTTAGCGGTTTTCTTTTTAGAATTTATTTTCACCCTTTCTTAGATGTGATGCTGATAATGCCATGGCTTGTTTAAATACTCTGAAGCAGGATATTAAAACTTTAGAATCATTATTTCCAAAGAACCACGAAAGGTTTCAGGTTGTGGCTGCTTCTGTTGATGAATTGACTTGTCGTTTTGTGGGAAGAAACGGAAAGAAGTTTGAAATACACGCTAATATAACAGTAAGTAGATTAGTTTATTGTCTTGGGATCAACTTTTTTATACTGATGTGTAGTCAAGCATGTTTGAAGTCTTAACAGTTTTTTTTATGACTTCATTCGAACCACTCCAGTTACCAAGGTGTTCGATTGTCATAATATTGGCATATTAATTAGTGTGCTTTTATAGATTAACTGGGTCGTAAATGGCAGTTGGGATGATCTGTTATACATATTAAGTAATTTTGAAACTTATGGTTAAGCATTGATTTAGATTTCATTTTAAAGTGATTGTAACCCAGTTACTGACACCTTAACTTTTTTTTTTCCCCCAGGTCTAATGGCGTTGTTTGTGTTAGCAGATATCGCATACTTTTTTTTAACACGTTTTCATTTAGTAAAATTTGTTTCATAATTTGAAAGTTGTAGTTTAAATCTTCTTTGTAAATACCGAAGATTGGTTTTATTGTAACTGACTTTTTAGTTAAGTAAAGAAACGATCTCCCTCTTGGATTCTGTATAATTTACATTTACAATGTTAAGTTGAGAGAGCTTTTTTTGTGTGTATAATGTAGCCTGCCGGATGAAATTAATATATGAACTTTCACCTGATTTCACAATTTTCATTTTATTTCGCTGTGAGTGAGTTACAGAAATTGGAACTATTGTGAGCAGTTGTTATACACATCAAAGTCAAAGGTGTTATACGTATACCTTTGACTTTCCATTATGTCATTAGATGTGTATAAGGTTTATTGAGAAGTATCAACTGTAATCGTAATAGTTGGTGTGGTTGGCTCATATTACATTTGAATTGGTTTTTGCTGCCACAAAGCAGCAAAACCAATTTTTGCAAAGTTTGCAGTATTTGTTATTTAAATAAGGTGGTTATAATATTAAACACCTTTGTATTATCAGTATCTTAATAAATTTGAAAATTGCTTTATTTACAATGTCGGAAATTGTAATGAAGTAGAATGTGTATGTTTTGTGTACACACACATATGAAAATACTATAAAGTTAGATAAAATAATATTTAGAGAGAATAATATATGTGAAAACTACAGTAAATAAGAATAGGGGTGAAACTTTAGAACAGGGTCCCCCTTCCAAAATAGTGGCAAGAAGAGGAAGAAAGCAATGATTGACATGCTTAACCTGCTATGGTTAGTGTTACTTAGGGTGTTTATTCCCCCACCACTGTTTTTAAATCGGAACTCGTTTTCCTATTTTAATACAGCAGGAAAGGGGGGATAAGAGTGATTAGGGTGAGAATCCCCCTCAGTCTTAGGGGGATTCTCACTCTAAGACTGAGGCATTCTGGAGGGAGGACCCTATTCTAAAGATCAGCCAGGAAGGTAAACCGAGAATCTCCATACACCCAGTTAAACGTTAAGCCTGCTGATTGCATAAACATATACAGGCGCTAGACAAAAAAAAAGAAACACTTGTGATAAGAGTTACAAGTTTGCACTAATATTGTGTTGAACAACCCTTTACTTTTAAAACAGCTTGTATTTTATGTGGAATGGATAAAAATAAATCTTGCACTATTTTAAGAGGAATATTGGATAATTATTCATGGAGGAACATTTGAAGCTGCTTGAGTGACAAAGGTGGCAGAAATCTGCTTCTCACTCTCCTCTCCAAATAACTTTTATGTCTGGTGATTGTGTGGACCATGCCTAGGCTCAGTTTGTGCTCCTCACCCAAGACTAGATACACCTGGCTGTGTATATTGGAGTAGTATCATCTTGAAACATGGCATTGTTTATAGGAAACTGTTTGCACCATGTGATGAATGAACCTAGTCACTCAGAATATCAAGTTAAGCAGTGGCAGTAATTTTCCCATTCAGGGTATTGATTGGATTTAAAGAATATCAAGATACTGCTGCCCAAACTACTGTTCTTCCTCCACGTTTGACAGTTGGCACAAACCAGTCAGGATGATGTGCTTCCTTTGGCATTTGCCAAATATAAACTCTCCCTGATGTTGGAAAAAGTGTTAATGATGATTCATCTGAAAATGACGTTTCCAATCATCAAGTGTCCAGTTTTATGCTCCTTACACCATTGCATCCTCTTTCTAACATTACCATCAGCATTGAGTGGCTTGGCAATAGTGGCTTTGTCATAAATTTCAGCTTTTTGAAGTTCTCACTGAACTGTTTTGCTAGAAATTGGTTTGCTGAGACACATTTTAGTTATGAAGCATAACTTCATAACTGGATTGGCACGATTGCAACACTGTGGTACCTGCCCACCCACTGACAATAGGCCAACGAGTCTTGAAACTTGCCATCTGGGTGGTGATGCCCACTGAGAATCAGTAACAGTAACTTCACTATTGAAGCATTACTTAATCAAGGCAGTGAAATACATGGTAACACATTGTGAAGGTAGTCACAATATGAGATAATTAAATCGATGCCTTTACACTATGATTGTAGTTTACTTTTATGAGCTAACTATGGTATTCACACCGATATTTTATTTTATTGTATACTAATGGAATGAGTACTATTGTGATAACAATAGTAGTAGTAGTGGAAAATGATGCAAGCTTATATAGTACCAGCAAAAAAATAAAGAAAAAAACCTACATACTTCATTGATCCATACCCTCAAAGAATTTGTCTAGTTCTTCCTTGAATTCATTCAGAATATCCACTTCCACAATAAAAGACGGAAGCCTGTTTAACAATCAACCACCTGCTTTCTGAAGGCAAACTTACGCACATCTGTTCTGCAACCATCCTTTCTCATGTTGAATTTATGCCCCCTTATGTGTGTAGTGTCATCAAAAGGAAGAATGCCATTAACATTCATCTTAGTCAATCCATTCGAGGCCTTAAACACATCATTCAGATCACCCCGCAGGTGCCTAGTCTCCAGGTACTGCAAATTGCAGAATGAAACCTTTCTGTGTGAGAGTACACGTTTGTTCCCTTCACCAATCTGGTTGTCCTCTGTATCTGTTCCAGCAGATCTACATCCTAAAGTGAGGCCTTCAGATCTGTACACAATACTCAAGATACGGCCTGACCATGGTCTTGTACAAAGGGATAATCACCTCCTTATATTTGCTAGCAAAATTACTGTATATCATTGGCAAAACCCCATTAGCAGACCTGGCAGCATATCTCCACTGCTCAGCCCATCGATCCAATTTTCCAAGATCTTGTTGCAGTAGCATGCTGTCATTAACTACCCTGCCAACCTCTGTATAATCTGAAAACTTAGACATTAAGCCTGATATTTCTTCAGGCTTAATGTGTAAGTTTTAATATAATTAATATATAATATTAATTATATTATAAAGATATAATATAATTAATAAACATTAAAAACAACAATGGGCCCAGCAATGAATCCTGGGGGACTCCACTAATAAAATTATTCAATGAACAGTAGTGCTCATTGATAACCACACTTTGTCTTCTTCCACTTAACCATCCCTTTATCCATAGCAGTAACTTGCTCTTAATGCCACATTGCTCTAGTTTGTGTAGAAGTACCAAAAGCTTTCCTGAATTCCTTTTTTTTTTTTTTTTTTTTTTGCATTTTTGACAGACTTCCAAAATTATTATTTGCATACAGTTCCTTGGTCACTGCATCATCTATCCATCAGATTGGTCAGACGAGACCATCTCTTAAAATCATCGAGTGATTCTATCATTTTTTCTTGGAACAGACATTAAGCTAACTAGTCTGTAATTACTCATTTAATCTTTTTGATCCCTCTTTATGAATTTGGGGATACTTTTCACACATCTCCAGTTCATAGTGACCTCCCCTGAATCCAAGGATGCTCTCATAATTATGGCTAAGTGTTTGCTTACCTCCTTTGCTGCAACCTTTAATATAATTGGATAGATTCCATCCATCCCAGGTGCCTTTTTTATGTTCAGCTTCAACAATTTCTCTTCCACTTTTCTTTCAGTTATCACAGTCATTTAGCTCCCTGTTAGTTTAAAAAGCTTCTACCATCCCCCCCCTACCCCAAAGAATTTCTTGTGTGAATGTAGAAGCAAAATACTTATTTAATTTGTCAGCAACCTGAGTAGGGTCATCAACAGTTAACCCATTGACATCAAGTGGCCCAATGTGATTTAACCCCTTCTTTCTACCATTAATATAAGCATAGAAGTCTTTGCTACTTTTTTTTTTTTTTTTTTTTTTGCATTTTTTGACAGAGACTTCTCATAATCTGCTTTATCTTGCCTAACCTCCTTTGTGACTTGATTACAGACTAATATACCATAGGCTTCTGTAACAGTTGATAATTTATATGCATCCCATGCACTTTTCTTTTCTGCTGTGTCTCAGTAGTTCATCTGACATCCCTTTAGGTCTAAGCCTTGAACACTTTCTTTGTTAGATGCCTAGTAGCATTTATGATTACTTCCCTGAATTCTTCTCATTTAGAATTTGCTGTTGGTAACATCATCAGTTGGTCCCACTGCATCATATAAGCCTAGTAGCTTCTATGATTGCTTCCCATTTATAATTTGCTGTTTGTAACATCATCAGTTGGTTCATCTGTATAGAATTTAATGTACTTATACTCCAGAGTATGTCAATCTTTGATGCACTAAAAAAAACTATCTAAAATTTTAAGGTCAACTTATACACCAGGGTAGAAAATTCTATGTTTGAGTTAAAGGCACATACTCAGTATTAGAGATACACGGAATTAATACTAATATATTTACAGCTTTATTTAATGAAAGAGTTGGTTTATGCATGGATACTGCACTTACATCATTTCTACTACCCAGGTAGTATGAATGCTTCGTTTAATTATCTCTCATATTGTGAATACCTTCATGAGTGGCTGAGGTATTGCACTGCTTTGAATAAGTAACACTTCACCAGTGGAGAAGACCTAATGTTACTTATTCTTGGTGGATACCACCACCCAGACAACACCTTTTCGAAGCTTGTTGGCTTACTCATTGGTGGGGAGCAGGTACTCTGTTGATGAAATAGTTACAACCCAGTTATGAAGTATACAACCCAGTATAAGTCCACAAT
This sequence comes from Mastigoproctus giganteus, assembly GCF_048544385.1. NCBI lineage: Eukaryota > Metazoa > Arthropoda > Arachnida > Uropygi > Thelyphonidae > Mastigoproctus > Mastigoproctus giganteus. The sequence goes on from NC_143579.1 coordinate 27,755,033, forward strand.
ATGAGAGATGCTTGATGGTGTGCGTAGTTTAATCTAAAAATATTTCTTGACTAAATGTCTAAGAGTATGAAAGAGTTGGTTTTTGCATGGATACTGCACTTACATCATTTCTATTACCCAGGTAGTATGAATGCATCATTTAATTTTGTGACCTGCATAAGAGTGTACTGTGTACACTTACTACTTTCTTTACAGTTAGTGTTATAAAGTGCAGTGTTATAAAATGTCACAGTGTAAATTTTTAAAAGAACGGGTAGAAGTAATTGAATTCAAAAGTAGACAGTGGTTCTAAATGCATATTTTAGTGGAATACGCTACTATGTGAGATGTGAAAAATTGTATAAAGGGTGATCCACTGAAAATTCAGGATAAAAAAACAAGTTTACTTATGTATTGAATTGTTAAAAATTTTAAACTGTTTAGCTTGTCATTGTTATTTTTGGTGCAATGACTGCTTAGGCTATTTGCCCCTTGAAACTGTGGTAAAATGCATGTTGTGTATACATGTACATTAACAAATTAAAGGTCATTTTTCGAGATATCTAAAAAATATAAACTAATAAATATATGAAATTTTGTATTTTAAAATTTTTCAGAAATAAACCACAGTTATCATTTGAAAACAACATGTTTTTTTTTTTTTTTTTAATTCTTTTAATATGAATTTGAGTGGCTGCTAAACATTAAATTTTAACCTTCATATATACAGGGTGTTTCAATTAAATGGAACTGGATTCTGTCTCGTGTTTTGATATGAAAACATCTATGGCGGCACTAGAGTAAAATCGATTGGTAATGAAATTTTCTTACGGTAACGGAAGTGACGCAATTGAAACACCCTGTATATATGAAGGTTAAATTTGATGCACTAAAATGCTGTTATTGTGTCACTTCCTAAATGGTGCTAACAATGCTAACTCAGTTACTAATGTTAATTTAGTAGAGTAAGTAGTTGATTCAGTAGAGTAAGTTCATACTGAGATATGGAAATGACGTCACTTCCTAAATGATGCCAACTCGGTCACTAATGTTGATTTGGTAGAGTAAGCAGCAGGTAGTAATATTTTGCAAGAATAAAAAAGTGGGTACTAATATTATGCAAGAATAAAATCTGCTTCTAAAGATTTTGATCAACATCAACCTTCTAAGTAGCATAAGTGAATACGTTTCGATCAAACTGTTAAAAATTTTAAACGACTTTACTCTAATGCCACCATAGATGTTTTCACATAAAATAAAAATCTTTCATGCATACAGGGTACACACGCTGCTTTTATTTAGATATTTGGGTTGAAATTTTTGAATTTGATATTAAAATTGGATTAATTATTACTGTTTAAATGTTACAATTCTTAAATTTAAAATTTTGTCTGTTCAGCTGCAATTTTTTTCAGTGGAAAAGTCATTTCCTGCCCTTGGTTTTGTCTAAAAATGTCATCAGTAGTGCACCTTTTGAAACAAATAAGCTTTTATTTTAAGGGGAAAAAAACCCATTAATATGTATGATCACTCTTCAGTATGTGCATTTGACTAGAACAGCTAGTTGATGAGGGCAGTTAAGTGTCATATCCTCTCATGCTATAGCCATTGTGATATTATTTTTTATTTGGATAACTATTAGTATTAGCAGAGGCATATGATGCAAGAAAGCAAGCTTATGCAGCGTTAGCCAAAAAAGAAAAAACCCTCCCACTTCACTCACCTATTCACTCCAAATGCTTATCCAGCTCAGTCTTAAATTTATTTAAGCTATTAACTTCCACAACAAGAGATGGAGGTCTGTTCCAGCAATCAACTACCCTCTGGCCAAAGGCAAATTTCTGCACATCTATTCTACAACTGTCATTCCTCAGTTTGAATCTGTGCTCCCTCAGGTTCTTAATCTGAGCAAGAGGAAGAATCCTATCAGGATTGAGCTTGCTCAACCTGTTCAGGGCCTTATACACCTTAATCAAATCACCTCACATGTGCCTAGTCTCCAGGCACTCCAATTTTCAGAACTTAAGCCTATCTTGGTAAGAGCACCCCTTTATTCCCTTCACCAATCATATTAGCATTAGTAGAGGCATATGATGCAAGAAAGCAAGCTTATTCAGCATCAGCCAAAAAAAAAAGAAAAAAAAAAAGCACAACCACTACTCCCATTTTACCCCACCGTTCGTTCGAAATACCTGTCCAGCTGAGCCTTAAATTTGTTTAGGCTATCAACTTCAACAACAAGTGATGGAAGTCTATTCCACAAACCAACTGCCCACTAGCTAAAGGCAAATTTCCGCACATCTACCCGACATCCGTCCTTCCTCAATTTGAATTTATGCCCTCTCAGGTGATTATTCTGAGCAAGAGGAAGAATCCCATCGGCATTGAGCATGCTCAAGCCATTCAAAGCCTTATACACCTCTATCAGATCACCTCGCCGATGCCTAGTCTCCAGACTCTGTAATTTGCAAAACTTAAGCCTTTCTTCGTAAGGGCAACCCTTTGTTCCATTCACTAATCTTGTTGCATTTCTCTGTACTCGTTCCAGCAGCTCTACATCCTTCTTGAAATGAGGCCTCCAGACCTGTATACAGTATTCAAGGTGTGGCCTGACCAATGCCTTATACAAGGGAATAATCACATCCCCATCCCTGCTAGAAAAATTCCTGTATATCATTGACAAGACACCATGAGCTACTCTTGCAGCTCGTCTGCACTGCTCAGAGAACTTCATATCTGCCTGCACAATTACCCCCAGGTCCTTTTCATTCTCTACCACTGTCAGCGTAGTACCACAGAGTTGATACGTTGATCTGGGGTTACTGTTTCCCATATGTAGTACTTTACATTTGTCAATGTTAAACTTCATTTGCCACCTCTCAGCCCATCTACTCAACCTTTCCAGATCCTGTTGCAGCAGCATAGCATCAGTAGTGTCCTTAACAACCCTGCCAACCTTTGTATCGTCTGCAAACTTGGATATTAAGCTTGATATACCATCATCTATATCATTTATAAATACAGAAAACAACAATGGACCCAACACTGAACCCTGAGGAACTCCACTAATAACATTAGTCCACATTGAGCAGTGTCCACTGATTACCACTCTCTGTCTTCTGCCACTCAACCATCCCTTTATCCATAGCAGCAATTTGCCTCCAATGCCACACTGCTCCAATTTGTGCAGCAGTCTTCCATGCACAACAGTATCAAAAGCCTTTCTAAGATCCAAATATATAATATCAAAGTTATTCCCTGCATCCAGTTCTTTTGTGACTACATCATAGTATCCAATCAAATTGGTCAGACAAGACCTGCCCTTAACAAAACCATGCTGTGTCTGAGCTATAACTGAATTCTTGTCCAGATGATTCTGCAGTGCTTCTTTAACCAGTGCCTCCATTAATTTTCCTGGAACCGAAGTTAAACTAACAGGTCTATAATTACTTGTCAGCCTTTGATCCTCCTTTGTGAATTGGGATTACATTTGCACATCTCCAGTCTATGGGTACCTCCCCTGAGTCCAAAGAAGCTCTCATAATTATGGCTAGGGGTTTGCTTACTTCCTTTGCTGCCTCCTTTAATATAACTGGATAGATCCCATCCACCCCGGGTGTCTTTTTTCTTTTTTATGTTTATCCTCAACAATTTCTCCTCCACTTTCCTCTCGGTTATTAGAAAATCATCTAGCTCACTGCCAATGTTTACTTCACCTACTACATTCCCCTTCCTGAATAACTCCTCATGTGTGAATGTAGATGCAAAATACTCGTTTAGATTGTTAGCCACCTGAGCAGGATCCTCAACTGTTGAACCATCAACATCCAGTGGACCAATCTGATTCATCCCTTTCCCATGTTGCCCTTCTTTGTACTTGTTCTCCACATCCTTCCAAAAATGAGGCCTCCAGACCTGTACACAGTATTCAACATGTAGCCTGACTATTGCCTTGTAAAATGTTATAATCACTTCCTTGTCCCTGCTAGCAAAATTCCTATATATCATTGACAAGACTCCATGACCTGTTCTGGCAGTCCGTCTGCACTGCTCAGCAAACTTCATATCTGCCTGCACAATTACCCCCAGGTCTTTTTCAGTCTCCACTTCCCTGAGTGTAGTTACACTCATTTGGTACTTTTCTCTTGGGTTACTGCTACCTATATTCGGTACTTTGCATTTGTAAATGTTAAACTTCAGTTGCCACTTCTCAGCCCATTTGCTCAACTTATCTAGATCCAGTTTCAGTAGCATACTGTCTTTACTGTCATTAACAACCATGCCAAATTTTGTATCATCTGCAAACTTGGACATTAAGCCTGATATACCCTCATCAATATCATTGATGCATATGCAGAACAGCAATGGGCTCAGCACTGAACACGGGGAAACTCCACTAATAACATTAATTCGTGAAGAGCAGTGTCCATTGATTACCACTCACTGTTGTCTCCCACTTAACCATTCCTTTATCTATTGTAGCAACTTGCCCTCAATGCCATACCACTCCAGTTTGTACAGCAATCTTCCATGTGCAACAGTATCAAAAGCTTTCCTGAAATCCAAGTATATATCAAAATTGTTTTTTGCATCCAGTTCTTTTGCAACCAGATCATAGTATCCAATCAAATTGGTCACACAAGACCCTTTAACAAACCCATGCTGTGTCTTAACTACTACTGCAGTCTTGTCTAGATGATTCTGCAATGCTTCTTTAACCAGTGACTCCATTATTTTTCCGGAACACAAGTTAAACTAACAGGTCTATAATTACTTGTCATCTTTTGTGAACTCCCTTTGTGAATTAGGGATACATTTGCACCTCCAGGCCCCTGAGTCTAAGGAAGCTCTGAAAATTATAGCTAAGGTTTTGCTTACTTCTTTTGCTGACTCCTTTAATATAACTGGATAGGTCCCATCCACCCCAGGTGCCTTCCTTATATTTAACTTCAACAGTTTCTCCTCTGCTTTGCTCTCAGTTATTTTTTACTTTTGTTTCAGAATTACGCTGAATTTTTAAAACTAAACTGAGGATGGGGAATAACTTTCCCTTTCAGCAAGTGGCAGTTGATTAGGCACAATTTGAATTTAGAAATCATAAAATCTAAATGGTAATTAGCATGGTTTTAATGTAAAATTAAAAAATTTTGACCCATATATGAAAAATGTCCGGACAACAAACAAGCAAACAAACAGCCTAAACTTGAATCTATATAATCTGTGGTTTGTTTATAAATATTTTTTATCTTATCAAAAATTTCAGATTTTTTATTGTTAACTTTATGTATAAGGTATTGAATTAGAGCAGATGTATTACAGATATAAGAAAACCTTAATTAGTTGAATCAGTGTTCTCCCCCAGGACCAATCGAATGGGTGCACTGCCCCACAAATTTAAATGACCGCCTGGCTAAAATTTTAAGTGATTCTTGTGGTACTGCTCACTGATCTCGATCAGTATTAATTCGAACATACCATGTGATCAAGATCAGTGTGACAGGAGCATGTAATGTTAAATTATGCAATTAATTTTTGTTCTGAATCGCTTAAGTCGCATTTATAAATAACAGAAAATTTTATAATATTGTGAAGTATTAAATTTACTTCATAATGCCACCCATCTGGCAAAACTTTCTTGGGAGAACACTGCAAATGTTTCAGAAACAGTCAAAATCACAGACAGGAACTGAATGGGATTAAGGGTATTTTAGTATTATTCTTTTATATGAGACATTGTAAAACAGTATGGAATGTGTCAGTATTTCGCTCTGTGGTATCTCAAAGAATACAGTGGAAGCAAAGCGACATTCTTTCCAATATGCAGATTATGATTGCAAAAGCAGAAACTCTGTAAAAGTTTCATGTGTTTCAGCTAGTAACATAGTAAAATATTAATGTGAAATATTACATTATAGTATATTTTATAGTGTTAAAAAGACGAATTAATATCGGTATATTTGCGGTTTATTTCATATACATTAATTGAATTTTCTTTACTTGCCTTTCCATTCCCAGGAGTTAAGTAAATATCTATAGTCTCACATGAGTTGTTTTTGAAAGATTTATTGCTCTCATGTAAATAAAAATGAGAAAACAAAATACGTTTGTTCAAGACGGATGTTACTCTGTAGGAAGTAAGATGCATACATTTCAAATTTCACATCCTGTGAAAGTATATCAAAAATGAAATAAATTTTGAAAAAATTTATTTCAGATTTTTTTTTTAAAATTTCATTATTATATATAATAACCAAATATACATTAAAAATTTTTTTTAGAGGTATGTGCATGCTTAATTTTAGACTCATAATGGTATTTTACCTGGAAAATGGACCAGACTGATAGATCCAGTCTGTATTTTGTCTAAAACTTGTTTTTTTTTGTTTTTTTTCAATTTTCAACAGTATTAAAACTTTTATTTCTTTGAAAATAGAGCAAAGTTTAAAAAACAGAGCATTTTTTTTAATAAAAAATAAAGCTAAATGAAATAAGCATTGCAATCCACTCAGAAAAGATGAAAAATTTGGTATTCTGCAAGCAGAATTCAAATACCCAAAAGTTTTTTTCCAGAAATTAAAAAGAAAACTGGCACCTGTCAGGTGGTATACCACTATTTTTGCAAATATTGTGTGCTGCCACTGCCAGGTTAATAGAATTAAAAAGTAAATAACTAATTAACTTGTTCCTGATTAATTAACTAATAACATATAAAAGTAATTCTTTTCACTTGGCTATGCATATCCTAATTTAATATTCATTCAACTTTTTGTAATACTTTATTTTCTCCTGGATTCAAGTTTCCACATTTATGGCCTTATTTGCCAATGCACCAAATAATCAACCAACCAATCCTGGATTTTAATAAAAACTGAGATATAACATATGTTTTGCAGATATTTTATTAAATAAAATTCTGTATTTCACAGATCTCTAATTTGATAAACAAATAGCAGCACATACCTTGGATCATAATATGCAGTCAGCATTTTTTGTAATGTATTTTTCTTACTTCTTCCTGAAATTGATTAAAAATTCAAACGTGTATATTATGTCTCTACTGTGATTAATATAAAAAACAAATAGTATAATTCATTATTTATATGTTTAGTAAATCAATAACAAAAAAATGAGCTATTCAAAAAATTGAATATTGATATAAATCAGGAACTTTTTCTTTTATTCTTCATACTGCCCATTCATTCTCTCAATAAATACATGGGAACAAACAATGCTCAGTGTTTTTAGCTAAAATATATTAATAGTATATGAATAAGCTATGAGGTATATATGAAAAATAAAATAAAATAAAACATGAGAAATAATTGCCAGAATTCTGTTTAGTCCAGTTTTAATGAAATGGCACGTCAAATCTTTCTTTTAAGAGAGCCAAATATAAAATTCCATGAGAATGCACCCACTCTGAGTCATGTTATTACTTAAAGACTGGTGAAGACAGTGGGCACTTAACTCAGCTAAAAAAAAAAAAAAATCAATTATAAAATTTTCTTCCTGTATTATATTTGTATACATCGATACTTGATTATAAGTCAAAAAATTTTGAATGTTTTCAAAATGAAAAAGTACAGCGTGACCTGTACATTTAAAACATTTAAAATAATTTTTTAAAATTTTATCAAGAAAAATCCATCTTCTTCTCAGTTCTTCATAGAATGAGTGCAATGCACAACTTATTCCATTGCATATCTGATTCATAGTAATTTTTGTTGCCACTGTTTTGTGGAAGAAATTTAGATGACAATCTTTCATTTCTCTTAATTTTTTCATAAAAAATGCAGATATGGCTGAAACAAATTGAAAGTGAGTGTCATGAAGCTAGTTTTAAATTGAATAAAATTTAAAGGTTTTGCCGATAAAATAATATTTCAAACAGTTGCTCAATTATTTAATATTGAGGTTAGTGGTAAACAAAACTTTTGATTTTATATACGTTAATATAAATATTTCATTCATGTGAAGGATGATAAAAGGCACTTATCTTTCTATACATTAAAATAATTTTCCTCCTATTGATATTTATTTAGCCAACCAATTGGAGAAGAGAGATGCAGGCTATGTGATAATAATTAACAAATACTAAAATACGTAATGGAAGCTTGTTTTACTGTTGTATAACAAGCTTCTGTTTAAGCATGATCATGTGCTATGTTTATCTAACATGACCATGCGGAACTATGCTTGATTTCCATATGTAACTTATTTATGTATTCATAGCAGAGGAAGACACAGTGTCGAAAGTTTCTGTAAGTACTGTATTTTATTTTATTTTACTTTATCAAAAGAAGCGAGCAGCGGGCGAAGCCCCCTAGTTATTATTAATATAATTTTAATGTAGTTGTTTCTGCGTAGTCTCTGTTGGACATGCATAAATTATCCCATAACCCATTAGTAATAAACTAGCATTAATTTTACATGTTGTGTGAAGTGAAACATTTTGATTAGCGTTTTTTTTTTTTTTTTTTTTTTTTTTTTTTGCTATGTGATACCCTTCAGAAATCATAAACGACTCGTATTCCATTTATTTACTATCATAAAAGTTTGTGGACCAAATAGTTTTGTATACTTCACCCATTTTGTTAAGTTGAAATATACAAAATCAGGCAGCATCAGCCATGCCCTCAAAGCACAGTTTTCTAATATTGATTTATAGCAAGGATCAGTATATTTTCCTACTTCCCAAGGTCCAAAACTAGGGTTGGACTTATTCTCAAGCTTGTGCTCAAGTATCTACAGTGTATATATATAACATATATATTTAAAAAAAAAAAAAAATTGTTGGGTGTGGTGATATTGACATTTTTCTAAAACAAATTAAATTAATATATACTATTGTATGTATTAAATGCAATAGCATTAATACACAGCCATTTCTGAATAAACAGAATATTTATAAGGCGGCATCATTTTAAGTTATGTCTCATATTGTGAATATCTTCACAACGAGTTGCCATGATATTGCACTACTTCAAATAAGTAACGCTTCACCTAAGGAGAAGACTAATGTTACTTATTCTCAGATAGGTACCACCACCCAGACGGCACTGTTTCAGGGCTATTTGGCCCTTCTTTGGTGGATGGGTAGGTACCCAAGTGATGCAATGATGGCAGAACAGTTATGAAAGTATCTGTGGAGTTATACTTCATAACTGTTTTGCCATCATTGCATCACTTGGGTACCTACCTACCCACCCACCCACCGAAGAAGGGCCAAATAGCCCTGAAATGGCACCAGGGGGAACCTGATGATGTCCGGGGTTTCCAAGAATAGGTAACAACAGTCTTCCCCACTGAGGAAGCGTTGCCTATTCGATGAGTTTTGAGTGGTGTGAGTTGAAGGAATTACTGTCCCTTTCATTCTTCTACACCGTTTCTTTTCCTCTTCCATTCCTACTATTACTTTCCCCTCTACTTTTTTTGCTTTTCTAAGTCTAATAGGGACAAGTGGATAGAGTTATTATCCCACACATATACAAAATAGCCCTGAAACGGTGCCGTCTGGGTGGTGGTACCTATCTGAGAATAAGTAATATTAGTCTTCTCCTTAGGTGAAGCGTTACTAAGGCGCATTTAGGGCTAGAGCCTCAAGCTGCGAACAAATTTAGACTATGTATATAAAGTGCTTAGCATCATAATACACAGCCATTTCTGAATAAACAGAAAATTTTTAAGGTGGCATCGTTTTAGGTTATATCTCATATTGTGAATACCTTCACAACGAGTTGCCATGATATTGCACTACTTCGAATAAGTAACGCTTCACCTAAGGAGAAGACTAATGTTACTTATTCTCAGATAGGTACCACCACCCAGACAGCACTGTTTCAGGGCTATTTGGCCCTTCTTCAGTGAGTGGGTAGGTACCCAAGTGATACAATGATGGCAAAAACAGTTATGAAGTATAACTCCACAATATGAGAGATGCCTGATGGTGTATGATGTATTTAGACTAAGGCGCATTTAGGGCTAGAGCCTCAAGCTGCGAACAAATTTAGACTATGTATATAAAGTGCTTAGCATCATAATACACAGCCATTTCTGAATAAACAGAAAATTTTTAAGGTGGCATCGTTTTAGGTTATATCTCATATTGTGAATACCTTCACAACGAGTTGCCATGATATTGCACTACTTCGAATAAGTAACGCTTCACCTAAGGAGAAGACTAATGTTACTTATTCTCAGATAGGTACCACCACCCAGACAGCACTGTTTCAGGGCTATTTGATGTATGTATGTGAATATCTACTCGAATATCCGCTTGTCCCTATTAGACTTAGAAAAGCAAAAAAGGTAGAGGGAAAGTTATAGTAGGAGGGGAAGAGGAAAAGAAACAGTGTAGAAGAATGAAAGGGACAGTAACTCCTTCAACTCACACCACTCAAAAACTCATAAACTCCTCGAATAGGCAACGCTTCCCCAGTGGAGAAGGCTGTTGTCACCTATTCTCGGAAACTCCGGACATCATCAAGCTCCCCCTAGCAGCACTGTTTCAGGGCTATTTGGCCCTTCTTCAGTGAGTGGGTAGGTACCCAAGTGATACAATGATGGCAAAAACAGTTATGAAGTATAACTCCACAATATGAGAGATGCCTGATGGTGTATGATGTATTTAGACTAAGGCGCATTTAGGGCTAGAGCCTCAAGCTGCGAACAAATTTAGACTATGTATATAAAGTGCTTAGCATCATAATACACAGCCATTTCTGAATAAACAGAAAATTTTTAAGGTGGCATCGTTTTAGGTTATATCTCATATTGTGAATACCTTCACAACGAGTTGCCATGATATTGCACTACTTCGAATAAGTAACGCTTCACCTAAGGAGAAGACTAATGTTACTTATTCTCAGATAGGTACCACCACCCAGACAGCACTGTTTCAGGGCTATTTGGCCCTTCTTCAGTGAGTGGGTAGGTACCCAAGTGATACAATGATGGCAAAAACAGTTATGAAGTATAACTCCACAATATGAGAGATGCCTGATGGTGTATGATGTATTTAGACTAAGGCGCATTTAGGGCTAGAGCCTCAAGCTGCGAACAAATTTAGACTATGTATATAAAGTGCTTAGCATCATAATACACAGCCATTTCTGAATAAACAGAAAATTTTTAAGGTGGCATCGTTTTAGGTTATATCTCATATTGTGAATACCTTCACAACGAGTTGCCATGATATTGCACTACTTCGAATAAGTAACGCTTCACCTAAGGAGAAGACTAATGTTACTTATTCTCAGATAGGTACCACCACCCAGACAGCACTGTTTCAGGGCTATTTGGCCCTTCTTCAGTGAGTGGGTAGGTACCCAAGTGATACAATGATGGCAAAAACAGTTATGAAGTATAACTCCACAATATGAGAGATGCCTGATGGTGTATGATGTATTTAGACTAAGGCGCATTTAGGGCTAGAGCCTCAAGCTGCGAACAAATTTAGACTATGTATATAAAGTGCTTAGCATCATAATACACAGCCATTTCTGAATAAACAGAAAATTTTTAAGGTGGCATCGTTTTAGGTTATATCTCATATTGTGAATACCTTCACAACGAGTTGCCATGATATTGCACTACTTCGAATAAGTAACGCTTCACCTAAGGAGAAGACTAATGTTACTTATTCTCAGATAGGTACCACCACCCAGACAGCACTGTTTCAGGGCTATTTGTTCGCAGCTTGAGGCTCTAGCCCTAAATGCGCCTTAGTCTAAATACATCATACACCATCAGGCATCTCTCATATTGTGGAGTTATACTTCATAACTGTTTTTGCCATCATTGTATCACTTGGGTACCTACCCACTCACTGAAGAAGGGCCAAATAGCCCTGAAACAGTGCTGTCTGGGTGGTGGTACCTATCTGAGAATAAGTAACATTAGTCTTCTCCTTAGGTGAAGCGTTACTTATTCGAAGTAGTGCAATATCATGGCAACTCGTTGTGAAGGTATTCACAATATGAGATATAACCTAAAACGATGCCACCTTAAAAATTTTCTGTTTATTCAGAAATGGCTGTGTATTATGATGCTAAGCACTTTATATACATAGTCTAAATTTGTTCGCAGCTTGAGGCTCTAGCCCTAAATGCGCCTTAGTCTAAATACATCATACACCATCAGGCATCTCTCATATTGTGGAGTTATACTTCATAACTGTTTTTGCCATCATTGTATCACTTGGGTACCTACCCACTCACTGAAGAAGGGCCAAATAGCCCTGAAACAGTGCTGTCTGGGTGGTGGTACCTATCTGAGAATAAGTAACATTAGTCTTCTCCTTAGGTGAAGCGTTACTTATTCGAAGTAGTGCAATATCATGGCAACTCGTTGTGAAGGTATTCACAATATGAGATATAACCTAAAACGATGCCACCTTAAAAATTTTCTGTTTATTCAGAAATGGCTGTGTATTATGATGCTAAGCACTTTATATACATAGTCTAAATTTGTTCGCAGCTTGAGGCTCTAGCCCTAAATGCGCCTTAGTCTAAATACATCATACACCATCAGGCATCTCTCATATTGTGGAGTTATACTTCATAACTGTTTTTGCCATCATTGTATCACTTGGGTACCTACCCACTCACTGAAGAAGGGCCAAATAGCCCTGAAACAGTGCTGTCTGGGTGGTGGTACCTATCTGAGAATAAGTAACATTAGTCTTCTCCTTAGGTGAAGCGTTACTTATTCGAAGTAGTGCAATATCATGGCAACTCGTTGTGAAGGTATTCACAATATGAGATATAACCTAAAACGATGCCACCTTAAAAATTTTCTGTTTATTCAGAAATGGCTGTGTATTATGATGCTAAGCACTTTATATACATAGTCTAAATTTGTTCGCAGCTTGAGGCTCTAGCCCTAAATGCGCCTTAGTCTAAATACATCATACACCATCAGGCATCTCTCATATTGTGGAGTTATACTTCATAACTGTTTTTGCCATCATTGTATCACTTGGGTACCTACCCACTCACTGAAGAAGGGCCAAATAGCCCTGAAACAGTGCTGTCTGGGTGGTGGTACCTATCTGAGAATAAGTAACATTAGTCTTCTCCTTAGGTGAAGCGTTACTTATTCGAAGTAGTGCAATATCATGGCAACTCGTTGTGAAGGTATTCACAATATGAGATATAACCTAAAACGATGCCACCTTAAAAATTTTCTGTTTATTCAGAAATGGCTGTGTATTATGATGCTAAGCACTTTATATACATAGTGAAGCGTTACTTATTGGAAGTAGCAATATCATGGCAACTCGTTGTGAAGGTATTCACAATATGAGATATAACTTAAAACGATGCCGCCTTATAAATATTCTGTTTATTCAGAAATGGCTGTGTATTAATGATGCTATTGCACTTAATATATACATAGTCTAAATTTGCTCGCAGCTTGAGGTTTAGCCCTAAATGCATCTTAGTATTAATATATACTTAAAATGGCTACTTTTCATTTTAGGATAAGAGTTGGTCATATACTCTCCCCTCATATACTCGATGCTTTTACATAGTTAGTTTTGTCATTTTATTATACACACCTGAAAAATAGGTTCAAGTCATGTAATTTGTTTGTTTGTGTTAACTTTTTTTTTTTTTTTCCTCTCCCTCTACCTTGTATAGAACTTAAATTCTGCAGATCATATTCCACTGATATATTTGGGATATACCATACTTGGGTTATGCTATTTGTTTCTTTAGTTACCCGGATGGACTTTGTAATTGGTGTTTTATCTTCAATTTGTTCAATTTGTGGTACTATCACTAATGTGATAGTGCCCCAAACAGCGAAACTCATTATCTACTTAAACAGCTAAAGTTGATTTTTACATTATTGTCCAGTGTTATTTCTGTATTAGGCTGGCTGTGCTTTCTTTGACGTGAGCATTTACACATACATCTGTTACTCATGATGTATTCTTTCAGCTTTCATGTTTTTCTAACTGAACATTTGAATATGTAATAGTATCTTTTTTGCTCTGATCTAAAAATGGGCCATCTTTTCAACAAAAGAACTTTCTCTGATTATCGATTCACTGAAGGGCTGTGTCATATAGCACAGACACTGTTTCTACTGCATCAGATATGTGTAAATGCACTCTTTGAAAATATGTTGAATAATATTAAAATCAGTGTGCTGTTACTGACTACAGTGGTAGAACTATGGAAACAGCCCTTGTTAATGATATCTGCATAACATTCCACATGCAGGACTGGTTTGTGGATCGTAACTTGGAAAAGTTGGGCTAGCCAGATTAGGCTGCAGCCAAAATGTTGTTGGGCACCTATTGAGCTTTTGGTTTTTTTTTTTTTTTTTATGTGAACCCCAAACACGAGAGGTATTAGAACCTATAGTACTTAGTACCGTGCTTGGGTTGGAGGTTGAGAAGATGAAAGAAGATATCTGTTGACATTGGACTTGAACTTCTGTAGATTGTAATTTTCAGGAAATACGTATGAAGGAAGGTTGTTCCAGAAAACGGCAGTTGAATGAATAAATGAGGAAGATGAAAAGTTGGTTCTGTGGGTTTGAAGTTGAACAGTAAATGGATGTTGGCTGGTGGTGGCACGTGTTCGGACTGTTTTGAAAGAGAGAGCAGGAATTATAGAAGCCAATTCAGAAGAACAGTGCCCATGGAAGTATCTGTAGAAGAGGCATGCAGCAGAAACAGTACATCTATGAGAAAGCGAGTAGAGAGACTCTGTTAGAGATGAATCATTAATTAACCTAACTGCCCTCTTCTGAATGGAATTAAGAAGCTTGAGAGAGGTTTTGGGGGCACCACCCCAGATGTGGGAACAATATTCCATGGCAGGGTGGATTTGCGATTTATACAGAGTGAACAGCTGTTTGGAAGAAAAGTAACACCAAGAGCGAAAGTGAAAACCAAGTTTTTTAGATGCAGAGGAAGCAATATTTGTAATCTGCTTGTGCCAAGAGAGATTAGAAGTCAGAATGATCCCCAAAAGAGATATATTATTTTGCCTAGAAATCGGAGTGTCACTAAAAATAAGCATAGCAGCAGAAGAATCCTTTTTGCGAGATATAAGACAAGACTGAGTTTTAGAAGGGTTGAAATCAACTAAGTTGTCTTTGCCCCACTGGAGAATTACCTGAAGATCAGCATTTAAGGAATTGGTAACAGATTTTCGAGAAGTTAACGCTAATTGAGCAGAACAAGGTTTCTCAAAATGGAAAGTGGAATGCAATGTGCTATCATCGGCAAAACTATGGATAGGATTTCCAGTAAATGGAAGAAGGTCATTAATATACAAGAGGAAAAGAGTGGGGGAAACAACTGAACCTTGGGGGACACCGGCATTAGTGGAGAAGTTAGAAGACAGAGAGCCATCTACCATCACCCTCAGTGAGCGATCAGAGAGAAAACTGGATAACCAATAACTAAATACAGTTGCCAACCCATAAGATGGAAGCTTGTTTAGAAGGCATTTATACCAAACATGATCAAAAGCCTTTCAGATGTCAAGAGCAACTACTTGTGTTTCGCCGAACCTTTCCATTGAATTAGTCCATAAATGGGTAACATAAGCCAGAATATCACCAGTGGATCGACACTGACGGAATCTATACTGGCGATCGTTGATCAGACGGAAGGTTTCTAGGTAGTTTAACAGTTGGCGGTTAATTGATTTCTCCATTACTTTAGAAAGAGTAGAAGTAATTGCAATGGGACGATAATTGGATGGGAAGGATTTGTCACCCTTTTTACGAACTGGCTGGATATGAGAAAATTTCCAAGCAGAAGGAAAAACACCTTTGGAATAAGAAAGTGAAAAAAGGCGGCAAAGAATAGGAGTAAGTTCAGGAGCACAGGTTTTGAGAACAAGTGGAGAAATACCATCAGGACCTGGAGCTTTCTTAGCATTCAGGTTCATCAAAATCCTTCTGATATCCTTTTGACGGAAGACCACAGGAGGCACTGAATGGAGCGTGTTGGGAATGGTGGGAAGTATTTTACCAAGATCATTAATACATGAGCTGGAAGAAAAATGGGATGCTAGCAGGTCAGCTTTATCCTTGGCTGAAGTGACAACAGAACCATCTGACAACAGAGGTGGGAGCAGAGATGGGCAAAAGATGCAGCCAATAGCTTTGGCAAGAGACCAGAATGCTCGGCTACCATTAGGGCAAGAAGCCTGTTCAAACTCTAGTTTGGACTGATTAATAATTGCTTTACAATTGTTAGTTTCAGATTTTGCATGTTCTGAAGTGCACCAAATTTGAAATAAAATTTTGAAATATTCCCCACCTCATGTTGTTTAGCATTACAAGAATGCAAAATGGGATGACCTGCAAGATTTCTTTTCCTTGGTCAGATTACTGTTTCAAAACTTCTGATCAACATTTGCTCAGATCGTGTCAGGGAAATTATTCTTGCAGGAATGGAATCCTTTATCCCACACTCCACTTTAAAATCCCATGCTTTATCTAAATCTTGGTTTTCCAATAAATGTGCTAAGGCTGTTCAAGAGAAGAACGTTGCATATCATAATTGGCTTGTTTCTAATTCTTCAGTTTCATTTTCTGCTACACCAAAGCTCGCAACAATTGTAAAGCAGTTATTAATCAGTTCAAACTAGAGTTTGAACTGGCTAAGAGTAGAAAACTTTCTTCTTGCCCTAATGGTAGCCGAGTATTCTGGTCTCTTGCCAAAGCTATTGGCCGCAACTTATACCCATCTCTGCTCCCACCTCTGTCCAAACCAGATGGTTCTGTTGTTACTTCAGCCAAGGATAAAGCTAACCTGCTAGCATCCCATCTTTCTTCCAACTCATGTATTAATGATCTTGGTAAAACACCTCCCACCATTCTCAACCCACTCCATTCGATGCTTCCTGTGGTCTTCCGTCAAAAGGATTTTGACGAATCTTGATGCTAAGAAAGCTCCAGGTCCCGACGGTATTTTTCCACTTGTTCTCAAAACCTGTGATCCTGAACTTACTCCTATTCTTTGCCACCTTTTTTCACTTTCTTATTCCAAAGGTGTTTTTCCTTCTGCTTGGAAATTTGATCATATCCAGCCAGTTCCTAAAAAGGGTGACAAATCCCTCTTATCCAGTTATCGTCCCATTGCAATTACTTCTACTCTTTCTAAAGTAATGGAGAAATCAATTAACCGCCAACTCTTAAACTACCTAGAAATCTTCCGTCTGATCAACGATCGCCAGTATGGATTCCGTCAGTGTCGATCCACTGGTGATATTCTGGCTTATGTTACCCCTTTGTGGACTAATTCAATGGAAAAGTTTGGTGAAACACAAGTAGTTGCTCTTAACATCTCAAAGGTTTTCGATCGTGTTTGGCATAAATGCCTTCTAAACAAGCTTCCACCTTATGGTTTGCTAACTGTTTTTAGTAATTGGTTATCCAGTTTTCTTTCTGATTGCTCACTGAGGGTGATGGTAGATGGCTCTCTGTCTTCTAACTTCTCCACTAATGCCGGTGTCCCCCAAGGTTCATTTCTTTCCCCCACACTTTTCCTTTTGTATATTGATGACCTTCTTCCATTGACTGGAAATCCTATATCGTGCAATGTGCTATCATCGGCAAAACTATATCCATAGTTTTGCCAATGATAGCACATTGCATTCCACCTTCCATTTTGAGAAACCTTGCCCTGCTCAATCAGCTTCAACTTCTCGAAAATCTGCTGCCAATTCCTTAAATGCCAATCTTCATGTAATTCTCCAGTGGGGCAAAGACAACTTAGTTGATTTCAACCCCTCTAAAACTCAGTCTTGTTTTATATCTTGCAAAAAGGATTCTTCTGCTCCTATGCTTTAGTGACACACTGATTTCTAGGCAAAATGATATATCTCTTTTGGTTACTACCCTGACTTCTAATCTCTCTTGGCATAAGCACATTACAAATATTGCTTCCTCTGCATCTAAAAAACTTGGTTTTCTCTTTTACTTCCAGCGTTACTTTTCTTCCAAACAGCTGCTCACTGTATAAATCGGAAATCTGGCCTGCCATGGAATATTGTTCTCACATCTGGGGTGGTGCCCCCAAAACCTCTCTCAGGCTTCTTGATTCCATTCAGAAGAGGGCAGTTAGATTAATTAATGATTCATCTCTATCGGAGTTTCTCCGCTCGCTGTCTCATAGTGTACTGTTCTTCTGAATTGGCTTCAATAATTCCTACTCTCTCTTTCAAAACAGTCCGAACACATGCTGCCACCAGCCAACATCCATTTCCTGTCCAACCAACTTTTCATCTTCCTCATTTATTCATTGAACTGCCGTTTTCTGGAACAACCTTCCTTCATACAAAGGGTACTAGGAAGGTTTTGCAATATGACGCAACAATGAATCACAGGAAGCTGCTTGTTGCTGCATGTTGAGACATGTTCATACGTGCATAGTAGCCGCCGCGCCAAGTCGATGGGCTCAGTTATTCATTAGTAGTTAGAGTGTAAAGTGCTTGCGATGGCATCGTGGTCACGAAATGAGATAAGGACAGTTTTGCGATATAATTTCGTGCGTGGTTTAACCATAGACCAGTGCTTAGAAGAAATGACTCTTGCACTAGATAATGATTGTCCACATCGTACAACGATATTCAGGTGGTATAGAGAATTCCAAAGGGGAAATTTCACTCTGGAGGATTCTGAGAGGCCGGGAAGGCCACGAACGTCAGTTACGGAGGAAAACGTTACTTTTCCTCCGTTACGGAGGAAAATGCTTGACGAAAACAGGCGAGTGACCTACCAACAGATAGAGGATACTTTGGGCCTAAATGCACCAGTAATTCGTTCGATTCTGCAAGATCATTTGCACGTGTAGAAACTTTGTTCTCTTTGGGTGCCGCATCAACTGACTGAAGAGCAGATGACACGACGTGTGACTTGGTGCCGGGAGATGTTAAAAAAAGTTTGATAAGGGACAATCTCGGTATGTGAACAACATCGTGACAGGTGACGAGACTTGGCTGTACTATTATGATCTGCCGACCAAGGCTCAAAACAAAGTTTGGGTCTTTGATGATGACGACACACCCGTAATTGTCAGAAAATCCCGATCTGTAAAGAAGAAAATGATAGCTCTATTTTTCAAATCGAGTGGAATTGTGGAACGTGTCGTTTTGGACACGCAGAAGACAGTCACAGCTAAGTGGTATACTGAACAATGCCTGCCTAAAGTCATTGGATCTATGAAGAACCTGCGGCCAAAGTCAAGAATGGACACCTGGTACCTCCATCACGATAATGCTGCAGCTAACCGCGCCAAAGCCTGCACCGAATATTTGACCACGACAGGACTGAAACTTCTCGAGCACCCTCCCTACAGTCCAGACCTTGCTCCCTGCGACTTTGCACTGTTCCCGCATGTGAAAATGAAGCTAAAAGGGAGGCGGTTTTCCAGTGATGAGGACCTTCTACGGGCTTGGGACAACGAGTGTGCTTTACTCCCTAGTGAAACTTGGCAGAACTGGTTTAAAGATTGGTTTCGGAGGATGGAGAGGTGTATTGAATGTAGAGGAAATTACTTTGAAAAAATTAAATAAACAAAGCTGTATTGCAAAACTTTCCTAGTACCCTTTGTACGTATTTCCTGAAAAGTACAGTCTACAGAAGTTGAAGTCCAATGTCAACAAATATTTTCTTTCGTCTTCTGAACCTCCAACCCAAGCATGGTACTAAGTACTATAGGTTCTAATACCTCTTGTGTTTGTGGTTTACATAAAAAAGAAAATAAATAAATAAATGAACTTGAAAATTAAAATGACTAATAGCATCAAATATATTTTTTTAATATCTAGAAGCAGATATGTACATGTTTGAAATTTCATGCATTTTAAAATTGAAAATGAAAGAGAATAAGAGAATGAGATTTCTGCATTATGTCTAAAATGTTCCCTCCCTAGCAGAATTAATACATATTTTAAATTTTTATTAAAACTTTCCAAGGGTACATACAATAAGAAAAGATGAAATATTGGTGCACCTGTCAGGTGACCTGCTACCATTTTTGCTGCATTTTAGGCACCACTCTCACCAGGATAAAATTGTAGGTTCAGTGTCATTACATAAATGGAATTTTTTGAATTTTGTGTTTATTAATCAGTACTGCTGTTAAGCAATCCAGTTATATTAAGAGAGGTAAGCAAGCCTATAGCCTTAATTATGAGAGCATCCGTGGATTCAGGGGAGGTCACTACGTACTGGAGATGTACAAATACTTCCCCACTTTACAAAGGGGTATCGAAGGATGAAGTGAGTAATTAGAGACCTGTAAGCTTGACCTTAGTTCCAGGGAAAACAGTGGAGTCACTGATTAAAGAAATATATATATATATTTTTCATATAAACCCCAAACACGAGAGGTATTAGAACCTATAGTATTTAGTACCATGCTTGGGTTGGAGGTTGAGAAGACGAAAGAAGATATTTGTTGACATTGGACTTGAACTTCTGTGGACTGTAATTTTCAGGAAATACGTATGAAGGAAGGTTGTTCCAGAAAACGGCAGTTGAATGAATAAACCAGGAAGATGAAAAGTTAGTTCTGTGAGTTTGAAGTTGGACAGTAAATGGATGTGGGCTGGTGGCGGCACGTGTTTGGACTGTTTTGAAAGAGAGAGCGGGAATTATAGAAGCCAATTCAGAAGAAGAGTGCCCATGGAATTATCTGTAGAAGAGGCATGCAGCAGAAACAGTACATCTATGAGACAGTGAGTGGAAAGACTGTTAGAGATGAATCATTAATTAACCTAACTGTCCTCTTCTGAATGGAATCAAGAAGCCTGAGAGAGGTTTTGGGGGCATAATGCAGGACTACCTAGATTGGAATGCAATCACTGCATGGATTTGATAAGGGGTTGTTGTCTCACCAGTTTTATTGGATACTGTGCTGCAATAAAAAGGAAACCAGATGCAAAAAATAATATTGACATCATATAATTAGATTTCAGAAAAGCTTTTGATACTGTTCCACATAAGTAACTCCTGTGCAGATTGGAGCAGTATAGCATTAGGGGCAAGTTACTGTTGTGGATAAAGGGATGGTTGAGTGAGAGAAGGCAGAACAGTTAACAGTGGATGCTGCTCTTCTTGGACTAATGTTATTAGTGGAATTCCCCAGGGTTCAGTGTGGGGCCCATTGTTGTTTTCAATATTCATTAATGATATTGATGAGGGCATATCAGACTTATAAGACAGAACATTTAATGACAGTACCCAGGGTATACTACTGCAATAAGATCTAAATTGTCAGATGGGCTGAGAAGTTGCAATTGAAGTTAAACATTGGCATTTGCAAGGTACTGCATATGGCTAGCAGTAATTCCAGAATAACATCAGTTGTATGGTACTACACTTAAAGAAGTGGAAAACTAAACAAGACCTGGTGGTAATTGTGTAGTCAGACATTGAAGTTCTTTGAACAGTGTAGACAGGCTCTAGGACAGCTCATGAGAGTTTTTCAATGGAATATAGCAATTTGGCCCTATGATAAGGTGGTAATTATCCTGTTCTATAAGGCAATGGTTAGGCTACATCTTGAGTACTGCATACAGTTCTAGGAGCCTCATTTTAGGACGGATGGGATCTGTTGGAATGGGTGAAGAGAGAAGAAAGAGAATAGTGAGAACCAAAGTGTTTATTGGAAAGAGTACCCTATTATACTCTTTCTAAGAAAGACTTCAGTTCTGCAAATTTCAATGTCTGGAAACTAAGCACCTGCAAGGAGATGTGATTGAGGGGTTTAACAATTTTAATGGATTGAAAAAAGACAGTTTCTAGTGAGGATTGAAAGAAGGGCAGCCAGATTGGTGAGCACAGCTATTAAATTTTCATGTGAAGAATGGTTAAGAAGGTGTAGTCAGCAAAGCCTGCCAACTGTCCAAGCTTTGCAGGTGTATAAGACCCCAAAGGGCATTAGTAAAATGATCATCTTCAGGGCCTTATACACTTTATTAATGAGGTATATTCTCACTGCTGGGAGAAACAAGAACCATAGGGCATAAATATAAAATCGGTGGGATCCCTTGAAGCTTATCTTCTGGCAGTTGTAGGTTTTTGGAATAAAGTACCTGCTGAGGTGGCAAGGCAGAATGATGGTGAGGTTCAGTACAAAATTGGGTAGAAACTATTTTGGTAATGGGGAAAGTATGAGTGGTTGCTGTTATTTTTTTTTTTTTTTTTGGCAGATGTAGAAAAAACTTCCTTGCATCATTTGGCCATTCTGATACTAATTGGGCTGTAAGAATTAAGCTTTAATTGTAACTTCAAATTTCATTTGTCTAGAGCAGGGGCATCAACTGGGGCAATATTGCCCCAAGGGGATGAAAATTTGTTTTTTTTTGGGGGGGGGGTGAAAAAATCATGGATATTAAAATGGTTTGTGGCACTCCAAAGTTCAACCCTACCCAATGACATCTTATTCCTTAATATTTAATTTCTCTCATTGGGTTTTCTTTTCCCCTGAGTCAACTGATTTTTAATATAGGGATATATTAGGAGTGAGTGAGAAATTTTGATAAAAGGAAGGTAGCGGGCATGATTTAAGTTAACCAACTTTGCTTTTCATAGGCATTAAATGCCTAAGTGCTTTCAGAGGTAAAGATTCCGCAATCCTTGGAATTTGTGCCTTTCCGACTGCTGCGACCGTGGCATGGTGGGCGTGGTTTATTTATTTATTCTTTTGTTTCATTGGTCAATATATGAGGCATGGATGGGATGAGGAAATGTTTCAGTGTATTGTTTCTACTTTCTAAGCCATGATTAGTATTGATTTATTGTTTCCTTGTGGAAGTTGTTTATTTTTGATCCACAGTGCTTTTCTGAGTGACATGAGTGATGGGCTATGAGAGTTAAATAAAAATAGTTTATATTTTATTATTTAATTCTTTGTAGTTATTCAACCCATCATCAATCATGTCAAGTGTTGACAGTATCTAGGTGAATATCTAGTTTATGGTTTTATTGAAAGCCCAATAACTTAAAGATAGCCCATGTGTCTTTGGAATGATTGAATCTTATAAAATTTCAGAAATCATTGCAAAAACTGGTAGTGCTCATACAGTTGCTGAGACTGTTATACAACCTGCATTAGAGACTAATTTCAACAGTGCCTCATCAAAATTCTTCCATTATTTTAAAAGCATTGCCTTTGGGCAATGATTCAATTTGAAGATGAATTGATGAGATGTCTGTTAACATTGAAGAGCAACTAATTGACAAACTAAAAACAAATTTTCTATACAGGTTGATGAATCTACAGTTACCGACAATAAGGCCCTTCTAATAGCATACGTTTGTTATTTCGCTGATGATTGTAAATTGTAAGAAGTGATATTGTTTGTAAAATCTATTGAAACTGACTGTAATGCAGCATCCATTTTTGCTGCTGTAAAATATGGTTTGATGAAAAACAAGTACCATAGTATCCTGTGCCGCTGATGGTGCTACTTCCATGGTAAGCATTAGCATTAGTAGAGGCATATGATGCAAGAAAGCAAGCTTATGTAGCATCAGCCAAAAAAAAAAAAAAAAAAACCCTTCCACTTCACCCCTCCGTTCGTTCGAAATACCTGTCCAGCTGAGCCTTAAATTTATTTAGGCTATCAACTTCCACAACAAGGGATGGAAGTCTGTTCCACCATCCAACTACCCGCTAGCTAAAGGCAAATTTCTGCACATCTATCCTACATCTGTCTTTCCTCAATTTGAATTTATGCCCTCTCAGGTGATTATTCTGAGCAAGAGGCTGTATCCCATCAGCATTGAGCATGCTCAACCCATTCAAGGCTTTGTACACCTCGCCGGTGCCTAGTCTCCAGACACTGTAATTTGCAAAACTTAAGCCTTTCTTCGTAAGAGCAACCCTTCCTGTTCTGTTCACTAACCTTGTTGCCCTTCTCTGTACTCGTTCCAGCAGCTCTACATCCTTCTTGAAATGAGGCCTCCAGACCTGTATACAGTACTCAAGGTGCGGCCTGACCATTGCCTTATAAAAGGGAATAATCACCTCCCTATCCCTGCTAGAAAAATTCCTGTATATCATTGATACGACACCATGAGCTACTCTTGCAGCCCGTCTGCACTGCTCAGAGAACTTTATATCTGCCTGCACAATTACCCCCAGGTCCTTTTCATTCTCTACCACTGTCAGTGTAGTACCACAGAGTTGATACGTTGCTCTGGGGTTGCTGTTTCCCATATGTAGTACTTTACATTTGTCAATGTTAAACTTCATTTGCCACCTCTCAGCCCATCTGCTCAACCTTTCCAGATCCTGTTGCAGCAGCATAGCGTCAGTAGTGTCCTTAACAACCCTGCCAACCTTTGTATCGTCTGCAAACTTGGACATTAAGCTTGATATACCATCATCAATATTATTTATGAATACAGAAAACAACAATGGACCCAACACTGAACCCTGAGGGACTCTACTAATAACATTAGTCCACGATGAGCAGTGTCCATTAATTACCACTCTCTGTCTTCTGCCACTTAACCATCCCTTTATCCATAGCAACAATTTGTCACCAATGCCACACTGCTCCAATTTGTGCAGCAGTCTTCCGTGTGCAACAGTATCAAAAGCCTTTCTAAGATCCAAATATATAATATCAAAGTTATTCCCTGCATCCAATTCTTTTGTGACTACATCATAGTATCCAATCAAATTGGTCAGGCAAGACCTTCCCTTAACAAAACCATGCTGTGTCTGAGCTATAACTGAATTCTTGTCAAGATGGTCCTGCAGTGCTTCTTTAACCAGTGCTTTCATTAATTTTCCTGGAACAAAAGTTAAACTCACAGGTATACAATTACTTGTGTCAGCCTTTGATCCTCCTTTGTGAATTGGGGTTGCATCTGCACATCTCTAGTCTGTGAATACCTCCCCTGAATCCAAGGAAGCTCTCATAATTATGGCTAACGGATTGCTTACTTCCTTTGCTGCCTCCTTTAATATAACTGGATAGATCCCATCCACCCCAGGTGCCTTTCTTGTATTTATCTTCAACAATTTCTCCTCCACTTTACTCTCAATTATTACAATATCATCTAGCTCACTGCCAGTGTTTACTTCATCTATGGCATTTCCCTTCCTGAATAACTCCTCATGTGTGAATGTAGATGCAAAATATTGATTTAGTTTGTTAGCTACCTGAGCAGGATCACGAACAGTTGAACCATCGATATCAAGTGGACCAATCTGATTCATCCCCTTCCTTCTAGAGTTTACATAAGTAAAGAACTCCTTGCTATTTTTCTTTGCATCCCTTGCCAAATATTTCTTGTAATCTGCCTTCGCCTGCCTAACCTCCTTTGTAACTTGGTTACAGATCAACTTATATCTATCATAGGCTTCTGTGTCACATGTTAATTTATAGGTATCCCATGCATTTTTCTTCTCTGCCACATGTCTCATTAGTTCATCTGACATCCATTTAGGCCTGAACCTTGAACAATATTTCTTAGTTGGTATGTAAAGCCTAGTAGCTTCCAAGATAAGTTCTTTGAATGCTTCCCATTTTGAGTTTGCTGTTGGTAACATCATCAGTTGGTCCTACTGTATAGAATTTAAATACTGTCTCAGACCATCATAGTCGCCTTTACGAAAGCAATAACCCTTCCCCTTTACCCCTGATGGTAGTTACCTCCTTGAGTAAATCCCACTTCAGCACACTGTGATCACTGCCACCTAGTGGTTCCTATATCTGCAGATTCTTAATGCATGAAGAATCACTACTGATAATCAATTCAAGAGTATTGCCCCCTCTAGTTGCCTCCCGAACATGCTGATTTAGAAAACAATCATCCAATAAATCCACAAAAGCCTTGCTAGTGTGTGTGACCAACCCACAAATTCCAGTCAATATCTGGGAAATTAAAATCTCCCATTATAAGACTCTCTGATTTACTGGCCCACTCTATTTCCCTGTACAGTTTCTTATTATACTCTTCAGAGTCATTAGGCCTATAGCACACTCCTACTCTCAATTTTGATCTCCCAATGCTTATGTCACACCAAACTGACTCAACATTGCACTGTCCAGCGATGTCGACTGGCTTCACTTCCTTGGATTTTATGTGTTTCTTAACTAATAGCATAACCCCTCCTCCCTTCCTATCCTGTCTATCCTTTCTGTAGACGTACTCCCCAAATTCCAGTTCTGCATTACTTATATCTGTGTGACATCATGTCTCTGATATCCCAACAGTATACTGACTTTGATGCTTTGCGCAGTACCTCAAATTTATCAAATTTATTTACCAAACTCCTAGCATTGGTGTGCACGCAAGTATACACGCACCTGTTCTTGGAAGACATGAAGGTTTTATAGCCTACCTAAAGGAAGTATGTCCCAAAGTTCTTGCAATACACACTGCATTGTGCACCGACATCATTTGGTTGTAAAAAATATTAGTCCAGTTCTTTATCAATCTCTGAGCATAGCTATTAAAATGATCAATAAAATAAAATCACATAGCAGATATGATCACGTTTTCAGAAAATTATGTTCATAATAAAGAACAGTATGTGAGGCTTCTTTTACATACAGAAGTAAAACGGCTGTTTAAAGGAAACTGTCTAACAAGATTTGTAAACCTTTTTGATATGATAATTAGTTTTTTAGAAAGTGAAGGAGACACAGATTTAGCAAAGACATTTTTAGCAAACACAAAAACAACATATACTATATGGCTTGGATTTTTCAAAAACTTAATGAAGTATCACCTTCGACTTCAAGGGAAATTAATTGCGGTGATAGACTGCAAACGTGTATTAAGTCTTCACTGCAAATATTTGAAAGCAATTTAATGAGAAAACAATTTCATGGTATGCAAGAGTTAGCTGAAATCTGTGAATTTTTTGCGGAGAATAATCTTAAGAATTATTCATATCATTTTGTGCTCTTTAAAAGGTGAAATGAAAAATAGATTTTCAGATTTATTTTCTTTTGAAGTGAAGCCATGGATGTTAGATCCAGTTGGATGCGATGCTGGATTTGCTAGTGAAGAAATTCAAGAACTCATTGAATTAAAATATAATGAAGAACGCAAATATAAATTCGAAAAAGGTGGAATGGCTGAGTTGTGGGGATCAAAAACAACTAAACCTCTTGATCAAACAATGTGGTCTGAAATGGAAAAAAGTACTTCTTTGTTTTCCAATGTCTTATATGGTTGAAAGTGGTTTTAGTTCAGTAAATAAAATATTAACAAAGGAAAGGAACAGAATTGATATATGTTCAAGAGGAGACATTAGAATCAAACTTACCAACATCATACCAAACATTGAACATTTAGCTAAGAAACATCAGGCTCAGGGATACCATTGAATAAAAAGAGTAAGTATGAAGTATTTTCTTGTTTAAAATTTCATGGGGGACGATTAAGGAAAAAATAGCCCTTTAGGCGGTGATAATTAAAAAAAAAGGTTGAGAAACACTGGTCTAGAGCAGTAGTTTTTTTTTTTTTTTTACACACATGATTTCTGCCATGATTATGATAATCCTTATAGAAAAGTTTGTATTTTGGAAACAGTGTACCTGTTTGGAAATAGATTTCCAAACAGGTACACTGTTTATCTTTTCAAAAAAGTGCACTTGTAGATTGTTTATCTAACCTACATAACTCTCATTTCATCTTGCAGTGTTTTCAAATGCTGTGTCTTACAAATGGTGACTTAAATGAGGTCCCTGCTTAGTGACCTTGACATACTTCAATGATAGGAGCTTTAGTGTCACAGTATTGTGACATTTGTATTGAAATGCCTATAGATGGGACTGCTGTCATGAATAATTGTCAACTGATTAGCATAGTAGGTGTGATAAGCTATATTATTATCAGGAAATCAAAATATAAATGATATTGGAACTATAAATACCCAGTGGAAATGCAACGCACATAGTATTTGGATCTAAGTTTATTGTTTTGATTACCAAAGATACAACTTCGTGAAGAAGGTAGCAGAAATGTCTACAAATGCAAGTGTAGAATGAAAGTGTATGCATTCAATGAAATTATTATTGTCAGTGAGTCAATCAATTTTTCATTTGTAGCTTGACAACTGTTCTTGGAAACTATATTCTTTAATTTAGTGTTTCCAAATTGTGACAAACATTCTTTTGTTGGGAGATCCAGAAAATTATATCTAAATTATTGTCATAAAAGTGAACTAATTGAATGAAATCAGTTAAGCAAAAGTAACAGACAAATTATAGATCACATAAATAGCCATAGGCCATTCTTATTTGAAGGGAGGGGAGACATATTATATTAATCCAGAGAAGTAAGGCTTATAAAAATCTTGAGTCCAAAATCTCTGTTTAAAATAATGGTTACTAGCAGTGTATTTAATTTTTGAACACTGCACATACAAGGTAGGATCAAAAAGTTATGGACTGAATTATAGAACAAAAAGAAAAATCTTTTTGTTCTATTTTGTAACCTGGAATGTCTGGAATTTTTTTTTATAGTAGGAGGCGTCAAAGCAAAAATTTATATATCAGCCTCAGAGTTACGGTAGAAGTGAATGTTGAAAGATATGATGGAAGAGCTTTATCATGAGGTAGGATATTTGAATGGTACGAGTGCTTCAAAGATGGATTTGATTAGAATGTTTAGAATTTATAATAGATGTAAATTTATGTTCCCTCTCTGTGTGTTTTGCCTGAGAAGGATAAAGGATGTCATCAGTATTTAGTTTACTCAAACCATTTAAATCTTTAAGCACTTCAGTCAGATCACCTTACAGGCATCCAGTTTCCAAATGCTGCAATTTACAGATTTTGTTCATTTTGATCTGTTAAAAAAAAAGCTTGTACCAGAAAAGGCTTACTAAGCCTTTCCTGGTAAGAGCACATCTATATTGCTCAATTACCCAAGTCTTTTTTATTCTCCACTACCCTAAGGTGTAGTATCACCCAAAATGGTACATTATTTTGGGATTACTGCTACCCATTATGCAGTACTTTGCATTTGTCAGAGTTTGAACCTCAGTTTCCACTTTCAACCCATGCATTTGTCTAATTTATCCAGGTGTTAAAATTGGAGTAGCATGTCCTGATTACTGTCATTAACTACTCTGCCCACCTAATGTATCATCAGCAATCTTAGACATTAAACTGTATGTCTGCTGAGTATCATTAATAACCCAGGGGCTCACATCTGGTGAGTATGGACTTGGCAAACCCAGCGTCCTGAGCTCGATATCATCATTCTTCTCTTTCTTGGTGATTCCTTTCTACTTCTCTCTCTCTGTGTAACTCGGGGATTTTTTTTTTTTTGGCTGGTGCAGTATAAGCCTCAGGCTTCCTGCACCATATGGCTAAAAATAATAATAATAATAATAATAAATGTTGAAAACAGTAAGGTACCTTCTAAAAACATTAGTCTGAGAAGTGCAATGGCCATTACTAACTGCTCTATCTCCTGCCACTCAACCATCTTTTTATCCATAGTATGCCCCCAGTGCTATACTGTTCCACTTTATGCAGCAACTGTTCATGTGGACACTATGAAAATTTTATCCAAAAAAGTGTAAAGATAAAGTTATCCTGGAGTTGTATTTTCAGAAGGAAGAGACCTGATTTGTGGGTAACGAAAGATTGGAAATTACTCCGCAATAGTAGTGTTCTTGCTTATTATGTGACATTCTCTGAATACCTTTCTAAACACTTTAATTCTTACACCATCCTTTTTATTCACCCAACTCTAGGATATATGTTTTTTCTCAATCAATAAAGAACTCATCAAAGGAATGACACAAGAAGTGCAGTCAAGGGACTTTCAAAAAAGAACATCATTTTTTGTAATTATATAACTGATTATAAAAAAATTTTAAATAACCATTCTGAAAAATGCATTATATAATTATCTGCAACTTGAATCCAACCTTGGAAAGAACTTTGATTTTTGTTACCAAATATTAGCACTGTTAATATTTTTCAGTTCTAGTGTGCTACTAACCACCATGTATTGTATATTGTCAGAAGATATTCTGAAAAAAGCATATAGCTGATGTATGCAGTTTGGTATGAGGATAGCAGGATTATTTCAGTACTGCTTTGCTTTCATTAGAGACCTTTTATAGTTTATTTTACATAACCGCCAACTCTCCAGATTCATGATGGCGAACTTGTCTTGTTTTTACTCAATTTGACCCTTTGCCAGTTCACTGTTGTAATATAGTTGGTAAAAGTTTTTGCCTTTTTTTTTAGAAGCCTAGTTTTTCTCTGTTATTTTCTTTTAACAAAAAGTAATAAAATGTAATAAAAATTGTATTTATTTTATTATTATTTTTTTATTTGAAATTTCTGCTTATTTTTGTTAATGAATTTGCCATAAGGTATGCTGTGGTAATCTATATTGCAAAATCGAAACATATGATAATAGCATTGTTCTCTCTTCTGCAGTCACTTCATAGAATTTGTATAGTGTGAAACTAATTAACATTGGCTTTCAGTAAGATGCCTACAAAATATACAACAAAATTTCAGAAGGCATGATTTTCTCTATTTTAAAATCTGAAAAAGGTAACACATTTGATATCTGTACTGTATGTAGATGTGATTTTTAAGTCCGCCATCAACAAGGAAAGGTGATGTTATCAGAAATTTGCAAAGAAATAAGCATAATGGCACCATGCAGTATATTAAAAAAAAAAAATACAAATAGATATTGCGTTTCATGGCGATGATAATGTCATACATCAAAATGTTTATTTGCGTCTTTTGTTATAGAATTTAATCTTCTGAGTTAGTATTAGTAGAGGCATATGATGCAAGAAAGCAAGCTTATGCAGCATCAGCCAAAAAAAAAAAAAAAAAAAAAAAACATCCACTCCCATTTCACCCTTCCTTTCGTTCCAAATACCTGTCCAGCTCAGCCTTAAATTTATTTAGGCTATCAACTTCTACAACAAAAGATGGAAGTCTGTTCCACCAATCAACTACCTGTTGGCTAAAGGCAAACTTCCATACATCTATCCTACAACTGTCTTTCCTCAATTTGAATTTATGCCCTCTCAGGTGATTATTCTGAGCAAGACGAAGAATCCCATCAGCATTGAGCATGCTCAAACCATTCAAGACCAATCAGATCACCTCACAGGTGCCTAGTCTCCAGATCCTGTAATCTGCAAAACTTAAGCCTTTATTCGTAAGAGCAACCCTTCGTTCCATTCACTAATCTTGCTGCCCTTCTCTGTACTCGTTCCAACAGCTCTACATCCTTCTTAAAATGAGGCCTCCAGACCTGTATACAGTACTCAAGGTGTGGCCTGACCATTGCCTTATACAAGGGGATAATCACCTCCTTATTCCTGATAGAAAAATTCCTATATTTCATTGACAAGACACCATGAGCTACTCTTGCAGACCGTCTGCACTGCTCAGAAAACTTCATATCTGCCTGAATCCCCAGGTCCTTTTCATTCTCTACCACTGTCAGTGTAGTACCACAGAGTTGATATGTTACTCTGGGGTTACTGCTTCCCATATGTCAATGTTAAACTTCCTTTGCCACCTCTCCGCCCATTTGCTTAACTTTTCTAGATACTGTTGCAGCAGCGTACTGTCATTAATGTTCTTAACAACCCTGCCAACCTTCGTGTCGTCTGCAAACTTGGACATTAAGCTGATATATCATCATCAATATCATTTATAAATTCAGAAAACAACAATGGACCCACACTGAACCCTGAGGGACTCCACTAGTAACCTTAGTCCACAAAGAGCAGTGTCCATTGATTACCACTCTCTGTCTTCTCCACTCAACCATCCCTTTATCCATAGCAGCAATTTGCCTCCAATGCCACACTGCTCCAATTTGTACAGCAGTCTTCCATATGCAACAGTATCAAAAGCCTTTCTAAGATCCAAATATATGATATCAGAGTTATTCCCTGCATCCAGTTCCTTTATGACCACATCATAGTATCCAATCAAATTGGTCAGACAAGACTTCCCCTTAACAAAACCATGTTGTGTCCGAGCTATAACTGAAGTCTTTTCTAGATGATCCTGCAGTGCTTCTTTAACCAGTGCCTCCATTAATTTCCCTGGAACAGAAGTTAAGCTAACAGGTCTATAATTACTTGTGTCGCCCTTTGATCCTCCTTTGTGAATTGGGGTCACATTTGCACATTTCCAGTCCATGGGTACCTCCCCTGAGTCCAAGGAAGCTCTCATAATTATGGCTAACGGTTTGCTTACTTCCTTTGCTGCCTCCTTTAATATAACTGGATAGATCCCATCCACCCCGGGTGCCTTTTTTATGTTTATCTTCAGCAATTTCTCCTCCACTTTCCTCCCAGTTCTTACAAAATCATCTAGCTCACTGACAGAGTTTAATTCACCTCTGGCATTCCCCACCCTGAATAACTCCTCATGTGTGAATGTAGATGTAAAATACTCATTTAGCTTGTTAGCCACCTGGGCAGGATTGAACCATCAATATCTAGTGGATCAATCTGATTCATCCCTTTCCTTCTAGAGTTTACATAGATAAAGAACTCGTTGTTTTTCTTTGCATCCTTTGCCAAAGATTTCTCATAATCTGCCTTTGACTGCCTAATCTGAAATTAAAATCTGAAAATATTGTGAAATAGAAATGTGATAAGAGCATTGTTCTCTCTTGTGCAGTCACTTCTTAGAATTTGTATAGTGTGAAACTAATTAACATTGGCTTTCAGTAAGATGCCTAAGAAATATACAACAAAATTTCGGAATGCATGATTTTCTCTATTTTAAAATCTGAAAAAGGTAACACATTTGACATATGTACTGTATGTAGATGTGATTTTTCAGTCGCCATCAACAGGAAAGTTGATGTAATCAGAAATATGCAAAGAAATAAGCATAATGGCAGCATACAATAAAAAAAATACAAAATAGATATTGCATTTCATGGTAATGATAATGTCACATCCCAAATGTTTATTTGCATCTTTTGTTATCGAATTTAATCTTCTGAGTTCTTTGTATGTAGGATGTTGTTCAGAAATATATTTATTCTGATAGTGGAATAAAAAAAATTGCTGTTATGGAAAAATACCAAAACAACAGGCATTGTTAGTGAGGTTACATGTATAGGGAAAGAATCTGTAGTTATAGCTGTGAAAAAATGGGCCTCTTTCAGTATTGGCAGTAATCAAAGTGATTCCAAGCTATATTCTGTTGTGATGACCTTTTACAATAGGAAAAAAAAAAAAAAAAGTTGTCATGTCATAATCAGCTACTCTCAGTGCCAGCATTGCAGGTGATGCTACACTGTATGACATTGGAATATTCTTCTGAACAACCTGAAAGCATGTAGAATTCATTTAAAAACTGCCTGGCACTTAGTATTGATAATGTTTATTATGCTAGGCCTAAAAACTAGAGTAGCAAAGGTAATTCATGAGTCCTCCATGATACTATGGAAATCTTTATAATAAAGACAATAAAAAGTAAAATAAATTATTTAAAAGTGGTACTTCTTAATGTATTCATTATATTGAAAGTAATAGTGGATATAAGAAAAAGTAATATATAATTTTTAATTAATTAATTTTTTTATAAATTAACATTATAAACCAGGATTAAAAATCATTACAATGGCTAGTAGATATATTCATAAGCATATAAATGGACACAGAGATATCCTATGGAATATCTTTTAAGCATATATTGCAATTTTTTTTTTTAAAAACTTTAAAATAAAAGTGTTATGTGGTTTGTTTAAAAAATTTTTTATATTTTTTTAAATTTAAAGAATTTGGGAGTGACATTTGCTGCTTTTTTTGCACTTGTTTGAATTTCCACAATCAGGTGCAATATATACATGAATCAAATTGCAAATAATTGTCGACAGTAAATCTACAAGTGAAATCAATAATATAAATAAAATAAATAAATAAATAAATTTTCTGTTTATACTCCGGCACGACAACCAAGTCAGTAGAGTTTACAATAAATCGTCAATACAAATATTTATCGTATTTAGTAGTCACGGGCTTGAACCCCGGTCATTCAAGGAACGCGTGCTATGCACTCTCGCTCCTGACCACTCGGCTACGTCAGGCCTTAAATATTGTATTCTGATCTTAATAAAGGTTTACTATTTTATTTTTTACTATTGTGGACAATAATAATGGCTGCATGCAGAATTGAAGTGCTTATGTGTTTGGAAATTTTGTGTCATATCAGAGTCCATTAGTGACTGCTCTATTTGGTGTGCTAGCTGAACACTATCACTAAAAAATAGTGCATGTAACAGTAAAACGCAGGCAGCCAAACAACATTGATGAAAAACTTATCTGAATTATGTTATTCACAATAAAATTATAATCCAACTAATGGACTTCTAATTGAAACAGTGACAGTAAAACAGCTATGAAATCACAACCAAAAATAAATTAATTTAATATTTAGACATCTGCGTCTCTCTAGAAGTAATTTCTCCAGCCGATGGATTTCAGCTTTACTACACACGTTGGTATTATCAACAAATTCTTAAGCCTATTATTACTTGAACCCGTGCATAGATGTATGCAAAACTAAAATTCAGATCTGATTTTTTTTTTTTTTTTTTTGTGGACATTTTCAAATTCCAACAAAATCAAGGGTGCAGATCATAAGTCAAAAATATCCTGAAGGAATATTAAAATTCATATTTAAATTACTCTGGTAACCATTTTAATTTTCAGTTTTTTTTATTTGGCACAAGCCATGCACCATCTTTGGATTAAAAGAGGAGTTGAGCATGTGATGGTAATAGACACTGTCATTTTATTAACTTATGTGCTGAAAAGAGCTGTAGTGCCTGCCTGTGAAAGTGGATGAATACATGGTGAAAATTTACTGCTAGCATGTGTCAGTCGAAATTGCTTAAATCTATTTTTTTCTTTTTAGCACTTTTTTCTAGATAGCTTATAAAGTATGTGTCTGATGAATGGCGGCACCTGGATCATCAGTTCAACTCCGCCATGTTTTGTTGTGGTGATAGAGGATATGCCTGTAGGTAGAAAAACAGAACTAAACATGAGAGAAACCATTTCAGGTTAAATTAGGGATTCAAATAGAAATTTCCTTCAATTTGAATCCCTAATTTAACCTGAAATGGTTTCTCTCATGTTTAGTTCTGTTTTCTACCTACAGGCATAGCCTCTATCACCACAACAAGACATGGCGGAGTTCAACTGATAATCCAGGTGCCACCATTTATCAGACACATACTTTATATGCTATCTAGAAAGAAGTGCTAAAAAGAAGATAGATTAAGCAATTTCAACTGATGCATGCTACTGAAGTAAAAAGGATTTTCAAGCATGTGCACATATATTGGTTGTCTGGTTAAATGTGTAACTAGACTGGTAGAATAGTGGCAACCTTTGACAGGTTTGTTTAAAGGAGAGGTTAGGTGGTCAGAAAATTCATATAAGCACTTTACAGAGTTACCAAATTTAAAAGTACAAATGATCACTGGTGAGTGGCACTGATTTATGTCCAAGTCCAGTTCATGATCCAAAAGTTTTGAAAGACAAATTGGTGAATTCAAAAAAAAAAAAAAAAAAAAAAGAACTTCAGAAGTGAAAACTTCTGTAAAAGCAATTTAAAAAAGATCAAGCAACTGATAATCCTACACACGATATCCTCACTTGTGCAGAAAGTCTGTTCTTGAAAATATTAGAAGAGTTTATTTTTTAACATGCTTTTAGTTATCCACTACCTGTCTAGACTTGAAAAGTGTGAATTCGTGTAATGGAATTGTATAGTAGAACTGCACACAGCCATTGGTACATAGCTGCTAGTTAGCACACTGGACCAAACCTATTGGTAACTCTCTAGGAGGTTTCCAGATCAGCTAGTGTATAATCTTGCTACCTCTACTCTACAGGGAGTCCGAGTAGTGTGTATGCGGGGACATTGTCGAGGCCATGCTATGTCAAGGATCTGGGTATAGTCTTACCATGTGTACACCATATCCAAAAATTTCATTACTTCATACAGCATGTTCCCCCCCCCCCATATTTTCTTATTGTTGAATACACCATGAATTGTCAAACTAATAGAGCAAACTTATCTGCGAAAAGATCGAAATCTCCTAGCTTCCTAGTTCATTTCACAAATATACATGGTCTTGGCTCTAATATCAGTGATGTCCATTTCCACTTACAGTCTTCCAAACCCCACTTACTTTTTCTGACGGAATCTCAGTTATTGGTTGATTTAACCACTGCTCATCTCAGGTGACCAAATTATTCACTGTATGATTCGTTTCGCCTCAAAGATGGTACTTGTGCATATGTCCATTCCGATATTTCCTGTCAGAGACTTAGTAATTTGGAATCTCCTCTTTTCGATCTTTTCTGGCTTAAAATCTCTCTACCTCATTCTGTCAAATTCATCTGTTGTCTCTACCGTTCTCCCAACTCAACTAATTGCTTGGAACTCTTTGACTTCCTCACTTTGCAACTTCACTTTCTCCAGTCCAACTTTCCTAACAGTGAGGTAATTTTCCTTGGTGATTTTAATGTTCAGAACTGCTGCTGGCTTCCGTTTTCTAGTCATACAGACTCAGCTCGTCGAGATGCTGAGGCTTTTGCAATTACTAATGACCTTGCACAGATTGTTCATTTACCTACAAGAATACCTGACAATCCTAATCATACAGCCAATACGCTAGATCTTTTTCTCACAAACAGCCCTTCTAAGTACACGATCAAAGTGAATGGTCCTCTAGGCACCCCAGATCACAACTTGTTGATTGTCTCTTCTTCAATGGAGCCTTTATCTCATGGCTATTCCCAACCTCGTGTTGTTTGGAATTACAAGAATGCAAAATGGGATGACCTGGGAGATTTCTTTTCCTTGGTTAAATTACTGTTTCAAAACTTCTGATGTCAACATTTGCTCAGATCGTATTAGTGAAATTATTCTTGTAGGAATAAAATCCTTTATTCCAAACTCACTTTAAAATCTCGTCTTTTATCTAAACCTTGGTTTTCCAATAAATGTGCAAAGGCTGTTCAAGAGAAGAATTTTTGCATATTGTAATTGGCTTGCTACCAGTCTTCAGTTTCATTTTCTGCCTACACCAAAGCTCACAACAATTGTAAAGCAGTTATTAATCAGTCCAAAATAGATTTTAACATTAGCATTAATTGAGGCAGATGATGCAAGAAAGCAAGCTTATAGAGGATTGGCCAAAAAAAGAAAGAAAAAAAGATCCCTTCCCATTTCATCCATCCAGTCACCCCAAATGTTTGTCTAGTTCAGCCTTAAATTTATTTAAGCAATCAACTTCCACAACAACAGCTGGAAGTCTGTCCCACCAATCAACTACCTTTTGGCTAAAGGCAAACTTCCACACATCTATTCTACAACTGTCTTTCCTCAATTTGAATCTATGACCCCTCACGTTCTTATTCTCCGCAAATGGAAGTATCCCATCAGCATTGATGGGATACTTCCATTTGCTGTATACATGGGTATAACCTCCATGCACCAGTACGTAGTGAGTGACCACCCAGGTGTGAACCAACGTAAGCAGGGGTCGAGGTGTGGTGCCCACACCACATGGAGGAACGCCGCCCCTCTATGTTACCAGCCAATACTAGGTGGTAGATGACTCTCATCAACTGGTGCAATACCACCACTTTGCTTATTGGAGGCTTGAAGTGGTGGAACCCATGTTTAGTTTCTAGAGCTAAGTTCTGGTCAACCCTTCCCTATCTCTTCCATCATGCAGTATGATTGATGACTTTTGAGGTTATGATGAACATCGTGGCGAGATCCAATATTCCTTACATTTCGAGGGTACAGCTCTAAAACTGTGTTCGTAGGCCAGCTACTAGTTAGTACTCTGGACCGAACCTATTGGTAACTCTCTAGGAGGCTTCCGAATCAGCTAGTGTATAATCTTGCTACCTCTACTCTGCCAGATAGTGACTGGAGGGAGTCTGAGTATTGTGTATGCAGGGAGCATTGTCGAGGCCACGTTATGTCAAAGATCTGGGTATATTCTTATCATATTACGCCATATCCAAAAATTTCATTACTTCATCCACTTTTTCTTACTATTGAATACACCATGAATTGTCAAACTAATAGAGCAAGCTTATCTGCAAAAAGATCTAAACCTCCCAAGCACTTCCTAATTCATTTCACAAATATACGTGGTCTCAATTCTAATCTCAACGATGTCCATTTCCACTTGCAGTCTGCCAAACCCCATGTAGTTTTTCTGACAGAATCTCAGTTATCGGTTGATTCAACTACTGCTCATCTCAGATGCGCAAATTATTCGCTGTATGATTCCTTTCGCCTCAAAGGTGGTACTTGTGCATATGTCCGTTCTAATATTCCCTGCCAGAGACTTGGCAATTTGGAATCTCCTCTCTTTGATCTTCTCTGGCTCAAAATCTCTCTACCTCATTGTGTCAAATTCATCTGTTGTCTCTACCGTTCTCCTAATTCCACTAATCACTTGGAGCTCTTTGATTTCCTCTCTTTGCAACTTGACTTTCTCCAGTCCAGCTTTCCTAACAGTGAGGCAATTTTCCTTGGTGATTTTAATTTTCACAACTCCAGCTGGCCTTCGTTTTCTAGTCACACCGACCCAGCTGGTCGAGATGCTGAGGCTTTTGCACTTACTAATGACCTTGCACAGATTGTTCATTTACTTACAAGAATACCGGACAATCTTAATCATACAGCCAATACCCTTGACCTTTTTCTCACAAACAACCCTTCTAAGTACATGGTCAAAGTGAGAGGTCTTTTAGCCACTTCAGATCACAACTTGGTGATTGTCTCTTCTCCAATGGAACCTTTATCTCATGTCTATTCCCAACCTCATGTTGTTTCGCATCACAAGAATGCAAAACGGGATGACCTGCGAGACTTCTTTTCTTCTTTTCCTTGGTCGGATTACTGTTTCAAAACTTCTGATGTCAGCGTTTGCTCAGATCGTGTCAGTGAAATTATTCTTGCAGGAATGGAATCCTTTATCCCACACTCCGCTTTAAAATCTCGTCCTTTATCTAAACCTTGGTTTTCCAATAAGTGTGCTAAGGCTGTTCAAGAGAAGAATATTGCATATGGTAATTGGCTTGTCTCTAATTCTCCAGTTTCATTTTCCGCTTACACCAAAGCTCGCAACAATTGTAAAGCAATTATTAATCAGTCCAAACTAGAGCTTGAACAGGCTGAGAGTAGAAAACTTGCTTTTTGCCCTAATGGTAGCCGAGCATTCTGGTCTCTTGCCAAAGCTATTGGCCGCAACTTTTGCCCATCTCTGCTCCCACCTCTGTCCAAACCAGATGGTTCTGTTGTCACTTCAGCCAAGGATAAAGCTGACCTGCTAGCATCCCATTTTTCTTCCAGCTCATGTATTAATGATCTTGGTAAAACACCTCCCACCATTCCCAACACGCTCCATTCAATGCCTCCTGTGGTCTTCCGCCAAAAGAATATCAGAAGGATTTTGATGAATCTCGATGCTAAGAAAGCTCCAGGTCCTGATGCTATTTCTCCACTTGTTCTCAAAACCTGTGCTCCTGAACTTATTCCTATTCTTTGCCGCCTTTTTTCACTTTCTTATTCCAAAGGTGTTTTTCCTTCTGCTGGGAAATTTGCTCATATCCAGCCAGTTCCTAAAAAGGGTGACAAATCCCTCCCATCCAATTATCTTCCCATTGCAATTACTTCTACTCTTTCTAAAGTAATGGAGAAATCAATTAACCGCCAACTGTTAAAGTACCTAGAAACCTTCCGTCTGATCAACGATCGCCACTATGGATTCCATCAGTGTCGATCCACTGGTGATATTCTGGCTTATGTTACCCATTTATGGGCTAATTCAATGGAAAGGTTCGGTGAAACACAAGTAGTTGCTCTTGACATCTCAAAGGCTTTTGATCGTGTTTGGCATAAAGGTCTTCTAAACAAGCTTCCATCTTATGGTTTGCCAACTGTTTTTAGTAATTGGTTATCCAGTTTTCTCTCTGATCGCTCACTGCGGGTGATGGTAGATGGCTCTCTGTCTTCTAACTTCTCCACTAATGCTGGTGTCCCCCAAGGTTCTGTTGTTTCCCCCACTCTTTTCCTCTTGTATATTAATAACATTCTTCCATTGATTGGAAATCCTATCCATAGTTTTGCCGATGATAGCACATTGCATTGCATTTTCCATTTTGAGAAACCTTGTCCTGCTCAATCAGCTTCAATTTCTTGAAAATCTGTTACCAATTCCTTAAACGCCGATCTTCAGGTAATTCTCCAGTGGGGCAAAGACAACTTAGTTGATTTAAATCCTTCTAAAACTCAGTCTTGTCTTATATCTCGCAAAAAGGATTCTTCTGCTGCTATGCTTATTTTTAGTGACACTCCGATATCTAGGCAAAATGATATATCTCTTTTGGGGATTACCTTGACTTCTAATCTCTCTTGACACAAGCACATTACAAATATTGCTTCCTCTGCATCTAAAAAACTTGGTTTTCTCTTTCACTCTCGCCGTTACTTTTCTTCCAAATAGCTGCTCACTCTGTATAAATCGCAAATCTGCCCTGCAATGGAATATTGTTCCCACATCTGGAGTGGTGCCCCCAAAACCTCTCTCAGGCTGCTTGATTCCTTTCAAAAGAGGGCAGTTAGGTTAATTAATGATTCATCTCTAACAGAGTCTCTCCACTCGCTCTCTCATAGACGTACTGTTTCTGCTGCATGCCTCTTCTACAGATACTTTCCTTGGCACTGTTCTTCTGAATTGGCTTCTATAATTCCCGTTCTCTCTTTCAAAACAGTCCGAACACGTGCCGCCACCAGCCCACATCCATTTACTGTCCAACGTCAAACTCACAGAACCAACTTTTCATCTTCCTCGTTTATTCATTTAACTGCCGTTTTCTGGAAAAACCTTGCTTCATACATATTTCCTGAAAATTACAGTCTAAAGAAGTTCAAGTCCAATGTCAACAAATATCATCTTTCGTCCTCCAACAGAAGCACGGTACTAAGTACTATAGGTTCTAATGGCACCTCCGTAGCCAGGTGGGAAGGAGTAGCAGTGCGTAGCACACGCATCTTGATTAGACCGGGGTTCGAGCCCTTCACCACCAAATATGGAGGATGCGGAAAGGTCAGGGAATGACCACCGCATATTCCGGAGCAATATGGCCTTAGTTGCTAATGCTCCTAACAAACAAATAGGTTCGTGTTTGGGGTTTACATAAAAAAAAAAAAAAAAAAAAAATGAGCCTACTCAAACCATTCAAGGCCTTGTACACCTCAATCAGATCACCTTGCAGGTACCTTGTCTCCAGATGCTGTAATTTGTAGGACTTAAGCCTTTCTTGGTAAGGCCACCCTTTTGTTCCCCTCACCAATCTTGTTGCCTTTCTATGTACTTGCTCAAGCAACTCTTATATCCTTCCTAAAATGAGGCTTCCAGACCAGTATGCAGTAATCAAAGTGTGGCCTGACCATTGTCTTATACAAAGGTATAATCACCTCCTTGTCACTGCTAGCTAAATTCCTATATATCATTGACAAAGCTGCAGGACTTGCTCTGGCAACCCATCTGCACTGCTCAGAGAACTTCATATCCGACTGCACAGTTATCACCAGGTCTTGTTCATTCTCCATCTCCCTGAGTGTACTACTACATAGTTGGTATGTTTCTCTAGGGTTACTGCTACCCATATGCAGTACTTTGTATTTTCACTTTGAACATGCTAAGAGTAGAAAACTTGCTACATGCCCTAATGGTAGCTGAACATTCTGAACTCTCGCTGAAGCTATTAGCTGCGACTGTTGCTCATCTCTGCTCCCACCTCTGTCAAAACCAGATGGTTCTATTGACACTTCAGCCTAGGATAAAGCTGACCTGCTAGCATCCCACTTTTCTTCCACCTCACATATTAATGATCTTGGTAGAACACCTCCCACCATTTCCACCACGCTGCATTCATTGCCTTCTGTGGTCTTCCATCAGAAAGATGTCAGAAGGTTTTTGATGAATATTGATGCTAAGAAAGCTCCAGGTCCTGATGGCATTTCTCCACTTGTTCTCAAAACCTGTGCTCTTGAACTTACTCCTGTTCTTTGCCTTTTTTCTTTTGCTTGGAAATTTGCTCATATCGAGCCAGTTCCTAAAAAGGGTGACAAATTCCTCCCATCCAATTATTGCCCCATTGCAATTACTTCTACTCTTTCTAAAGTAATGGAGAAATCAATTAACCGCAAACTCTTAAACCAGCTAGAAACCTTCTGGTTTCTAGAAGGATTGTTGATCAGACAGTAACTCTCTGTGTTACTGTCTGATCAACAATCGCCATTA
The DNA here is from genome assembly GCF_048544385.1 of Mastigoproctus giganteus. Lineage (NCBI taxonomy): Eukaryota > Metazoa > Arthropoda > Arachnida > Uropygi > Thelyphonidae > Mastigoproctus > Mastigoproctus giganteus. Next base: position 27,797,339 of record NC_143579.1, read on the forward strand.
TGGATTCTGTCAGTGTCGATCCTCTGGTGATATTCTGGCTTATGTTACCCATTTATGGACAAATTCAATGAAAAAGTTCTGTGAAGCATAAGGAGTTGCCCTTGACATCTCAAAGGCTTTCAATCGTGTTTGGCATAAAGGTCTTCTAAACAAGCTTCCATCTTATGGTTTACCAACTGTTTTTTGTAATTGGCTATCCAGTTCTGTCTCCGACTGCTCACTGAAGGTGATGGTAGATGGCTCCCTGTCTTCTATCTTCTCCACCAATGCTGGTGCCCCAAGGTTCAGTTCTTTCCCCCCACTCTTTTCCTCTTGTATATTAATGACCTTCCATTGACCGAAAATCCTGTCCTATCCTATCCTTGCTGATGATAACACATTGCATTCCACTTTCCAGTTTGAGAATCCTGCTCAATCAGCTTGAACTTCTTGAATATCCACTACCAGTTCTTTAAATGCCGATCTCAAGGTAATTCTCCAGTGGGTCTAAGACAAATTAGTTGATTTCAATCCTTCTAAAACTAGTCCTGTCTTATATCTTGCAAAAAAGGATTCTTCTGCCCCTATGCTTATCTTTGATGACACTCTGATTTCTAGGCAAGATGATATATCTCTTTAGATGCCTCTGTAGCCAGGTGGGAAGGAGCAGCAGTGCGTAGCACACGCTTCTTGATTAGATCGGGGTTCGAGCCCATCACCACCAAATACGGAGGATGCGGAAAGGTCAGGGAATGACCACCGCATATCCCCGGAGCAATATGTCCTTAGTTGCTAATGCTCCTAAAAACCAAATAACAAACAAACAAACAAACGATATATCTCTTTTGGGGATTACCCTGACTTCTAACCTCTCTTGGCACAAGCATGTTACTAATATTGCTTTTTCTGCATCTAAAAAACTTGGTTTTCTCTTTCACTCTCTGTGTTACTTTTCTTCCAAACAGCTTCATTCTGTACAAATCCCCTCGACGTGGGCACCTGTACGTGGTGAGGGGACCCCCCCAGTGACACTGCTGGACTTCCAGACTAGCATCACTGGGATCCAACGCCCACAGCCCAGGTTCCAGGCTTACATCAATGGAATCCGGTGTGTTTGCCGTGCGCTGCGACCCATGGAAATTCGGAAAGGGGGATCCTGGTGGTTGAGGGGCCCAGCTTCAATACACCACTTGGCCCCTGCTTCGACAAGACGGGTGTTCCTGGAAGGCCCGACTAGGATCAATCGGCGTAGGGTCGCCTGCGAGGGTCAACCGTGTCAATGCCACGCCCCTACCCTCATGGTCCGAATGACAGGATTCAGGCTGGCGGCGGTGCGGGTATTGTGTCTGGGTAGCCCTGGCATTCCACTCCCGAGCGCATTTATTGCATGCCGGGTAGTGGGCGTCCCTTTGGGCTCCGTGGTGGGTGGGGAGCCCGGGCACTGAACCATATAAAAAACTTCATGAATCCTGATAAACTTACTACTTCAGGGGCCCCAACCCGGTCCCTATCTGAAAACATTGATATAGATTCAGATAGCATTATTGCTACAAACAGGCAGCGAACAGAAATATCATCAAGGCCTGTTCCAAGGTTCCTAATTATGCACTCAACCAGTGAAAAACCGATTGGAAAAATGTCACCCTTTTTTATTCAAAAAGGGTTAGATGGGTTAGCAGGTTCTCCCAAATCAGTTAAGAGGCTCCGTTCTGGAGACCTCTTAATTGAAACTAAAAATGACAGGCAATCTGAACATCTACTCCGGACAACATCAATCGGAGGAATACCTATAACAGTGACACCACACAGAACACTCAATTCATCGAGAGGTGTCATTTCGGAGTGGGACCTTCTCGACGTAACCTAGGAGGAGATCTGCTCCGAATTAAAACCCCAGGGAGTTATTGCCGTCAAGAGAATTACTGCGCGAAGGGATGGAAAAATTGTTAAAACCAGGAGCGTTATCCTGACTTTTAACTCTCCTAAACCTCCTGATGAGATTAAAGCTGGATACATCAACTGTTCAGTGCGTCCGTACGTTCCGAACCCTTTACGATGTTTTAAATGCCAGAAGTATGGACATTCTCAAATGGCCTGCCGTGGAGTCCTTGCATGCGCTCGATGCGGTGCAAAGGACCACGAAACAACAGCATGTTCAGCCGCAAAACCCACCTGTATTAACTGTGAAGGCGGACACCCGGCCTACTCACGAGCATGCCAGAGGTGGAAAGAAGAAAAAGAAATTCAAAGGCTGAAGGCAGAGCTAAATATATCATACCAGGAGGCAAGAAAATTGGTCAAACCCCTGAATATCAACAAACCTACCTACGCCCAGAAGGTAGCAGGGAGATGTTCCGTCGGAACTCAGACGGACATGACCATTCCGCCAAAGGAGTCTTTCACTCCCATCGCGCGGTATCTCTTAAGTTCTCAAAAACCTGCACAAAAGGACCAATCAGCTGCCTCTCCTATATCGGTACCTCCTAATGCTCCACAAGTAACAAAGATAATTATGAAAGAAAAGAATAAGAAAGGGGAAGTCCCCCCCTAGTACCCAAGAAAAGATGGATGTCGAGCAGAAGGAGGTACCCGAAGATTCAGTCTTGGAACTATTTGCGGAGGAGGAAATGGACACGGGACAGCGTCCATTCTTCCCCAAAAAAGACAAATCCAAGACTGATAAAAGTAAGCCCTCAACACCTCGGAAGCCGCCTGATGGACCCACCAAGCCAAAATAATGGCTAAATTCCTACAATGGAATTGTTGTGGATTCCGGCGAAATATTGATGACATCAAGGCCCTCCTGCAAAAGCACGAGCCAGTTTGCTTTTGCTTGCAGGAGACATATTTAAAGGCAAATGATGATCCCACCATGCACAACATCACAGTTTTTCGAAAGGATAGAATTGCGGATGGCTCTGTACATGGGGGAGTGGCTATCCTTGTGGGTAACCAGACCCCAGTGCAGCCCTTGCTAATTACAACCAGCATAGAGGCTGTTGCAATTCTCCTTTCAGTGGGATTTTTATTAACTGTGTGCTCCATTTATTTGCCACCTGGGACTGACATCTCCCAGGCAGACCTTGATGATCTTCTAACGCAGCTGCCTCCCCCTTTCTTACTTCTCAGGGATTTTAACGGACATAACACTCTGTGGGGTAGTGCTAACATCAATGGAAGGGGACGAGTCATAGAGCATATGCTAAATGACAATGACCTTTCCCTTCTAAATACTGGAACAAACACCTTCTTCCACATGCCTACCCGTACTTTTTCTGCTATTGATCTCTCTATCTGCTCCCCTTCTCTACTCCCTTCACTCACTTGGGAAGTGGAGGAGAATCCATACGGAAGTGATCACTTCCCTGTGATAACCTCGTTACTCAGTGGGAGACCATGTCTTCCCTTCAGGTTACCACGGTGGAAGATTGATCAGGCTGACTAGACTGCCTTCCAACATCAGGCAAATTTTGATCTTAGCACAGTCAGTCAGGAGCCTATCAATGATGCAGTTAAGTACATCACAGAAAATATTGTCCAAGCAGCTGCGAATGCTGTCCCAAAAACATCTGCCCAGTTTCCACCATTTCCCAAACCTTGGTGGAATTTACAATGCACAGCAGCCAAAAAGGCTCAAAACAAAGCGTGGGGGATATTCCGCCGATATCCTACCACGACCAACCTTATAGCCTTTAAACGTGCACGAGCCAAAGCACGCTACATCCGTCGTCAGAGTCAAAAGGAATCGTGGATCCGTTTTACTTCATCAATTACTCAGTCCACTAGTACTAAGGTGGTCTGGGAAAAAATCCGGAAAATGAGGGGTAAATACACAGCACACCCCTCATCGGTCCTTGAATATAATGGATGTACTATTGCAGACTCTACTGCAATAGCCAATGCTCTTGGGGAAACATTTTCTAACATCTCTGCAACGTCATCTTACTCCCCAGAGTTTCTGGTCTTAAAGCGCAACACTGAAAATCGGGCCCTTAAGTTCACATCGAAGGGTTCCCACCCATATAATGGGCCATTTACTATCCACGAGCTAAAAACAGCACTTGCCCATACAAAGGCTACCGCTGTTGGACCAGACAACATTCATTATGAAATGATCAAACATCTTTCACCAGAATCCATGGACTGTTTGCTTTTCATGTATAACAGAATCTTCCTTGAAGAGCACTTTCCGGATACCTGGCGCAAGGCAACTATACTTGCTTTTGCTAAGCCGGGAAAGGATCTTAAATGTCCAAAAAACTATCGTCCTATTGCTCTGACCAGCTGTCTGTGCAAAATATTGGAGAGAATGGTCAATGCTCGTCTCTTATGGTATGTATTTAGAATCGAACGACCTTCTCTCCCTCTTTCAGTGCGGCTTCTGAAGAAACACTGGACCACTTAATTAGACTGGAAACATCAATCCGTGATGCTTTCCTAAAAAGAGAACACTTGGTGTCCATCTTCTTTGACATGGAAAAAGCGTACAACACAACTTGGAGATTTGGTATTTTAAAAGACCTTTACAATCTTGGTCTGAGAGGCCACCTTCCCATTTTTATTAAAAATTTTTTATCCTGCCGTTATTTCCAAGTTCGTGTAGGATCCTCTCTTTCGCGGCCTTTTTGCCAAGAGGAGGGGGTACCACAAGGATCTGTCTTAAGTGTTACGCTTTTTTCCATTAAAATAAATTCTATTTCTGAACAACTTCCAACTATAAACAGTGCACTCTATGTCAATGACTTCAGCATATTCTCTCAATCATGCAATATGAGGGTTATTGAGAGACAACTGCAACAAGCTATTGACCGTTTTAACACCTGGGCCACGGCCAATGGTTTCAGGTTCTCACCGGAGAAGACCGTTTGCGTCCATTTTTGTCGCAAACATAACCTCCACCCCGAGCCTGAATTACGACTTGGACAAAGCACCATTCCAGTTGTATCAGAGGCGAAATTCCTGGGACTCATTTTTGACAAAAAGTTGACATTTGTTCAACACATTCGTCAGCTACGTACAGAGTGTACGAGAGGGCTTAACATCCTCTGCTCTCTCTCTTCTACCTCTTGGGGTGCAGACCGATGCACTCTACTACATCTATACTGTGCACTTGTACGCTCAAAATTAGATTATGGGTCTCAGGTGTATGCATCTGCTAGAAATAGCGCTGTTCGTTGGCTTGACCCCATCCATCACCAAGCCATTCGTATCGCTACTGGTGCATTCAGAACATCACCTGTCCAAAGTCTGTATGTCGAAGCAAAGGAACCATCCTTGTCGCTTCGACGAATGCAGTTGTCTCTACAATATGCCTTCAAGCTGAAGTCCCTGCCGGACCATCCCACGTGGACATCCGTCTTCGGGCCACGATGGGAAAATCTCTATAACACACGACGGACCGCCAATCGCCCTTTCGGCATTCATGTTCAAGAGCTACTCAATGGGCTTAACATCTCGGTAGACAAGGTTGCTCGATCACCAAAGGAGCCCCTTCCACCCTGGTATGCACACACACCAGCATGTGACTTCTCGCTGAAGGCTGCGACGAAGTCTAATACTCCGTCTTCTGTCTACCTTCAGCTCTATTCACAACACCGTGCAGAACATTCTGACTTCTTGCCAGTCTACACAGACGGCTCGAAGTCAGAATCGTATGTGGGATCTGCTGTCTTTCCAAATAATACCATATCAGAGCAGATACCCCTTGACTGCAGCATTTACACTGCAGAGCTGCATGCCATAGAGTTAGCTCTAGATCACATAAGAAAACACCGTTACCAACGGTGTATTATATATGCCGATTCAATGAGTGCACTACAGGCTTTATCAGCGATGTCACACACCAATCATCCAACCCTGTCCCGAATTCAGCAGATAATATACAATCTCCATACAAGTGGATTCGATATCCGCTTCTGCTGGATCCCCAGTCACATCGGGATTAGAGGAAATGATCTGGCTGACATTGCAGCCAAATCGGCAGCCCTGATGGATAATCTTGACCTGTTAGTCCCCTATACAGACTACAGGCAAGTGATCCGTAGTAACCTACAATCTCAGTGGCAAGATTCGTGGCATCGACTGATTACTACAAACAAACTATGTCGAATTAAGCCTGTGATCCATCCTTGCCGGTCCAGCTTACGCAGGGATCGCAAAGAGGATGTTGTTCTTACTCGGCTCCGCATAGGACACTGTCATTTGACACACTCCTTTTTGCTGAGGCCTGATGACCCTCCTATGTGCGAGCATTGTGACACCGTTTTATCCGTCTAACACATTTTATGTGATTGTACCAGTTTTATAAATTCTCGTTTTACTGCTTTTACCCATCTGACTGAGCCATATACACTCAGTCAGATTTTAAATGACAACGACAATGTGTCAGCAGTTTTTAAATTTTTAAAATCGATCAATATGTATACACTCATATGAAATATACAATTTGCTTTTATCATTATACTGATTTTATGTATTGATATGTCTGTATATATACATGCAACTTTAGACGAAGTAACCTTTTTAAAAGAAACCAGTCTAATCTTTTTTTGAATTTTAATCTTTGCATGGCGCACTATAACCTTGCTGTTTTTGCGCCACAAAAATCAAAATCAAATCAAATCAATCCAATCTGTACAAATTGCAAATCTGCCCTGCCATGGAATATTGTTCCCACATCTGGGGTGGTGACCCCAATACCGCTCTCAGGCTTCTAGATTCCATTCAGAAAAGGACAATTAGGTTAATTAATACTCATCTCTAACAAAATCTCTCCACTCTCTATTTCGTAGACGTTCTGTTTTTGCTGCTTGCTTCTTCTACAGATACTGTCAAAAATGACAGTCTACAGAAGTTCAGTGTCAACAAATATCTTCTTTCATCATCTCAACTTCCAACCCATGCACGGTATTAAGTACTGTGGGTTCTAATACCTCTCGTGTTTGGGGTTTTCATTAAAAAAAAAAAAAAAAAAAACCTTTTCTTCTTTAGTTTGAATTTATTCTACCTTATTCCAATATCATTAACACGAAAATTTCACCTTTGTTCATTTTGCTATTCTTGCTTGGAGCCATATGTACCTCAAGAAGCCTCCCCTCCCCACAGGTAAATAAGTATCAAACTCTGTAGTCCACATATTAAAAATATAGAAGGACAGTGATATTCTTCTGCACAAACAATACCCTATAATTTCCATTAGTGCTCAGGTTTTCTGTCATAATTTCTCCTTGCCACAATGGGACTTCAGTCACTGAAGATCAGTGAAAAGTATACATTCAATTCATTGGCTAATATAAAATTATGAAAATTTAAATGCTAAAGTTATTAGTATTTTTTGATAAGTGGCAGTCAGGTGTTCAGTTACTGATTTCACCTATACGAGAATTTTTCTAGAAAATGCTCAGGTAGAGTGACATGCAAAAATTTTTTTAATGTAACCATGGGGAAGGGTCAGGTGTTGTACAGATGTTTTCAAAAACCACATTTTTTAAGGGCAACTGATTTTTGATTCCTACTCCACTCAAGCTGGATTAACTGCAAGGCTAACAAAGTAAAAGTGGTGGCAACAGCCATAACAGTACACATTTGGCATTAAATGATACTTACAAGCTGTCAGTTAACAGCATGTTATGTGCAACTTATTGAGTTTATTCACAAATTCATGAAGCACCTTACCATCTACATGAAACAACTTCAAAAAATAGAAAAGCACTTTGGCTATCATGTGATGAAATACTGAAGGAAATACAAAATAATTTTCACAATTTCTGTTTTTGGAGTAAAGTTTATATTAAAATCTATTATTTTTTAATCATTTCAAAGGTTAACCATAAACTTGTATCTGAAGCACTAGAAATTGTCACAGTGTGGTAATTGTAAAAATCAGTGGGTGGGCAGTACTGTGAGTGCACTGAAAATAAAAATTCTTAGTTTAAGCACTGCATATATAAAAGTGATTGATTGTTTTATGATAAGTTTGTTTTTGTTATCAGTTTAATAATATATAAATAATGAATTATAATTGTTAATTTTATTAATTGCAGATCTTCAAATGGTGCATTTCAATTTTTTATTATTAAGATCTAGGAGGAAGTAAAGTGCATAATAAGTTGAGTGAATAATTATATGTTGTTGAGATATGTGCAGTGAAGTGAAAAGATTTACATGTAACCGTGGTTAGTATTTGTAGTTGTAAAATTATGTAAGCAAACACGCATACATCAGCCATCTCTCTCCCTCTATCTCTCCCCGGTGTTCATTCCTTCTTCGAATTTATTCAAACTACTTGTTTTGACCATACGAGGTAGAAGCACATGCCAGCAATCATTTACAACCACCCTTTTCCAGTAAGGGAATTTTCATAGATATCTGCAAGAATAGTATAAATGGCAAAAGTTAAATTTTTCATAGGTTGAAAAATAGCAGAATCACAAGTTAGAATTCTTGGTTTTTTTTTTTTTTTGTTTGTGGATTTGTTTGTTTGATTCACCGTTCCTCCTTTATTTAATTGAAGTTCCTTCTAAACAGGGAATATACTATGGAAGAAGGATAGGTGGAACAGGACCAAGGCATGTCTGCCAGGGACAAATGTTGATGATGTTGTAGAGCAAATATCATCTTTTAAGGGCACAAAAGGTGATATCGTTGTACATTTTGGAACTAATGACATTAAGAGTAAGAGATCTGCAGATTTACTCAACAAGTACAGGTCAATGTTGAAAAAAAAGTTGCAAGTTAGGGTTGAATGCGAAAGTGTCTACAATTCTGCCCAGACACGATAGGAGGGAGTATGCAGACATAAACAGTGCAGAATTGGAATTTGGAGAGTACAATGTGTACAGAAAGGATAGGAAGGGAGGAGGGGTTATACTGTTAGTTAAGGAACACATAAAATCTAAGGAAGTGCATCCAATTGATGTTGGTGGATAATGCAGTGTTGAGTCTGTTTGGTGTGACATAAGCACTGGGAAAGGAAAAATGAGAGTAGGTGTGTGTTATAGGCTTAATGAATCTGATGAGTATAATGAGCAATTGTGCATAGAAATAGTGGGCCAGTAAATCAGAATGTCTTGTAATGGGGTATTAATTTTTCCAGATATTGACTGGAACTTGTGGATTGGTCACTCGCACTCTAGCAAGACTTTTGTGGATTTATTGGATGACTTTTCTACAGCAACATGTTTGAGAGGCAACCAGAAGAAGCAGTACTCTTGATCTGATTATCAGCAGTGATTAATAATGCATTAAGAATGTGCAGATAAAGGAACCATTTGGTGAGAGTGATCACAATGTACTGATGTGGGAATTACTTAAAGATGTAACTGCCATCATGACTAAAGGGAAGGGCTTTTGCTTTCTTAAAGGTGACTACAGGGATCTCAGACAGTTTGTAAATTCTGTACAGTGGGATCAACTGATGATGCTACCAATGTTGAATTCTAAATGGGAAGCCTTCAAGGACTTAATTTTGGAGGCTACTAGGCTTTTCATTCCAACTAAGAAATACTGTTCAAGGTTTAGGCCTAAATGGATGTCAGATGAACTAATGAGGCTCGTGGCAGAGAAGAAAAATGTATGGGATGCATATAAATTATCAGGTGACACAGAAGCCTATGGTAGATATAAACTAGTCTGTAATCAAGTCACAAAGGAGGTTAGACAGGCGAAGGCAGATTATGAGAAATCTTTGGCAAATGATGCTAAGAAAAACAGCAAGGATTTCTTTACTTATATAAACACTAAAAAGAAGGGGATGAATCTGATTGGTCCACTTGATATTGATGGTTCGACTGTTGATGATCCTGCTCAGATAGCAAACAAACTGAATGAGTATTTTGATTCTACATTCACACATGAGGAATTATTAAGGTTTGAAAATGGCAGAAGGTTATCTAATTGTAGCAGGGTGCTTAATTATTTTGTTATTACTGAGAGTAAAGTGAAGGAGAAATTGTTGAAGTTAAACATAAGAAAGGCACCTGGGGTGGATGGGGTCCATCCAGTTATATTAAAGGAGGCAACAAAGCAAACCCTTAGCCATAATTATGAGAGCATCCTTGGACTCAAGAGAGGTCCCCACTAGTGCTTGCAAACCGGTTAAATCGGTTTTCATATTGAGTTGTTAAAACCGAAACCGAGCTTCTAAAACCGGATTCGAATATTTTCTTAGTTAGCCCTCGAATATAGTTTTTTGTTACGCACAATTTCTTTTGTTTGTTTGTTTGTCTGGATCGTTCAACTGCTTTATGTTTTAAACATGTTTTTTATTTCATTTTATGTTTAGGTACGAATCTCATGGGCAAGTGGCCCAAATCTAGGAGGGGTACGTTTTATCTTCCCACTGTATCATGGCATGATGCAGGTGTACTCATTTATGACTGAGTGAGTCAGAGCGATAGCGAAAAAGAAAATGCTCGACACATCTCCATTCCATCTAACTTGTTCGCCAAACAAGTTATGGAATGCGCCTTGTTGATAGTTACCCACTAGAAACAGATTCGCTGAATATTGCATCAAATTTCAATCGTAGAAAGTTTTTCCCTTCTTTATTCGTATTAAATTTGCGATCAAATGTTCTCCAAAAAGCAGCTCCACCAAATTTAACCTTTATGTAATTTTGAAAATACAATAGATTTAATTGGGGGAAAAAAAATTGCAAGTAAATAAATAAAAAATTTCTTTCTTAAAAATTTATTTTGAAACTCATCTCGTTTAGACTCTTCATTCAGTGCTTGCGGGAGTGACGAATAGTATTGTGCCTTTGTTATCTTCAATATTTTTATTTAAAATTGTCGGTGATATAAATTCCTGCTAATTAATATTTATTACTCTCAATATGTCTAAGATGAAATCAAACGTATGGAATTATTTTGCTCGAAAAAGCAAAGATGAAGCACAATGTTCGAAATGTCAGAAGATAATGAAGTCGTCTGGAGGATCTACATCATCTTTGATGTTGCATTTAACAAAATGCATCAGATTGACGTTAAACAAGATAACAGTGAACCTCCTGTAAAAATGGTAAGAACATTAGAAAACTTTATCGTTAACAAATCAATGGAAGAAGAGATTTTAAAATTAGCTGCTTTAGATGGATTTTCTTTTAATTCAATTGCCAAGAGTTTATACAATCACGCCTTCACCTTCAGAGAAATAAATACGATAAATTACCACTAGCCTCAGTGAATGGAATTAAAAATATGGTTCTGAATTATTATAAAACTAAGAAAGAAGAACTCATTCAGCATTTCAAAAATTCATTGGTTTTGGGTGCACGGTATTCATTGACTCTAGATGAATATACGTCTATACAAAAAAAAAGTATATGAATATAAATTTGCATTCAAAAGACAATCATTGGTCGTTAGGTCTTATTGAGATTAATGGTTCACTTGATAGCAGAAGAACTGAGCAAATTGTGAATGGACACTTGAAGGAATTTGGTTTGAACTTGGATGAGGATATTGTTGCCTGCACCACCGATGGAGCAGCAATGATGATTAAGTTTGGCAAGCAAATTATGCCTAATAATCAACAATGTATAGCCCATTGTATACATCTGTCAGTTATAGATGTACTTTATGAAAAAGCAATCAATTATGGTGCCACAGTCTCTGAGTCTCCCAAAGACAATGAAGAAAATGAAAATAATGAAGAAAGTAGTGATGATGAAGAAGTTGAAGAAAGACAGCAAGACATGCTTTATCAAACCAACTTTACCAATGAGCTCATTTATTTCTTCAATCCAATGGCCAATATTGCACAAACTATTAACAACGTCAGAAAAATTTGCAAGCTTTTTCGAAAATCGCCTACCAAAAATAACATTACAAAATTTTGTTAAAGCAAAATTTAATGGTAAAGAATATAAACTTATATTAGATTGCAAGACTAGATGGGATAGCACATTCTGTATGATTGAGAGATTTTTGAAATTGAAAAATTGCATTCCAAATTCTCTATGTGCAGTACTGTCAACTGAAGCTGTCTGACGATGACTGGAAAAACACTTGAATTGCTATGTGAAAATTTGTGACCAGTTGAAATGATTCTGCTATAACCTCAGAAGATACAGACTTACTTAAAGCAGAGTCTTCAATAGAATTTCTGCTTGCTAAGCTTGATACAGCAGAAAACCCATTTGCTTTAAATGGTTTTAAAAGTTTTAAAATATGTTTTAAAGTTTCACCAAAGCCTTTTGCAGCGTTACAATGCAAGACGAAATTGCCAAACTGTGGCTTAGCTGAGCTATCTACACAACCCCAAAAAGTTTAGGAAAGAAGATTCAGGTTCAAGAACTTTTGATTTTCCAAGTAAGCAAGTTTTGAAAAAGCATGCTGAAGAGATTTATCACAGATTATTTGCAAAACATTCGAAGGAGTCTTAGCGTTGGATGAAGAAACTGAAAATAAATGAACTGTTCTTTTAGAAGAAAACAAAGACTCGTCTAGTTCTGATTTTGGAGATACACTCATGCGAGAGTATGATAGCGTAATAAAGAGATTAACTGAAGAGCCTTCAAAATATCCGTGTGAATTGGAAATCAGCAAATAATTAAAAATTTGGAGGCAACTAGCAGTAGAAGTGAAAAGCTGGAGAAAGTTTATAGAGCACTGCTGACCATTAAACCAACAAGTGTCCAATCTGAGAGAGTGTTTTCGATCACTGGTCTCTTTAACACAAAAATAAGGTCAAGTCTATCAGGAAAAATGCTTAATATACTGGCGCCTCCATAGCCAGGTGGGAAGGAGCAGCAGTGCGTAGCACACGCTTCTTGATTAGACCGGGGTTCGAGCCCGTCACCACCAAATACAGAGGATGCGGAAAGGTCAAGGAATGACCACCGCATATCCCGGAGCAATATGGCCTTAGTTGCTAATGCTCCTAAAAACCAAATAACAAACAACAAACAACAGCTTAATATACTGTGTTTTTTAAAGGATCATTTTCAGAAAAAAACTGAGCAATAAATAGTAATTTCCCCAAGCTGATTTTTTTTTCACATTATTTTTATTTATTTATTATTATTATTATAGGGCATATTATTCTTTTGTTTACTATACGAGAAGATAGTTTTTATTCAAAGGATTTGAATACAATTTGTAATTTTGCGTAATCTCAAGCTGATTACTTTTTTGGAGCTTTTTAATTTTTTTTTTACTATAAGAGGTGATAGGTTTTGTTTAAAAGATTTGATTATGATTTGTACAATCTACCCAAGATAAAATAAATACCTGTGTTATAAGCTTTTAATTATTTTCACTAAGTCTGAGAAAACCGGTTTTAAGAGTAAATTTCGGCTAAACTCGATTTTGAAATTTCACGGTTTTATCCAAGCCCTAGTCTCCACGGACTGGAGATGTGTAAATGTATCCACAATTCACAAAGGGGGATCTAACTGTTCTGTAATTACTCGTGTCATTACATGGCACGAGTAATTACAGACCACTTAGTTTAACTTCTGTTCGGGATAAAATAATGGAGTCACTGGTTAAAGATGCATTGCAGGATCATCTAGACAAGACTGCAGCAATAATTCAGACACAGCATGGGTTTGTTTAGGGAAAGTCTTGTCTGACAAATTTGATAGGATATTATGATGTGGTTACAAAGAAACTGGATGCAAAAAATAATTTTGTTATCATATATTTGGATTTCAGGAAAGCTTTTGACACTGTTGCACATGGAAGACTATTGTACAAATTGGAGCAGAATGGTATTAAGGGTAAGTTGCTACAATGGATAAAAGGATGGTTGATTGGGAGAAGACAGAGTGTGGTAATTAATGGGTGCTGCTCTTTGTGGACTAGTGTTATTAGTGAGTCCCACAGGGTTCGGAGTTGGGGTCCTCTGTTGTTTTGTATATTTATCAAGGATATTGATGAAGGTATATCAGGCTTAGTGTTGAAGTTTGCAGATGATACTAAGGTTGGCAGGGTTGTTAATGACAGTTATGGCAGTGTTCTACTGCAACAGGATCTAGATATTTGGGCAGATGGGCTAAGAGTGGCAACTGAAGTTTAACCTCGACAAATGCAAAGTACTGCATATGGGTAGAAGTAACCCGAGAGAAATGTACCAACTGTGTGGTACTACACTTAAGGTGGTAGAAAATGAAAAAGACCTGGGAGTAATTGTGCAGTCAGATATGAAGTTTTCTGAGCAATGCAGACAGGATACCAGGGCAGGTCATGGGGTTTTGTCAATGATATATAGCAATTTTGCTAGCAGGGAAAAGGAGGTAATTATCCCTCTGTGTAAGGCAATGGTCAGGCCACGCCTTGAGTACTGCATACAGGTCTGGAGGCCTCATTTTAGGAAGGATGTAGATTTGCTTGAGCATGTACAGAGAAGGGCAACAAGATTGGTGAGGGGAATGAAGGGCTCCTCTTACCAAGAGAGGCTTAAGTTCTGCAAATTGCAGTGGCTGGAGACTAGGCACCTGCGCGGTGATCTGATTGAGGTGTATAAGGCCTTGAATGGGTTGAGCATGCTGAATTCTGATGGGATCCTTCCACTTGTTCAAATTACGAACCTAAGGGGGCATAAATTCAAATTAAGAAAAGACAGATGTATAATAGATGTGGGGAAATTTGCGTTTAGCCAGCGGATGGTTAATTGCTGGAACAAACTTCCATCTGTCGTTGTGGAAGTTGATAAGTTATATAAATTTAAGGAGGAACTTGGACAAGCATTTGGAGGGAATGGTGTGATTTTTTTTTTTTTTTTTTTTTTTGGCTGATGCTGCATAAGCTCATACACCTGCTTTCTTGCATCACATGCCACTACTACTAATACTATAAGTGGCAACTGAAGTTTAACATTGGTAAATGCAAAGTACTGCATATGAGTAGCAATAACTAAAGAGAAACAAACTGTGTGGTACTACAGTCAAGAGAAGTGGAAAGTGAAAAAGACCTGGGGGTAACTGTGCAGTCAAATATGAATTTTGCTGAGCAATGCAGAGGAGCTGCCAGGGCAGGTCATGGAGTCTTTCAATGATATATAGGAATTTTGCTAGCAGGGACAGAAAAGTGATTACCCTGTTATACAAGGCAATGGTGAGACCACACCTAGAGTACTGTGTACAGGTTTGGAGACTCCAGTTTAGTAAGGATGTAGAGTTGTTAGAACGAGTACAAAGAAGGGCAACAAGATTGGTGATGGGAACAAAGGGGTGCTGTTACCAAGAAAGGCTTAAGTTCTGGAGAGTAGGCACCTGCGAGGTGATCTGATTTAGGTGTGTAAAGACTTGAATGGGTTAAGCAAGCTGAATGCTGATGGGATTCTTGCTCAGATTAAGAACCTGTGGGGGCACAGATTCAAATTGAGGAAAGACAGTTGTAGAATAGATGTGCGGAAATTTTCCTTTAGCCAGCGGGTAGTTGATTGGTGGAACAGACTTCCATCCTTTGTTGTGGAAGTTGATATCCTAAATAAATTTAAGGCTGAGTTGGACCGGCAATTGGAACGAATGGAGTTTTTTTTTTTTGGCTGATGCTGCATAAGCTTGCTTTCTTGCATTGTATGCCTCTACTAATTCTAATGATAAACTTGAAAATTTAGCACTCCCCTCCATACTATTCAGACCTTTAGATCTGCATCCTCACTTTAGGAAGGATATAGATCTGCTGGAACAGGTGCAGAGAAGAGCACCCAGATTGGTGTAGGGAACAAAAGGGTACTCCCACCTAGAAAGGCTTCAGTTCTGTAAATTGCAGTGTCCTGAGACTAGGCACTTGTGGGGTGATCTGATTGAGTTGTTTAAGCCTTGAATGGATGGGTAAGCTGAATGTTAATGGTATTCTTCCACTTGCTGAGACTGCACACATGAGGGGCCATAAATTCCAGTCGAGGAAGGATGGTTGCAGGATAGATGTGCAGAAGCTTGCCTTCAATCAGTAGATGGTTGATTGTTGGAACAGGCTCCCATCTGTTGTTGTGGAAGTGGATAGGTTGAATAAATTCCAGGGAAAGCTAGACAAATTCTTTGATTCTACGGATGGGTGAACTTTTTTTTTTTTTTTTCTTTTTTTTTTGGCTGATGCTATATAAGCTTGTTTTCTTGTGTCATTTGCCACTACTAGTACTATTTTCAAATTTAAGCTTCTTATATATGCATAGTTTTGAAGTAAAGCTAATTGGTTACTGATTGGTCAACAAAAAAAGTAACTTTAACAGATAAAATTGGCTTTAAAATAGACAGACAGTAATTATATGAAAATAATATAATTTAACATATGATAACTTATTGTGTGAGGTGTGGTAGTACATCGGATGCTTGTTTCAGTTGGTTTAATTACCATTGTGGCATTTTTTTCCCCCCGATGAAATGCAACAAATCTAACAAAGCACTTTTGGTTATAAAGGCTATAATTGAAAGCAGTAATTTGTGAAAGCTTCATGATTTCAGCTAGTGTCAAGTAAGGGCAACAACTAAATTTGGTTACCTGCTAACATATATCACCAGATACTTTCAGTATAGTCTGAAAAATGTTTGTTTGCTATAAAATTATGAGATGACATACTGTTTAGGTAAATTAACTTCACTATCACAGGTTAAGTTATCTAATCTTGTGCTTTTTAGGTTAGATTAAGTACTTTGTCCCTATTTTTCATCCATGACTGCTCTGTAAAGAAGTAAATTTTTAACAGAAGCTGCTGCATAATAGGTTTAATTTTGTAAATTCTATTTTTAGTCTGTTACAGTGGAGTTTGGATAATTTAAAATTTCTTAATTCGAAATATTGCTTGTTTCAAATTATTTTTCTGTATGTTGAGCCTCCTATTCTATAAAAAATGAATTATTTAATTCGAAATAATTTTGATGCCCATTCAGTTTTGAATTATCCAAGCCCTCCTGTAACTGAAAATTGTTGATGCAAGCTGTTTTGGAGGGAAATTAATCCTTTATAAATACAAATTTATTTTGTAAAATATAACTTGTGATTACTTTAATTAAAGCAGTGTTTCTCAGTATAGATTTGCAATCCCAAGTTGGTTAATGATGGGAAGTTTCAGTATACTATAATGAATTAAAAACGTGATCATGGTCTCAAGCAGAGAAGAGAATAGAGGAAAAGCACTTCTCTGTTTGGAAAGAAACAAATAAGGTTTAATATAAAAATAATTACTGATCAACTTAAGCTTAAATAACTTTTGTTAAAAATTGAATAAATTTGTTAGATTAACAAGAACAAGATTAAATTTTTGCTTCTTAATTTCTTTGTTCTGAGCTACTACAATTAACACAGGCCATGTGTTTTGGTCTGAAAGTGTGAGAGCAAAACAAATGTTTCCATTAATTGTAATTCATGGTTATTTTAAAGTCATTCAGCTTTCTCCTTTTTTTTTTTTTTTTTTCCCCTTCTGAATTTTTGTCTTCAGTTTTTGTAAGCTCATTTGGGGAGTTATATTTACATTTAACTTTTATTTGCTCGTTTATATGCAGGGAATTGTTTTATGGACGTATTTCTTTTAAAATGTTTAAGTTCATAACATAAAGCAACAAAACAAACCAACTTTTATACAAATTTCTTCAGGTAATGTCTCGCTGTACACTATATTATTTATATATAATTTAAAAGAATCTATAATTTTTAAAAGATTAAATGACTGAAAAAAATGCTCATGTTACAGTTAGTCACCTAGGTACCCAAACCTAACACAATATTGGCAACATTTTGTGAGTTTACTAAATCTTGTCTTTAGGCTTTGTAAAGTAGGAGAGCAATGCCAAAAACTGGGAAGACTTCCCATTTTTGGTGGTCTTGGTAATATACAAAACATCTGTTGCCATTGTTTTGAAGTTGATGTGACAAATGGTGTTTTTGCTCTATGTGGGTGGTGTCTTTCTCAGTTATAAGAAGTTTTCTTTATATGTCACTGGTGATAAGAACTTGTTCAGGTTCCTTGTCTCCTTTCTCTTCAGTAATTTCCAATCGTTATCTCATCACACAGTGTCACTAGGTATACCATATGGTATACTGTTAACTTCCATTACAAATATCTGTCAAGAATGTCAGGCTAATTTTTGAAAGTCATACTTTATTTCTGTATCTCAATCTAAATTTCCTAAAATGACAATGCAATTTTTAGTCATTTTATTCTAGGCATTCACATCAAAAAATGATTAGAGATGTTTTTTATTTTTTTTAGAAATTTTTGAAGAATTTTATTCTCTGAATGAGGTGTTGAATCATGATGTAGAGTTTTGAGGTTGAACAGTTAATTCTGTGATCGAAAATTTAAGCTTGGCTAAGCAGTTCTCTGACATTAGTGCAGTTTTTCCATCTCATTCTTAATTGGTTGTCTTAGTAGTAGAGGCAAGAAAGCAAAGCTTATGTACCATCAGCTAAAAACAAAAAAATTCACACATTCATTCCCTCTAAATGCTTGTCCAGTTCCTCCTTGAATTTATTTAAACCATCAACTTTCACAACAACAGATGGAAGTTTGTTCCAGCAATCAACTACCCACTGGCTAAAGGCAAATTTCTGCACATCTATCTACAACTGTCTTTCCTCAATTTGAGTTTGTCTCCTCAGGTTTGTAATCTGAGCAAGAGGAAGAATCTCATCAGCATTGAGCCTGCTCAATCCATTCAAGACCTTATCTTATATACTCGATCAGATCACCTCGCAGGTACCTCTTCTCCAGATGCTGCAATTTGCAGAACTTATGCCTTTCTTGGTAAGACCACCCTTCTGTTCCCTTCACCAATCTGGTTGTCCTCTGTATCTGTTCCAGCAGTTATCCTCTGTATCCTTCCTAAAATGAGACCTTCAGACATGTATGCAGTACTCAAGGCATGGCCTGACCATTGCCGTATACAAATGGTTAATCACCTCCTTTTCCCTACTAGCAAAATTCCTGTATATCATTGACAATACCCCATGGCCTGCCCTGGCAGCCTGTCTGCACTACTCAGAAAATTTCATATCTGACTGCACAATTTCTCCCAGGTGTTTTTCATTTTCAGTACCACAAAGTTTCTACTTTTCTCTTGGGTTACTTCTACCCATATGCATTAATTTGCATTTGTCAATGTTAAACTTCAGTTGCCACTTCTCAGCCCATCTTGTACCAATTAGTCATCATTGGTAGTTCTGTATTCTTCAGAAATCAGTGTCATCATCTAAACATGTTTCTGTAGATGGACTAACAGCCTGATATGAGAGGTTTTTCTAGAAGTGAAATTTGTACTGAACTTTAAAGTTTTTGATAGTAATAACCAAGCACGTGAGCATAAATATATTGTACGATTTATACATTTACTGGGATTTGCATTTGTTTGTTTTTAAAAATTTATTCTAGTAAGTAGTTTATTATAATATGTGAAATCTTTAAATTACTTCTTAACTGTTATTCTGACTGAGTTGAGATGCATGTAAAATGTTATTTGATTGATAGCAAACAAAGCCAATGAATGGCAGTCACACCTTATACACAGATGAGTTATAATTGCTATGATTTATTATTATTATTATTATTATTGTTGTTTGGTTTTCAGGAGCATTAGCAACTAAGGCCATATTGCGGGGATATGCGGTGGTCATTCCCTGACCTTTCCGCATCCTCTGTATTTGGTGGTCACGAGCTCTGCTGCTCCTGCATGCCTGGCTATGGAGGCACCAATAGCTATGATAACTTATCTATACATAATATGAGATAAAAGAACATAGTCTATTATATGTTCTTTTCTGTTACCCTAATACACTTCCCTCCCATTAATACCTGGACACCCCTTTGTTGATGGTTGGTCACATCCTACCCAGTAATAGTAACAGCCATATAGTGCAAAAAAAAGCCACAGGCTTTTATTGCACTGGATGGTGCCTCCGTAGCCAGGTGGGAAGGAGCAGCAGTGCGTAGCACATGCTTCTTGATTAGACCGGGGTTTGAGCCAGTCACCACCAAATACGGAGGATACGGAAAGGTCAGGGAATGACCTAACGCATATCCCGGAGCAATATGGCCTTAGTTGCTAATGCTCCTAAAAATGAAATAACAACAACAACAACAACATTGCACTGGCCAAAAAAAAAAAAAAAAAAAAAAAAAACGCAGTAAAAAATACCAAATTATTAGCTTAGCTCCTCATATAGGTAACTATTCATTTGACCTTTGAATTTATTCAGACTATTAGCCTTAACTGCTTTCAAAGGCAATTTGTTCCAACAATCAATGACTTGCTAGCTAAAAGAAAACTTACTACAATCTAGTTAAAACCTCTTCTCCTGTAATTTGAATTTATGCTCTTGAGTTCTGGAATTCTCCATAACAGCGAAAATTCTGCCTTCATTCATTTCACTAACCCCTCCCAGAGCCTTATAAACCTCTCTCAGGTCAAGCCCTGAAGCCCACATAATTGGTTTCCTCATATGGTTGCTCTTTTGCTGAACTCACCATGCGAGTTGCCTGTCTTTGGATCCTTTCAAGGAGCTCTGTCTTTTTTCAGATGAGGTCTCTATACTTGAACACAGTATTCTAAACGTGGTCTTATAATTGCCTTACACGGTGGGACTAAGGGGCTGAATTGAGGGCTCTTTAAAAGTTACAGCTGTCAGTTACAGGCTCCACAAAAACGATAAGTGTTTGCCTTTTATTTACATGATTGTTATTTTATATTGTACTTAATACGTAGTCATATAGTTATAGTTACACTGGTTATTTTTTTATTTTTAATTTAGATAGAGTTTTTGTGGATTTTACTTACGATAGGTAAAACCGTTATTTCGTTCCATTTTTGTAGCCATTGTTTTTGGATATAGTGGTAGGGAATTCAAATTTTTTTAATTGAGGTAGCTAGGTAGCTCTAACGCATAATTATATAGTAATACGCTTCACTGTTTCTATTTAATAGTTTCTATTCAAATACTATTGACATTTAATTTATTGATTTTATTAATTTAAACTACCATGCCCCAGACTAGAGCAGCAAAGCAACGGGCACAAAGTGGCAGGAGTGCTGTGACTCGGGGGAGAACTGAGGGGGGCAATTCTCCAACGCATCGCAGCCTAAAAAAATGTGCAACTTGTGAAATGTTTGCCGAACTCTCTGGAACGGAACATGATATTGCCATGGGGGATGTCTTTGTGTGTGCGCGATGTAAGGAGTGTAAGGAAATCAGGCGACAACTCAGCGTTGTTATGGGCCTATATGAGAGTTTGAAGGACAGGGTGGATGCCCTCGAAAGATCTAAATTGAGGGGCCCATCAAGCTCTCAGCTGCCCACATCAACGCCAGAGCTTGCACTTGGTCATCACGCAACACAGCGGCAACCCCTAAGGCAGAATGCTCTGGTCCCACAGGAACTAGTAGTTGTTGGTGACTCTATTGTCAGGGAAACGGGGAACATCCTTTGTAAAAAGGATAGGTGGAACAGGACCAGGGTATGTCTGCCAGGGGCAAAGGTTGATGACGTTGTAGAGCAAATATCATCTTTTAAGGGCACAAAAGGTGATATAGTTGTACACGTTGGCACTAATGATATTAAGAGTAGGAGACCGGCGGAATTACTCAACAAGTACAGGTCACTGTTGAAAAAAAGCCGTGAAATAGGGTTGAATTTGAAAGTGTCTGCAATTCTGCCCAGACACGATAGGAGGGAGTACATGATGAGAGCCTTGTCGATCAATTCGGCCCTGGAAAGATTGTGCAAGGCTCAAGGGGTAGAATTTTTTTCAGCTTGGACTGTACTTGTTAACAGGAGAGATTGCTTCTACAGGGATGGGATACACTTAAATAGAAAGGGTGCAAGAATATTTGCTGATGCTATCGAGGCAGTGTTAGGTGGGTCGGAAAACTGCTAGTTTGGGGGGATACAAAGACTAATAGTTTAACAGTAACCGCAGGCAGAGGTGAAGGTGATTCTTGCACAACTTCTATTAGAATAAGAAGTGACCTGGAGCGAGGGGTGTTGGGGGTTTCAGGGACGGATGGCAGTCATCATGGAATAGTTGGGTATATGGGATGTGTTAGGGTAACAAGGAATAGGCATAGGAGCATGTATGCTTGCATGTATACCAATGCTAGAAGTATAGTAAATAAATTTGATGAATTTGAAGTGTTGGTCAAGACATTAAAGGCGGATATTGTTGGGATAGCAGAGACGTGGTGTCACAAAGATATAAGGAATGCAGAACTGGAATTTGGGGAGTACAATGTGTACAGAAAGGATAGACAGGACAGAAAGGGAGGGGGTGTTATGCTGTTAATTAAGAAAAACATAAAATCAAAGGAAGTGCACCCAGTTAATATAGATGAACAGTGCTCTGTTGAGTCAGTTTGGTGTGAGATAAGCACTGCGAAAGGAAAAATAAGAGTAGGAGTGTGTTATAGGCCTAATGACTTGAATGAGTACAATGAACAATTGTACAGAGAAATAGAGTGGGCCAGTAAATCAGAATGTCTTATAATGGGGGATTTTAACTTCCCAGATATTGACTGGAACTTGTGGGTTGGTCACTCACACACTAGTCAGACTTTTGTGGATTTATTGGATGATTGTTTTCTGCAGCAGCATGTTCGAGAGGCAACCAGAGAAAGTAACACTCTTGATCTGGTTATCAGCAGTGATCATTCGTGTATTAAGAATTTGCAGATAAAGGAACCACTAGGTGGCAGTGATCACAGTGTGCTGAAGTGGGATTTACTCAAAGAGGTAACTACCGTCAGGGGTAAAGGAAAGGGTTTTTGCTTTCGTAAAGGGGAGTACAGTGGCCTCAGACAGTTTTTAAATTCTGTACAGTGGGATCAACTGACGATGTTACAAACAGTAAATTCTAAGTGGGAAGCATTCAAAGAATTAATCGTGGAAGCTACTAGACTTTATATACCGATTAAGAAATATCGTTCAAGGTTTAGGCCTAAATGGTTATCAAATGAACTAATGAGACTCGTGACAGAGAAGAAAAATGCATGGGATGCATATAAATTATCAGGTGACGCAGAAGCCTGTGGCAGATATAAGCTAGTCTGTAATCAGGTCACAAAGGAGGTTCGGCAGGCGAAGGCGGATTACGAGAAATCTTTGGCAAAAGATGCTAAGAAAAACAGCAAGGATTTCTTTACTTATATAAACTCTAAAAGGAAGGGGATGAATATGATTGGTCCACTTGACATCGATGGTTCGACTGTTGATGATCCTGCTCAGATAGCAAACAAACTGAATGAGTATTTTGCATCTACATTCACACGTGAGGAATTATTACAATTTGAAAATGGAAGAAGGTTATCAAATTGTAGCAGTGTGCTTAATGATTTTGTAATAACTGAGAGCAAAGTGGAGTAGAAATTGTTGAAGTTAAACATAAGAAAGGCACCTGGGGTGGATGGGATCTATCCAGTTATTTTAAAGGAGGCGGCAAAGCAACTAAGCAAACCCTTATCCATAATTATGAGAGCATCCTTGGACTCAGGGATTTGCACATCTCCAGTTCCCACGGACTGGAGATGTGCAAATGTGTCCCCAATTCACAAAGGTGGATCGAAGGGTGACACGAGTAATTACAGACCAGTTAGTTTAACTTCTGTTCCGGGTAAAATAATGGAGTCGCTGGTTAAAGATGCTTTGCAGGATCATCTAGACAAGACTGCAGCAATAATTCAAACATAGCATGGGTTTGTTAAGGGAAAGTCTTGTCTGACAAATTTGATTGGTTATTATGATGTGGTCACAAAGGAACTGGATGCAAAAAATAATTTTGATATCATATACTTGGATTTCAGGAAAGCTTTTGACACTGTTGCGCATGGAAGACTACTGTACAAATTGGAGCAGAATGGTATTAAGGGTAAGTTGCTACAATGGATAAAAGGATGGTTAAGTGGGAGAAGACAGAGGGTGGTAATCAATGTGTGCTGCTCTTCGTGGACTAATGTTATTAGTGGAGTCCCACAGGGTTCGGTGTTGGGTCCACTGTTGTTTTGTGTATTTATCAATGATATTGATGAAGGTATATCAGGCTTAATGTCGAAGTTTGCAGATGACACAAAGGTTGGCAGGGTTGTTAATGACAGTAATGGCAGTGTGCTACTGCAACAGGATCTAGATAATTTGGGCAGATGGGCTAAGAAGTGGCAACTGAAATTCAACCTTGACAAATGCAAAGTACTGCATATGGGTAGAAGTAACCCCAGAGAAACGTACCAACTGTGTGGTACTACACTTAAGGTGGTAGAAAATGAAAAAGACCTGGGAGTAATTGTGCAGTCAGATATGAAGTTTTCTGAGCAGTGCAGACAGGCTGCTAGGGCGGGTCATGGGGTTTTGTCAATGATATATAGGAATTTTGCTAGCAGGGAAAAGAGGTGATTGTCCCTCTGTATAAGGCAATGGTTAGGCCACGCCTTGAGTACTGCGTACAGGTCTGGAGGTCTCATTTTAGGAAGGATGTAGATTTGCTTGAGCGTGTATGGAGAAGAGCAACATGATTGGTGAGGGGAATGAAGGGATTCTCTTACCAAGAGAGGCTTAAGTTCTGCTGGAGACTAGGCACCTGTGCGGTGATCTGATTGAGGTCTATAAGGCCTTGAATGGGTTGAGCACGCTGAATTCTGATGGGATCCTTCCACTTGTTCAGATTACCAACCTACGGGGACATAAGTTCAAATTAAGAAAGGACAGATGTAGAATAGATGTGCGGAAATTTGCCTTTAGCCAGCGGGTGGTTAATTGCTGGAACAAACTTCCATCTGTCGTTGTGGAAGTTGATAGGTTAAATAAATTTAAGGAGGAACTGGACAGGCATTTGGAGGGAATGGTGTGATTTTTTTTTTTTTTTTTTTTTTGGCTGATGCTGCATAAGCTCCTACACTTGCTTTCTTGCATCATGTGCTACTACTACTATGACCTCCACATCTCCACTGGATAATGTTTGATAAATCACCAATGGGACACCATGAGCTTTCCTGGCTGCCTGTTTATAATGCTCAGAAAACTTCATTATAACTCCCAGATTCATTTCTTCCTCTACTATTTTTAGTTCAACCCCACCAAGGGTATAATTTATTTGGTGTTGCTATTCTCAAAATGTAAGACCTTTTATTTTGCTGCATTAAAACATAGCTGTCACTTTTCTGAAAATACTTGCACCCTGTTCAAGTAATCCTGAAGGGGTGGTGGTTGGTACTGATCATTAATTACTCTACCAATCTTTACATTTGCAAATTTTGGCATCAAGCCTTCTATTCCATCGTTGATGTCATTTATGAAAGTCGGAAACAACAGTGGTCCAGGGCCTGATCCTTGGGCGACCCCGCTTATCACTTTACACCAATTTTAAGAATATCCCGTAATCACAACCCTCTGCCTTCTGCTCTGCAGCCACCTAGCAATCCATCTTAGAATTTTTCCAGTAATCCAAATAAACTATGTTGAAATTGTTCCCTACATCCAGCTCATGAGTAACTGTGTCAAAATAGCCTTCTAAGTTTAACAATCCCTGAACAAGTCCATGTCGTGTGCTCTTTAGAATGCTACATCTATCTAAATGTCTGGGGATTACACTCTTAATCATTGTCTCTAACGTTTTCCCTACCACTGAAGTCAGATTAACCGATCTGTAGTTACCAACTTTGCTCTTAGAAGTGCCTTTTTGTATTGTTGATACACTGGCACTTCTCTAATTAAAGGAAATCTTTCCACGAGTCCAAAAATACCCTCACAGTTAACAACAGTGGTTCAATACACTTCATTGGAGACCTCCATCAAAATTACTGGGTATATGCCATCAACTCTGGGAGCCTTACTTGCCTTTATGCTCAAGTGTTTCTAATAAAGTCGTCTGTAATTTCAAAATCACTAATTTCATATGACTCTGCATCACTCACACAGTTTCTTCTCAGCATGAAAGGTCTTTCTTCAGTGGAGACAGATGCAAAGTACATGTTGTTGAATTCATCTGCAACATCACCTGGGCTGTATAAGACTTTCCCAATATCATATGCACAAGGGTCTGATCTGATTTGCTTTCTTCATCCTTGTATTTACATAGATGAAAAATTCCTTGTCCCCATTCTTTGCTCTCTTAGCCAGTGCTTTCTTATGTGCAGCCTTCGCCTCTCTAACCTCTAACAGTTATCAGTTGATTCAACCACTACTCATCTCAGTTGCCCAAATTATTCGCTGTATGATTCCTTTTGCCTCAAAGGTGGTACTTGTGCATATGTCCGTTCTAATATTCCCTGTCAGAGACTTGGTAATTTGGAATCGCCTGTTTTCGATCTTCTCTGGCTTAAAATCTTTTTACCTCATTCTCTCAAATTCATCTGTTGTCTCTACTGTCCTCCCAACTTCACTAATCACTTGGAACTCTTTGCCTTCCTCTCTTTGCAACTTGACTTTCTCCAGTCCCACGTTCCTAACAGTGAGGTAATTTTCCTTGGTGATTTTAATGTCCACAACTTCAGCTGGCTTCCGTTTTCTAGTCACACAGACCCAGCTTGTTGAGTTATTGAGGCATTTGCAATTACTAACAACCTCACACACACATTGTTCATTTACCTACCAGAATACCAGACAATCCGAACCATACAGCCAACTCGCTTGATCTTTTTCTCACAAACAACCCTTCTAAGTACATGGTCGAAGTAAGTGGTCCTTGAGGCACCTCAGATCACAACTTGGTGATTGTATCTTTCCAATGGAGCCTTTATCTCATGGCTATTCTCAACCTCATGTTGTTTGGAATTAAAAGAATGCAAAATAGGATAACCTGTGAGATTTCTTTTGCTTGGTCTAATTACTGTTTCAAAACTTCTGATGTCAACATTTGCTCAGATCGTGGCAGTGAAATTATTCCTTTAGGAATGGAGTCCTTTATTCCACACTCCACTTTAAAATCTTGTCTTTTATCACCTTGGTTTTTCAATAAATGTGCTAAGGTTGTTCAAGAGAAGGTATTAATTAAAATGAAGTATAGTGCCCTCGATGGTTGGTGTGCCACTTATTTGGAGATATTTGGGTTTAAATTGTGTTAGAGACTGAAGAAGCCCCCATTCAGAGTTTTTTCCAGCCGATATAATATTCAAATGTTCATAATTGGCTTGTTTCCAATTCTTCAGTTTAATTTTCTGCCTACACCAAGCCTTGCAACAATTGTAAAGCAGTTATTAATCAGTCCAAACTAGATTTTGAACAGGCAAAGAGTAGAAAACTTGCTTCTTGCCCTAATGGTAGCCGAGCATTCTGGTCTCTTGCCAAAGCTATTGGCCGCAACTTTTGCCCATCTCTGCTCCCACCTCTCAAAACCAGATGGTTCTGTTGTCACTTCAGCCAAGAATAAAGCTGACCTGCTAGCATCCCAGTTTTCTTCCAACTCGTGTACAGTAATACCCAGACTTACGCGAACTTGGAGTTACGCGGTTCTTGATTTTTTCGTTTGGCAACGCTGCCGCCCACTATCTTCAAGGTCGTTTTTCATATGTTATCGATATCCGGTGCGACGGCGGAGATTGAGAGCGAAAGATGAACAAAATTAAACTTTGCTGCTTTTATGTTTTTTATATCAGTGAAGGGGAAACACATTTCACCATAATAACGTAAAAACCCACACATTTCCAGCTATCGGTATAATCGCAAATGCAATTAGATCGAGTTTACTACCAGTTTATAACAGATTTCACTAGCAGAAACGCAACTGGATTTTTATTGTTTTATGGTAGTAACCCCTAGAAATGTGAGGTGTTAATAGTGTATCTCTGCCTTTATGGTGTTGTTTATTCAGTTGCTACATGCGCGCAGCTTTGTTTATGCGTATCAAGCGTGCTCCTCGTTTTGTAATTGTGCTTTATTCCCTAAAAATGAGAAAAAGAATTAAAAGGTGAATTAAAAGGAAGCGTCCTGGTGAAGACACTGCAGATTCAGAGAGAAAAAGAAAAGCAATTATCGATAAACAGAGGCGGACTGGATCAAAAATTCTTACCCGGGAAAATTTATAGTGGCCTCGCACTATGGTTTATGGCCAAAATCACACTGGCCCACCGGGGTTTCCCCGGTAAGGCTTATGGCCAGTCCGCCTCTGTCGATAGAGAAAAAATATGAAATTGTGAAACGCTTTGAGCGAAATGAAAGACCATGTGATATTGCACGTGCTACAGGCCTAAATGAAGCAACGGCGAAAAGCACATGACAATTGCAAACTTGACAGGTTGAAAATTGAAAAGATCTCAATTGTAAAGGGCTTAAAAATTTTAGAAAACATAGACTCCAATGAAGAACGCGTTATAGCTACAAAGCAAGGAATAAAAAAATTATTAGCTTGCTACGAAGAAATTCTGCGTGAAAAAAAGGAACGCGCTGTGTCTTCAGACGAATTTGTTAGATTTTATGAAGCCATCGAAATAACTTTTTAACGTAAGTCATTTGTTTTTTTAATACATATTTTGTATTAATATGTATAAAGAACTGCAATTTTATTAATATTTTTCTTCTAAACTAGTGTTTTTGTTAGTCCTTGGTCCCAATTAAGCAAAATTTATATGTATTTATATGCAAAGTTGTACCCCGACTTACGCGAATTCGACTTACGCGATTTTCGTCGGACCCACCTATCGCGTAACTTCGGGGTATTACTGTATTAATAATCTGGGGGGTGTAAACCCCCCACTCCCAACACGTTCCATTCGGTGCCTCCTGTGATGTTCCATCAAAAGGATGTCAGAAGGATTTTGACGAATCTTGACGGAGTTGTTTTTCCTTCTGCTTGGAAATTTGCTCATATCCAGCCAGTTCCTAAAAAGGGTGACATCCTTCCCATCCAATTATCGTCCCATTGCAGTTACTTCTACTATTTCTGAAGTAATGGAGAAATCAATTAACTGCCAACTCTTAAACTACTTAGAAACCTTCTGTCTGATCAACGATGCCAGTATGGATTTTGTCAGTGTCAATCCACTGGCGATATTCTGGCTTATGTTAACCTATTTATGTACAGATTCAATGGAAAAGTTCGGTGAAACACAAGCAGTTGCTCTTGACATCTCAAAGGTTTTCGATTGTGTTTGCCATAAAGGCCTTCTAAACAAGCTTCCATCTTATGGTTTGCCAACTGTTTTTTGTAATTAGTTATCCAATTTTCTCTCTGATCGCTCACTGAGGGTGATGGTAGATGATTCTCTGTCTTCTAACTTCTCCACTAATGCTGGTGTCCCCCTGGTTCAGTTCTTTCCCCCACTCTTTTCCTCTTGTATATTAATGACCTTCTTCCTTTAACTGGAAATCCTATCCATAGTTTTGCCGATGATAGCACATTGTATTGCACTTTCCAGTTTGAGAAACTTTGCCCTGCTCAATCATCTTCAACTTCTCGAATATCTTCTACCAATTCCTTAAAGGCTGATCTCCATGTAATTCTCCAGTGGGGCAAAGACAACGTAGTTGATTTCAGGCGCTTCCATAGCCAGGTGGGAAGGAGCAGCAGTGCGTAGCACACATTTCTTGATTAGACTGGGGTTCGAGCCCGTCACCACCAAATACGGAGGATGCGGAAAGGTCAGGGAATGACCACCGCATATCCCGGAACAATATGGCCTTAGTTGCTAATGCTCCTAAAAACCAAATAAACAAACAAACAACAAACAGTTGATTTCAATCCTTCTAAAACTCAGTCTAGTCTTATATTTCACAAAAATGATTCTTCTGCTCCTATTCTTATGTTTGGTGACACTCCGATTTCTAGGCAAGATGATTTTTCTCTGTTTTTTGGGATTACCCTGACTTCTAATCTCTCTTGGCACAAGCACATTACAAATATTGCTTTCTCTGTAACTAAAAAAACTTGGTTTTCTTAGTTGTAGAGGAAGTTACTTTGGTGTTACTTTTCTTTCAAACAGCTGTTCACTCTGTACAAATCGTAAATCTGTCCTACCATGGAATATTGTTCCCACATCTGGGGTGGTGCCACCAAAACCGCTCTCAGACTTCTAGATTCCATTCAGAAGAGGGCAGTTAGGTTAATTAATGACTCATCTGTAACAGTCTCTCCACTCTCTCTCTCATAGATGTACTGTTTCTGCTGCATGCTTTTTCTGCAGATACTTCAATGGACACTGTTATTCTGAATTGGCTTCTATAATTCTCGCGCTCTCTTTCTAAACAGTCCAAACACGTGCGGCCACCGGCCAACTTCCGTTTACTGTCCAACTTCAAACTCACAGAACCAACTTTTCATCTTCCTCGTTTATTCATTCAACTGCCATTTTCTGGAACAACCTTATTACGTATTTCCTGCAAAATTACAGTCTACATAAGTTTAAGTCTAATGTTAACAAATTTCGTTTTTCATCTTCTCAACCTCCAACCCATGTACAGTACTAAGTACTATAGGTTCTAATACCTCCCGTGTTTCGGGTTTTCATAAAAAAAAACAAAATAAAAAAACCTATCTGTGGTACTATTACAAATCAACTTTTAGCAGTTGTAGGCTTCGGTACTATTTATCTCTCTCTAACTATCCCAGGCTATCTTTTCTGTTTTTCTGCTCTATTGGACTGGCCAACTTTGCTGCATTCATCTATTTTGGCATCCTTCTGCTGCAATGTTTTCTTAATGGTATGTATGCATTCATGGCTTCTGTGATTTTTGCTTTAAAGGTATTCCATAATTCAAGTAAATGTACTCACTTTGCAATCCACCCAATTATTGCCGACCGGGCTAGCCTGGTGGGTAAAGTGCCTGCCTGGCAACCCAAAGGTCACGGGTTCAAATCCCACCACGGGCTTGGATCAGAGTAGAAAATGCAAAACCTTGGGAGGTGCAATATGGCCACAGAAGCCGATGCATCAACAACTAACAAATTAAAAAAAAAAAAAAAAAAAAAAACAATTATTAGATGCCGTATAGCACGTTTAACTGTCAATGCTCTCTTCTGAAATTAAAATCAGTGCCTCACAACATAAAGAATCTATGCCGGCAGACGTAACTTCAGACTTAGCAAATGTTTTTTTTGCATTCGGGCTGCTTTTGATAAGCTTGACACCACCTTCTATCTTTCCTAAATACATTATACATACCATAGTGGAACTCGTCCTCAATTTCTGAGTGGCACTACTTCTCTGTTAGCTCTATGTCAGCATTAGTTGTCCTAATCAGAAGTTCAAATTTAGCCATTTTATTGACAACACTCCTTACATTACTGTAGATACAGTTAAGACTAAATATTATTATATAGTTTATTACTCTGATACACCTCCTTGAAGTTATTTAGGCTTGTTTTCCTATCTTTCTCATCCTGTTGATATTAAACGTTGTTACGTTCAGAACATCCTGCCAACATTGGCTGTTGTGGCAATAAACAAGAATTCTTGAGGTGAGTGCAAGCATTACTGTGACACATATCATCAGATAAATTCAGATGTATATTACCCTTCTACTCCCTAACTAGCAGTTTACCATCTCCCCCCCCCCAATAAATTTATTCTACCTACAAGTGCAGGCCATACTAATAAAAACTTCCTCAATTTTTGAGTTAATCCACAAATTATTACAATTGTGAAAACAGCATACTGTGATCAACAGAGTTAGCAGACTTCCAGTGCAGATTAATAATAGGATTCCACATAAGCAATTGGTCTGTATATGACATTTCTGCTGAAGGTCCCTAGATCAATAATTGGTATGTGATATGCAAATGCTGCTGAAACCATATTGAAATGACCCAGAGAACCACCGAAGCTGACAGAATATGACGGGAGAGTCCTGTAAAGAATTGTCTACTCAAAATGTTGGTTGGCATTGTT
This sequence comes from Mastigoproctus giganteus, assembly GCF_048544385.1. Classification (NCBI taxonomy): domain Eukaryota; kingdom Metazoa; phylum Arthropoda; class Arachnida; order Uropygi; family Thelyphonidae; genus Mastigoproctus; species Mastigoproctus giganteus. Next base: position 27,829,059 of record NC_143579.1, read on the forward strand.
TCAGCACACAGTCCCTCATTGAGACAATTGGAACACAAACAGCTGATCACTCCAAGTAAAGTCAGACACCATCTAGCTATGTGTCATTCTTGGGCTGTAGATTTTGCTGATTAACGTGGTCAATGGGTTTCATTCAGTTTTCATAGGGGGTGGTCATAATTCACTGATCACTCAGTGTATATAATACTTAAGTTTTTGTATGCTATTGAAGTAAAATTCTTTTGGCTTGTGTAGACCAACCATCTCTTGATACAAGAAAATCCTGGCTATAGGGAGGATGTGGAACATCCTGCTTAAAAAATTCTTTGCTAATATTGTGTGGCCCCAATGTCGGGTTACACATTTATGCCAAAGCAACATTGATATATATATATATATATATATATATATATATATATATATATATATATATATATATAATAGTGTGAGACCTGATCAGTTTTTTTTTTTTTTTTTTAGCCTGTCCAGTGTTTCAATGTACCAGACTGTGTTCCCTTTTACAAAAATTTGGTCAAATATTTTTGGCAGTCAGAAATTCAACTGCATGTTGTTTGAACTGTTTTTTTCTTAAAGATGCTTCCATTTAAAACTTGTAAACAGACAACCATAGGGAAATGCTACTCTACTACAAGTGCAAACTTAGAAAGAAAATATTCACACATGAAGAACCCAGTTGTAACTTGCTGTGCCACTTAGCTCTTAGGTTATGAAGTAAGCATTACTTTTCAGCTGACCAAGACACCCATCATTGATTGCTTATTTCTTTTAAGTACTAAATTATTTTCCGCTGGAGAGAAAAAATGGTTCAAGGCTATTAAAGACTATTAAATTTTCTAAAAATTTTAAGTTTTTAGAAAATTTATTATTGATTCCTCCTCCCCAAGAGATTTATTAAATGGTTACACATGGTAAAATGAATTGCCGAATTTGTTGGAAGGCATTATGAACATGCCTAATACCCGTGAACCTATTCCACTTGAAATTAATAAATTTACATTTATACTCTGCATTTATGCAGTTAACTTCTTTACTATAATCTTTTTAATTGTGGCTAATGTGCCAGTACAGCAACTAATAATGGACTGTGCATTTTTTGTGGCAGTGTATTGGTTTGGTCTTGCAACTTGTGCTCCATTGTCTGCATATACAATCCCAGAAACTCTGCCCACTCCTACTTGATTCGTTTATTAACACCAAATCATTATGAAGCCCCGTAAATTTATAATTTGGAATGCATTCAGATATAAACTATTTTAACCCTGTTAGCTAAAAAGGCCTTATGCATTGGGAATAAGTATATTGAAACAACCCTTGTATAAACTACCTTTAAACATCTTGTAAATTTAATGCCAATCTCAAGGTAATTCTCCAGTGGGGCAAAGACAACTTAGTTGACTTCAGTCCTTCTAAAACTCAGTCTTGTCTTATATCTCGCAAAAAAGGATTCTTCTGCTCCTATGCTTATCTTTGGTGACACTCCGATTTATAGGCAAAATGATATATCTCTTTTGGGGATTACCCTGACTTCTAATCTCTCTTGGCACAAGCACATTACAAATATTGCTTCCTCTGCATTGAAAAAACTTGGTTTTCTCTTTCGCTTCCGGCGTTACTTTTCTTCCAAACAGCTGCTCACTGTATAAATCGGAAATCTGGCCTGCCATGGAATATTGTTCTCACATCTGGGGTGGTGCCCCCAAAACCTCTCTCAGGCTTCTTGATTCCATTCAGAAGAGGACAGTTAGGTTAATTAATGACTCTTCTCTAACAGAGTCTCTCCACTCATTGTCTCATAGATGTACTGTTTCTGCTGTATGCCTTTTCTACAGATACTTCCAATGGCACCGTTCTTCTGAATTGGCTTCTATAATTCCTGCTCTCTCTTTCAAAACAGTCCGAACACATGCGGCCACCAGCCAACATCCATTTACTGTCCAACTTTTCATCTTCCTTGTTTATTCATTCAATTGCTATTTTCTGGAACAACCTTCCTTCGTACATATTTCCTGAAAAATTACAGTCTACAGAAGTTCAAGACAAATATCCTCTTTCATCTTCTCAACCTCCAACCCAAGCACGGTACTAAGTACTATAGGTTCTAATACCTCTTGTGGTTTCATTAAAAAAAATAAATAAATAAAATAATAATCATCATTCCCTTGCTGCAACTTGCAGGTTCTCTTACAACATCCCATATCATGTATTTGTGAGGTGTTATGTTTGTGAGTCAGGTCATAGGCTGTGGCCATATTCATCAAGCCAACTTTGTCTGCTCTGCTCTGCTGCTGAGCATTACTGGTGTGAGAAGGAAGTTAATTGTAATCCACGTTCCAGTGTTATAATTTTGAACTCTGCACATGATATTCATTGTTCCTTGTTGGAAGCATTCCATATAGCTGTGTGGTGGGTTCCAACAGTAATCACAGGTATGGAACCAATTTTACTGAAGCAATCATTTTATGGCATAACAGAGATGGCAGGCTTATTAATGTTGGAAATATATGTTGTCCTACTTCTGCAGTTTGACAGCTGATGTTTTGTTCCTCTTTCTCTATGCCCCCCCCCCCCCCCAATTGTTCATGATCTGTATTGGTCTGTTGCAACACATGTGCATACTTTGTTTGGCAAAATATGATTGTTGTATTACTTGTCTTCAAAGTTGATAAATAAATATTTTATTCAGAAAGCTTCTTAGCGTATATTTGGTTTTTATTGCCTTTATTACTATTATCACTTTTAGTACAGCCACTTCCCGGCTTAGGTAATACCTGACTTGTGGAAATTAAACTTTTTGCTTGCTGGTGCAAACTTTAAAAAAAAATTGTGGAAACATATTTTGCATCCCGTAGGAATAAATGGAGATATTGTGAAATGTGAATCCAGTAACACATTGTGTTTTTTTGTTTATTCATTCCAAGACCTTAGAAGTTGTAATTTTCACTATTTAACTAAGCTATTTATCTCTCTAAAAGGTCTTTTTTTAAATGGAAATTGCATATGTTCCGTTATAAGAAATTTTTGAATGCCTTTGTGATATTTTTCTAAAACACATTTCTGGAGGTCACCACCATAAAACAATAAAAACAATTTTGCACTTTTTGGTTTATTGGGCTTTTCTGTTAGTGCAATCTGTTATAAACTGGTAGTAAACTTGATCTTATAGCATTTGTGATAATACCGATAACTAGAATTCTGTGGGTTTTTATATTATGGTGAAATGAGTTCCCCTTCACTGAAATCTTCAATCATATAAAAAAGAAAAATTTTCAGAATCTTCTCTTCATTCATATTTACAGTCAGATCTCTATATAACGAAATCGATTCTTCCTTTGAAAAAAATCATTATAAAGAAATATGACCTTTTCAACAATGAAAAATACTGTAAATTTAGAAATATAGTAAAAGAAGAGAAATAAGTGGGAATGGTTACATTTTCTAACATTTTAAAACAATTTATTAATAATACATATTAAGAAATGACTACGTACATGATGCACAAAATATATTAGTACACTTTTAAGAATTATAGTAAAATATTTGGTTATTTTTGTTGTATATTGGATTCTGCTGTACACCATTCATAAAAATGTTTGAATTTGCTTAAACTTTAACCACTGAGATATATTTTCTGTTACATTTTCTTCCCACTGAAGGCCTCGATACAAAGTTTCAAATGCTGCCAACATTTCTTTGTTTGGAGTGTCTAATATTGCCCCCATTTTCACCCAACTCATCATCGATATTATCACTAGTTCTTTAAATACATTCCAAAATGTTGGAGTCACTGGGATATTCAGGTACTATGGCATCATTATCAACTCCTAAAAGTTCGTCAAGAATGATTTCTTTACTGATCAAACCTCACTTGAAACTCTTCCCAAGATTGCTCAATGTCTTCTAGTAGTTCATCCCTCTCATCTCTGTTAATTTGCATTTTAGCAAAACCTACTTTTGCAAAACAATTCTTACTTGTGGTTTCTGTCACATCTTGACTCCACACTTTTGCCAACTTGGATATGGACATCCACAAACCTATAACAGAAACTATAGGTTGGTTGGTTTCTATTCTCAGTATAATTTTTTTTTCAGTATACACCTTCGGTAGTACATTTTTCAAATTCTTGATAATGTCTTGGTCCATTGGCTTTAAACTTGTCGTGGCCCTGAGCTATAACATGTATGAGGCCCTTCTCCCTTACTGTTCACCTGTGACAGTATTAAAAAAGAATTTTTTAAGATGGAGCAAGGCCCCTTGGAACGTGAGGCCCTAAGCTTATATGTAAATCTGGCACTGGCTGCAGTTAAGACGAATTATTCAGAAGGAAGAAAACAAGCTTTACACTTGTAAGTTTTGGAATTACTGAGCGAAGGTGGCAGAGCAGTTGTCAACAATCAACGCGATTTTTCTGTTTTCTTTGGTCGTCTTTCTATTGAAATTTAAAATCCACTGCTCAAAAATTTTGCTTGTCATTCACAATTTTTTGTTGCAGTCCAACACTAATGACTTTACTCATTTGAAACATAGGGGTTGTTTACTTTTGCCTATTACCAAAAGCTTCAGTTTTTCATTACCAGCCATATTTGCAACCAAGAGTGTAATTCTCTCCTTACTATTTTTACTATTTACACATTTATCACCCTTAAAATCAGTGTATTGTTTGACAAACATTTAAAAAATAGACCTGTTTTATCAACGTTGAATATGTCTTTGGACTCGTAATCCTCTATAATTTTCAAAACCATTTCTTTCCAATGGGTATGGTCTTCGATTGCAACTCCCTCCACTTTCATCAGAAATAACTTTTTCGAGTAAGGCCATGACACTCTTTAAATTTGTCCAGCCAACCAGAACTGACTTAAAATGTTTTGTGCCCCAGAAAAGATGCTTACTCCTTAGCCTTTTCTTTTATTAATAGCCCTGATATCTGCATGTTTTGGTCTCAGATTAACTTCACCCACTTAAAAACTGCTTCATCTACATCTTCCCAAAGGCATAATTTTGCACACTTACGACAGGGCCCCGTTTCCTCAAACAGTTTGAAAATAGAAACAGTTTTTCATAACGGTTCATACGCTACTGGCAGGGATACCAATTTTTAAAATGATTTTTTTTTTTTTTTTTTTAACTCTCCAATCTACACTATTAATCACTTCCACTTTTTCGCACTACACTCAAGGATTTCCTCTTAACACTATAAGGTTACTTGCACAGCAGTTAAAACAAAGCTGAAATTAGGGACCACATGTAGCTATCATGTAAACAGAGATAGGTGAAATTTAGTGATAGTGTGTATTATTCATTTCTTTGAAACAACAGATTAATTTCTGAGATAAAGGAAAATCGCCCTCCCCCAATTCTCTAATAGGATTCTTATGGTAGAAAATAGGTTGACCAGAACCAATGCCCACATCTGGTATATGCCTTAATCTTTGCCAATGGCTGTGGACAGCTGACCAGCAGGACTTCTCGGTATAGTAGTGTATAAGTTGTATAGGTTTTACTTCTTTTTAGCCATTGCTGACCCTCTGCTGTGCAAAGGCGTCTCCCAGAACCTTCCATATTTTTCTATCCCTTGCCGTGGTTGGCCAGTTTCCTCCTGCAAGGTTTTACAGGCACCATTAAATTGCAAAATATTTTAGCTCTTAATTCGTGGAATTAATGCCTTTAGCTATTAAAGCTAAAGGGATTAATTCTTAATCCTTTTAGCTCTTAATTTGCACTTTCTACAGCGTCAGCTCTATTGCCTAAAGGCCAAAGGTGCAAACAATGAGTACCCAGGTCTCTTGAAATCAGTTCATTGTATGGAAACTGCTTTCAGTGTAATGACCAAGGGGAAATCAAAAAAGTTTGCTACATAGAAACTTTCTTTATATGGAAGTTCGTTAAAGAGAAGTCCGACTGTACTTATTACAGTGGTGAAGGGAAAGGGACCAATGGAAAGTGCAGATGTTGGCAGTGCTAGGAAACGAAACAAAATTGATTTAGAAATGAAGATGATTAGTTAAGAATTTCGAAGCAGGACAAAGTTTGTCATCTATTGTATGGAATTAGGTCTAGCTGCTTCAACAGTGAATAGTATTTTAAGGGACAGTGCACGTATAAAAGAATATGTTAAAGGATCAACGCATTTAAGATCAACAGTGATCACAAAACAGCGTTCATGTGCTATATTGAAGATGGAAAAGCTATTAATAATATGTATGGAAAATCGGATTCAGAAGCAAGTGCCCCTGAGTGCAGTGGCCATTCAAGCAAAAGCAAGAAGTATTTATGAAGATATTAAGGATAAGTATGGTGAACCCCAAGCCAAGTTCGTGGCAAGCAGTGGGTGGTTCAATAGGTTCAAGCACCACACTGGTTTCCAAAACATTAAAGTAAGTGGTGAAGTTGCCAGTGCCGATTCTGCAGAGAAATTTTGTGATGTGTTGGGGAAAAAATCCCCTTCTAAATCTCCACAGCGGCATGCTTATCAGCTGGAGGGTTAATTCTGGCAACAATGCTCGAAAGGTAAAACTTGCTGATGTTATGCCTGTCTCCTCTCTCTTTTTGTAATTTTATAATTTTTGTAATTTTGTACACCTTTGTAAATTTTCCTGTGCATGAGATAAAAAAAATTGAATAAATAATTCTATTTACATGTCGTCGAGCATTTCTTTTTTGCTTCAATTAAATTTGCGAGTGCATAAACATTTAGGAAAATTCCGACTTATGTAGAGTTCCGCAGAACACAATTGTTACGCAAGTTGGGGAGTGGCTGTATTTTACTTTTGTATTTTATTTAAATCTTTCAGCTTCTATTCTTTATAAAGTTTCTGTTATATCATACTTTATTTTTCATCATGTTTTAATAAAGTTTTATTTTATCTTTTTGCATGTCTTCAGTAGTCACAAGATTTGTTTCAGTGTAATTTAACCACTTTTGCAAGTGGTTTTGTTCAGTATGAAACCGCCTTAAGTCCCCGCCCCCCGAGCAATTTGGAAGTTTTATAAAAATCGAAAACTTACGTTTTAAATGGTCCCCCCCTTCCTGTTTTGTCTGTAACTGAATGTTGGAGTGAGATTATTTTAAAAATAAAATTGGGATCAACATTTTATAAAAACATATTGTAGTGAACAAGATTAAATCTTAAAAAGTTGAAGATAAAAAGATGGCAAGGGTCATTTCACGTCCCAAGGAAACGCTGCCAGACCCTGGTTAATACCAAACTCATAGCTTTTCAGTGACTACTTGAAGCAGAATAAACTGCTTCAAATAACTGTGGCCTCAATGCTATGTGTGCATGGCTAAAAACAAAAGAATATTTAACATGTATATTGGAGAAAAATAATGTCCACAGGTGAAAACCGAGGAAACTTATCATTCAAACTGTAAAATAAACGTTAAATGACTGACTGAAAAGTTATGTTATACTATCTAATTAAAATGTATTATGAACTTTGTTATTCAATTGTAAGGCAGCTTAACATGTAAGACTGAATAATGTGAATGAGCGCCTTCGTAGCTAGGTGGGAAGGAGCAGCAGTGCATAGCACGTGCTTCTTGATTAGACCGGGGTTTGAGCCTGTCACCACCAAATACAGAGGATGCGGAAAGGTCAGGGAATGACCACTGCATGTCCTGGAGCAATATGGCCTTAGTTGCTAATGCTCCTAAAAACCAAATAAACAAACAACAACAAACATAATGTGAATGAACCCCCTGCCTTTGGACCATTGGTATGATTATTTTTACTATAATGCAATTGTTAGAAAGAGAAAGATGGCAGCTGAAATTTCCACAGCCAGTTTATAACTAAGAATTAAAAGATACTTTAGAAACCCATTATATTATTATTAACCCTTTCAGGTTCAGAGATCTATATTCTGGAGGTAATTTCAAACAGCATGCCTCTTATGTTTGAAGTGTCCTAAATTTTCCAGCATATGTTTCTATCTCTTATTTGTGTTTCTCTTCTAACTAGACAGTGTTTATAGTGGAGGAGATTGTACCTCTTAAACTCGGTTGTCTGATTTGAGCCAAAATTGAACAATTTCTCTGGAATTTATATTATAAAATCATCTCCAGTGTTACATAAAAGAAGGTAAAGAATAGTATTACTTTAAAAAAATGGAGTACAAACAGAAAATTTTATTAGAAAATTATTTTATATAGTACATTGTACTCAAAAATTGCTCTGTTGCTTCTCTGCAGTTAACTTAGAATGTATCACAGTGAACTGGCAAGTAAAAGTAGACTAACTGGTGTGTAAAAGAGTAGATTACAAGGTTTTTTTTTTTTTTTTTTGTTTTCTTTGCTCTTAAGTTAACAACCATTGTCAATTTTAATTGATTACAGGATTTCTTATATTTGAAATGTGGACGTGGTTCATGGCTTTAATTTCATGGATTTACCATTTCAGTAAAGCCTTTTCACTATTTCCCCTTCTGTGCCATGAATAAAATTACTGTATTCAAGTAGATTATAATGCAAAAATTACCATTTAATTTTTCATTAAGAAATGTAAATACTCAAAATGTGTGATTTGACAAGTATTCTCAATCTTGACAATAGGTACAGCTTGTTGTTGCTATGGCTGTATTCCCTACTGATATGATTTGTAGAAATCATATTTCAGCGTCAACATTTTGTTGAAGTATTCTTGAAAATGACAGATTGATATTTTCTATAGGCAGAGTCACAGAAGGGTATTTGACTTTCCCTGAGACCTCAGATAGGTTCTACAGTTGCTTGGAGAAGCTGGAAATGCATCTCACAGCACATGATATCGCTGAGAAATTATTGTTTTACTAGTTCCTATGAATATTAGAATATATTAAGTCTTTAAATTATTGTTATTTATTATTTTATTTATTTATTATTATTTTTTTTTTCATTTTTTTTTTTTAAATTTGTGCAGGAAACATATCCTTCCACTCCTCCTGTCTGGTTTGCAGAGACTGAAGACCCTTGTATTACATCAGCTGTTCAGTTATTAACAAATACATCAGGAAGAGATAACCTTGTGAGTTTTGTTTCCTGTTATTATGTTATTTTATAATTTATACGGATGAGATAGATCATTATATAGACAGCTTATTTGTACCAAATATTGTATGCAGCTTCTTCATGCCATGCAGCTTCTTCTTCATTATGCCATCTATCTTGTGCTTTTCGTATTATTTTTGATTATAAGGTGTTTGTACTGGCACTTGTCTTAATCTTTTTATTGTACATTCGAAGCACAATTTTGTAATTTTTTTCCTGTTTGTGAAATAAAAAAAATCAAATGTTTATTTTTTGCCTCAATCAAATTTAGCCCGCATAGTTGCAAGTGCTGCATAAGCATTTAGGGAAATTCCAACTTGTGTAAAGTTCTGCAGAATGCAACTCTTATGTAAGTCGGGGAATGGCATGATATATATACATGTAGTGGTACCTCTTATTGACTAGGTCAGTGGTTCCCAAACTACTGAGATCTACGAACCCTTTCAAAAACGTTTACGGACCCCTAAAAAAAAAAAAAAAAAAAAACCAATAAAAAAAATTGCGGACCCTATACACTGATGAGCCAAAAATTATAACCACCTACCTAATATGATGTTGGCCCTCCACGTGCAGCCAAAACAGCTTGTACCCAGCAAGGCATGGACGCTACAAGATTTCTAAATGTGTCTTGTGGTATCTGATACCAATACGTAACCAACAGATCCTTTAACTCCTGTAAAGTCTGTGGTTGAGATGCCGCAGATTGGAGTTGCTGTTGCAACACAAACCACAGATGCTCGATGGGGTTGATGTCTGGGGAATTTGGAGGCCAGGGCAATACCTGGAAGCCTTCCTCGTGTTCTGCGAACCAGTCTCGAACAATCTGGGTGGTGTGTGGCTTGGTGCATTATCCTGCTGAAAGACGGCACTGCCAGAGGGGAAGACTGTTGCCATGAAAGGGTGTACCTGATCAGCAATGATGTTTAGGTAGGTGGTAGATGTCAGAGTGCCCGGCACATGGATGGCTGGACCCAGGGTATCCCAGCAGAACGTCGCCCAAAGCATGACACTGGCTTGTTTTCATCCCATGGTGCATCTAGGCAGCATCACTTCCCCAGGTAAACTACGCACACATACCCGGCTATCCACATGGTGCAACAGGAAACGTGATTCACCGGACCAGACGACCTTCTTCCAATCAGTCAAACTGGACCTTCTTCCAAAGGTCCAGTTTCGACGCTCGCATGCCCATTGTAGACGCTGTCGCCGGTGAACTGTTGGTATCATGGGCACTCAGCAGCCTGCAGCTACGCGGCCCCATTTTCAGCAGTGTTCGATGTACTGTGTGTTGTGACACATTACTCCCGTCAGCAGCATTCCAATTACCAACAAGTTGCACCACAGTCACCTATTTGTTGCCACATAAAATTCGGGAGAGCCTTAGCTCACATCGAGCATTGATGAGCCATGATCATCCAACACTTCGCCGGCAGTTCGTTGGTTACCCTCCTCGGACCACTTTCGGTAGGTACTAACCACGGCTGACCTTGAGCACCTCACCAGCCGTGCCGTTTCGGATGTGCTCTGACCCAGTCATCTTGCCATTACTATTTGGCCTTTGTCAAACTTGCTGAAGTTCACTGGCTTTCCCATCTGAAGAACAAGAGTAACACTGATTAACGGAGCTCGGTATCGGGTGTTGTTTATACCGTGTCCCGACTCACACTGTTCACCTGCTGTTGCTTTGATTTGCATGACGACTCACTGGTCATAATGTTTTGGCTCATCGCTGTGTGTGTGTGTATATATATGCATATACAGGGTGATTCACCACCAGTGCGACAAAATTGCAGGAGGTGTAGGGGGCACAAAGATGAATCGGAATCACATAGCATTGCAGGGTCCGAAATGCCTTCGTCATGCAGTAGAGGACGTTGAATGGGAGGTCGCGTGAACAGCGATTCCGCTGGAAGTCAGCATTTGTGAACCATTTCTGTTGAAGAAACCAAGTAGCAAAAGTCCTCCAGAGTGGATAATCCCCAGGCTCCGATGATTGGATGCGTTGCAGATGGTATGAACTCATTTGGTTTGTTGACAGTATCCCCCATACAGTGGATTGGGAAATACCCAATCGTTGGCCTATCGCTAGAGTACTTGTACTCGGACTGCCTTCTGCAAGACGTAGGACATTCTCCTCATTGTCTGGCGTCCTCATCATTCGCTCTCGATTCATGGTACCTCTTGTGAAACAACCAGTCTCACGTAACCTTCTGTGCACATGTGCGAAAATTGTATGATGAGGAGCACTCTGTGCGGGAAACGTTCCTGGTACAAGCGCAGAGCAGCGTGCCCGTTACAGTCCTCAGCTCCATACGCGAGGTGCATGTCGGCCAGTTTAACGTTTGAATACTCGTCCATCCTACTGCCTCGGGAACCGGTTTGCAAATGCTGACTTCCAGAGGGATCGCTGTTCACGTGACCTCCCGTTCAACGTCCTCTACCGCATGACGAAGGCATTTCGGACCCTGCAGTGCTATGTGATTCCGATTCGTCTTTGTGCCCCCTACACCTCCTGCAAGTTTTGTCGCACTGGTAGTGAATCACCCTGTATATATATATATATCCAAAGTATGTAAAATGCATAATCAATAAACTAAATATAATAAATATGCCAAATTTAATTTAATAAATAAATAAACCAACACAGATCCGATTTATGCCATCTTATATGATTTAACATTACATGCGTCTGTATATTATTTTATTATTTAAGATGTTAGTTTTAGTGGTAGAGTCTAATGGTATATTTATAATCAAAATTTAGCAGGTTATAGTGTATACCGAGAAACCAACCGGTAATATAACGGCCCAAGAAACATAAGAACCTATGTATGCGCCTACGGCAACCTGGAAAAAAAATCTATATGCAATATAACATAAGGCAAAACCTTACATATCAAAATTATATTATAAAATAAAATTATGTTAATTATAGGTATATAGATACATTGAAAGGGACTTTTTCTTGGGCTAACCCTCTCAATGTATCAACCATAATTAACAGGCTATCCGTTTCTGTAGTCATCGTCCAGCTTAACGGTGTCCAGAATATAGCTGTGTAGTATGAGATAACAATACCAAATTGAAGGTAATGTAGTATTAGATTATAAAACCAAAATATATTACAGTTAACTAAAATTAATATATCCCAATTTAGTAGTTAGCTGGCTAGATGACTGTTAGCCCGACGGATAGCTAATTTACAAAAAGATAATAATACGTAGCTAATGTAGAAAAGAGATCTATCCTTTGTTAAACATATACATGTGTGGTATATTATATATCATATAGGTAGCATAAGTATTAGTAGCATACGCTAAAAGTAACACGAAGCAATAGTTGCATAAGCTAAAGAAGGCGAATGGAAGTGGAGTAAAGTATAGATATAGTACCTCAATCCCCCTCGAATTACTCTAATAGTTCATGTGGCATGAAAAGTAGAATTATTACAGTAAAAGGTAAAAAGCATAGAAAAGGTGAAGCATAATTTTACTTAGGATAAAACCGGGAGCGTAACTTCCCATCCCTTATATTAAGGGATCCTGGTTATTAGATATAACAATAAGAGTCAATAAGTATAAGATAAATTTATATATATAAAATGCTTACCACTGCAAAGAAAATGTAATAAAGACAGAATAAGTCCGCACGTGTAGCATACAGTGTTGCCATTTTAGCGGTTTTCCCGCTAGATTTAGCGGAATTGCTTCAGGTTTAGCGGATTAAAATATGAAATAGCGGATAGCGGATGTTTTAGCGGGAAGAGTATAAATGTTTAGCATTTTATATATATTTGGCAATGTAACATTTAAATTAAAAAATCAATATCATTAATAAATACAGAAAACAACAATCGACCCAACACCGAACTCTGGGGATTCAACTAATAAAATTAGTCCACGAAGAGCAGAGTCATTGATTAGCCCTCGCGGAGCAATATGGCCTTAGTTGCTAATGCTCCTTAGTTGCTAATTTATTTAACAAATATTAAATTAATTGTTCAAGTAATTATTTAATTAACAATAAAAATATTTCATAATTGAAATGTTTTATCGATATACATCGTAAACATAGTAGGGATATCATATTTCATAGTTTTTTTTTTTTTTTTTTTTTAAGCGAAGAATCGGTTTTATATTATTCTGGAATTTCCCTGAGGAGAACCCCAACAATTTTACGTAGTTACGCCCGCGGTCAAACGACCTGACTGTTGGGTCATAGCTTTAATTGTTGAATCAAATCTAAAAATGTGGGGAAAATTCTAATGACGCCTTTTTTTGAAACCGCGAAGAAATGGCATTGAATAATTTTTATTCGTCGTATTTGATTGGCTTCCAAGAAATGCGATCCGAATTACCGACATAACATTAAAAGTCATTTAAAAACTTTCAAACATATTAAGTCAGTAGAAGAACCATTTTCACCTAATAGATCAGGCAACCAATCTAAATTAAATTTTCCCACCAAGAATTTACAAACAGTGGAAGCTGAAGCAAAGTTAAGTTTGTTTGTTTGTGCTCACTCGTCAATACTGGCAATAGACCACCTTGGTGAATTATGTAAGAATGCATTCCAAGATCAAACAGCCAAAACTTTAAAAATTCATCGAACAAAATGCAACGGCGTTATAAAATATATCCTACACCCCCACTTTCAGAAAGATTTATTATAGTCAGTGCCCAATGGCTTTTCAAATTATAGTTTGTTACTAGATGAATCAAACGATATTAGTGTAACAAAACTATTAGGTATTGCAATTGTGTATTATGATGAGCAATTCGATAAAAGAGTTTCTACATTCTTAGCTCTTGTGGAATTAGATCAATGTAACGCTGAAAATATTTCAAATTCAATTAAAATAACGCTGGAAAATTTTAAACTTCCTTTAATAAATTTTCTGTTTATACTCGGGGACGACCAAACGGTCAGAGGAGTTTACAAGATACACAGAATACAAGAAACAGTACCGTATTCAGCAGTCACGGGCTTGAACCCCGGTCACTCAAAGCACGTGTACTTATGCACCCGCGCGCCTGACCACTAGGCTACGGCATCAGAGCCAGTCTGTTTTCAGTATCATTTAATCTACCTTCCATAATTACAATATACCAAAAATAATATTAAGAATTAGCTGAAACGATTTAAACCAGAATTTAAATAATTTGTGGGCATTGGGACAGATAATGCTAGCGTTATGATTGGAGTTAATAACAGCGTTTATACACATTTGAAGTCCGATGTACCGAAATTGATATTAATTAAATGCGTATGTCATTCTTTGCAATTAGCAGTATCTCATGCAACCCGCGAAATATTCCCTAGAAGTCTAGAATTCATGATCGCTAAAACTTATAATTGGTTTAGTAAATCCACTAGCTGACAGAATCAATTTAAATATTTATAAAGTGCCATAAACGATGGTGCAGATCCGAAAAAGATAGTTCATTCGTGTCAAACAAGGTGATTATCCATTGAAGTTGCTATAACAAGAATTTTAGAACAGTATATTGAAATAAAAGCCCATTTTGAAATAACTCGTTTGACTGACAAACGTTATACTGCACAACTTCTTTATTCAATGTTCAAAGATGAAAGTAATTTAGCGTATATTTTATTTTTAAAACCTATCTTATCTGAAGTACAAAGAGTAAACAAATCTTTTGAATCAAATTGAAAAAAATGAGCAACAGTATATAAACATTACTCTTGTTAAATGAGAAAACATCAACAATACAATGAAGTTTTGGTCAGAAGTTTAGAAATATCCAGATGCAAGCGGTGAAAATCCATTTAAAGAAATTAGCCAATTTGCATTGGGTATTTTAATTTTGCCATTATCCAATGCAGATGTGGAAAGAATATTCAGCAACTTAAATCTAGTAAAAAACAAAACACGCAACAGAATGAGTGTTGGCATGGTTAATGCAATCTTATCAGTACGATACGGGCTCAAAAGAGTTGAAAAGTGTTGTAAAAATTGTTTTACCTGAAGAAGTGCTTCGCAAAATAGGTACAGAAGAAGCATATGATAAGGAGATATTGAATTTCGAAATTAATTTAGATATTGATTTTATATTAAAAACAGAAAATAAATAACTATTTATATATACTATTTGTTTGTTTGTTTTTATTCACTACAAAGTACAAACAAATGAAAATTTTAAAAATTTGGCGGGTTAAGTGTTAAAAATAGCGGATTTTGAGTATGCGGCTAGCGGGAAATATTATTAAGAGTTGGCAACACTGGTAGCATATATGAGTACCTAACCGATCGAAGCTCCCCCTGGTAACTGTAGTTAATGTCACTAAATAGCCAAAATTAATTCTAAAATCTATAGCGCCCTCTGCAATTTTGTATATAAATATGGAACTAGCATATGGTAATGTTAACAAATAGATAGTTCTAGGAGACATTGTAGAGGATAATAGAATTGGTTCCTACCCATAGAGTAAATATAGGTACAACTTTTTCAATGAGTGTAAGCTATATATAGCTTACTCCATGGGCAGTGCCTACTATGTACATATATACAAGTCCAACAAAGCTACCTATGCCAACAGTAACTTCAACGAAATACACCTACATATTCTATGCTGTATAAGTTATATTGCATATATATATTTTTTCCAGGTTGCCGCAGGTGCGTACACAGGTTCTTATGTTTCTTGGGCCGTTATGTTACTGGTTGGTTTCTTGGTATACACTATAACCTGCTAAATTTTGATTATAAATACACCATTAGACTCTACCACTAAAACTAACATCTTAAATAAAAAAATAATATATATATATATATATATATATATATATATATATATATATATGTGCAGATGTTTTTATGTGTGTGTCTATATGTACGAACACTGGATTTTCTGAAAAGAAAATTCGCAGTTTTATGTTTAAAACAACTTTATTCTTATTTTTACAAAAAAATATAATAACTTTATTTTTCAATCAATTTGCTGTACATAGAATGAAAAATTTGACCAGTTCCAGAGGGCCCGTTTTGTGGACCCCCTGCAACTGGTTTGCGGACCATCAGGGGGTCTGTTGAACATGAGAAGGATTGCGGCCAAGTTCGTGCCATGGTTACTGAGTGAAGACGAAAAGCAGCATCGCATGTAAGTTAGCAGAGATCTTCAAGAACGGGCCAGGAGTGATCAAAACTTCCTTTCTACAGTTGTCACTGGTGACGAGAGTTGGGTATATGGGTATGACTCAGAAACCAAGCAACAATCATCCCAGTGGAAATGCCCATCTTTGCCCCGACCGAAGAAAGCCTGACAAGTGAGGAGCAATGTTGAAGCCTATGCTGATCTGTTTTTTTTTTTTTTTTTTTTTTTGACATTGACCAGATTATTCGTAAGGAATTCATCCCTCCTGGCCACACCATCAATGCAAAGTTCTACTGCGACATCCAGAGAAGTGGTGCCCAAACAACTGGGTCCTTCATCATGACAATGTGCCACCCCACACATCTCTGTGTGGCACAGTTTTTGGCATCCAATGACATGACAATTGCCCCTACCCCCCCTTATTCGCCAGACTTAGTCCACCGTGACTTCTTCCTCTTCCCAAGAATGAAAATCAAGCTGAAGGGTCAAAGATTTGACAGCGTAGAGGATATCCAACTCGAATTGCAGGCAGTTCTGAGTACTATGACGAAAAAGGACTTTCAAGACCCATTCAAATCATGGGAGAAGTGCTGGGATCAGTGTTTACGCTCTTAAGGGGATTACTTCGAAGGTGACGGTGGCAGATAAGACCCAGGGTGAGTCTAATTTATTTTATAAATACATTTTGGGAACTTTTGGATAGCACCTCATACAGAACTGACAACAGATAACAAATCAGTAACTGAGTATTCTGACTAATATGTGTAATTCTGGTTATTGTACATGATTTCTATATGGTGTAGAAAGCATATACAGAATGGCAGCGACATTCATGTGTTGCATTGTGATCTTTATTTTTTTTATTATTTATTTATTTATTGTGCATTGTTGGTTAATTCTGATTTTACTCGAAACTCTGATTTTTGCCTTATATTTTGTAAGATAAGTCATTTCTGGAAGTGGTTTTTCATATTAATAAATATTTGTGAACATCTTTGTTTCATCATCTGTCTGGTTACTAGAATGCAAATGTATAATTGTCATTATTTAATCAAATAATGCATCTTGTGTTAATTGTTGTTATTGATTTCATTAGGTTTTACAGCAGGTGAGAATACTAGTGATGGAATTATGCAAACTTCACAATTTACAAGAGCCTTCCGAATTAGATAAACTTGAGCATTCTGCTGTTGTCGAGGTGCGTCTAAAAATATTACTGTTTAGTGTTTACTATTTAAATTACACATTTTATTGTCATAATTCATTAATAAAGTTAAAATGAGACAAATTTTGTTATAACCTTTCTTCCTGTAACAGAATATTATTTTTAATATATTAAGATTGT
Organism: Mastigoproctus giganteus; assembly: GCF_048544385.1. NCBI lineage: Eukaryota > Metazoa > Arthropoda > Arachnida > Uropygi > Thelyphonidae > Mastigoproctus > Mastigoproctus giganteus. The sequence goes on from NC_143579.1 coordinate 27,846,546, forward strand.
TTAATTTAAGAAATTTATGTTTTAAACAAAACTATACAGGGTGAGCATAACATTTTTCCCTGATTAAGAAAAATAACTTAAAAACTATGCTAGGTAGAAACTTGCAACTTGTGTCAATGAAGGCCAACGCTTAGTTTTTTGCACTGTACAGTTGTGCAATCTGTGGACGATCTAGGTAGCGCTGCAATCGCTACGATGGATACATCACTGCAATCACCAGTATCAAAATGGCCCCCAACACTGTCAGTCTCTTAAAACTTTGCATACCAATCTCTGATGTTTTTAACATCTGGTGGATCTCACCCATACTCTCTTCTAAAGTTTTGCTGAACTGTAATTGGCGATTTTGTTTCATGAAACCACAAAACACACTGAGCTTCTCCTTCATCGACGGCATTTTGATACTGGTGATTGCAGCGATGTATCCATTGTAGTGCTGCTTAGATCGTCCACAGATTGTGCAACTGTACAGTGCAAAAAACTCTTAAGCATTGGCCTTCGTTATGACACAAGGTGAAAGTTTCTATCTAGCATAGATTTTAAGTTATAATTGTTCTTAATCAGGGAAAGACTTTATGCTCACCCTGTATATTATATTGTGAATATGCCAGTTCTGATATTTTCTGGTTGGAAATAGTCAAGTTAGAAGAAAATCACTATCACTGCTTTCCAGAGAACTTTGTGTTCTCTGGAAAGTAGTGATAGTGATTTTAGTAGTGATCCAGTGCTCCTTTCACATCCCTGTTTAAATTAACTATAATCTTCTGATATATAGTTGGGGAAGGATGTTATGTGGCATATTTCCATAGAATTATACATTTAGTTATGACCACTCTTATACCATGTGAATATTAAGATAGTTTAATCAGTTAATAACTAAATTCCTATACATTAAGGTGATGTTTTGCGAACCGTGACAGTACCCATCATCATCAGACCATGTATTAGCAGTTGTCAGTCCCCTGCCTGCCTGCCAGATATGTATGCCTACTGTGTATTCTCAGAATACACAGTAGGGATCAAGATGATCACTGTGGAGCAGAAAATGTCGCCTGAAACGTTTGTTTTTATTCACTTGCTTTTTTCACAACTGCATTGAAGAGTATCTTACTTTTTTAAGTTTTGCAAGTACAGAAACTTTTGAGGGCAGTAACAACTCTTGGTTTTAACCACTTGAAATGCTTAGACAGAAATCTTTTTTTTTTGTCCTCTTCATAATATCATCTGTAAAATATCTCAATGATTGCGTAGTATCTGGCTACCAAATGTGTTCTGAGAAATATTTCAGTTGCCCTCAGTATTTCAATGTGAGAAAGACAATGCAGTACATGCTGAATTTTTGCACTGTATTTGAGATTGTAGTAACTCCAAATGATCCTTCCTTGTCACTTTTTTCTCTTTAAATATGCCTAAAAATGAATATATTTGTTTTGGATATTTAAGTTGCATCTTACAAACTTACATGAATCTTAAATTAATTTATACTTTGTGAAATAAATCTGTACTTTGTGGTGGAGTTGAATGAAAGTCAATAGTAGAAGAAAGCGATTTGGAGTTACTATACGGTCAGACATGAAGTTCTCTGAGCATTGTAGACAGTTTGCAAGGAAGGCCCATGGTGTTCTATTGATGATTTATCGAACATTTTCTAGTAGAGATAATAATCCCATTATACAAGGCTATTGTTAGCCCACACTTGGAATACTGTGTTCATGTATGGAGAGAATACCTAAATCCAATGGTTAGATCGGCAAAAGGGCATCCATATGAGAAAAGACTGAATATGTGGGTTGCACAGCTTAGAAACCAGGCACAGTAGAGGAGACTTGATTGAGGCGTGTAAGGCTCTGAGAGGCAAAAGTAAAATGAATTAGAATGAAATTTTCATTGTTATAAATGATTCTAGAACAAGAGGCCATAAATTCAAATTATAGGGGAGAGATGTTTAGACTGGATTACAGGAAGTTTTATTTTAGCCAGCAAGTTATAAATTACTGGAATAAGTTATCTACATGGGTGGTTGAGGCTGACAGTTTGGGGAAATTTTTAAGGTCAGCTGGATAGTTACCTATGGGAGGAGCGAAATGCATAGGTTGTCTATTTCCTTTTCTCTTATTATTTATTTAATTTAATTTATTATTATTTTACTTTTTTTTTGTTTTTTTGTTGGTGCAGTGGCCATATGGTACAATTGAGCCTTAGGCTTAATTGTACCATATGGCCATTACTAATACCAATACATTCAATTACATTGTTGTGTGAGTTGTTTTCAAACATGACTGTGTTGGAGGATTACAGTAAATTATGATAAAACTGAAATGGACCACAGTGGGAAGCTAATTCTTTTTATATTATATTCACATTTCATACCATAGAAGTCAAAATGGAAATATGTAGAAGTAGTTTTTTAACCCAAGGTAACTTGCAAATTCCCAAGCTTAGTAGACTTATTTTAGAAATAAGAAAGTGGATGTTTGGCATTTGTAAAAAAAAGCACTAATATGAAAATATTTATTTACACTTATTATTTGTGACATTACACAGTTTTGCAATCTGCACAGTGTTTGCTTTGTGAAAGCACAAAATATGAGGGTTATTCAGTAACTAATGCCTCCAAATTTTTTTCTCGGATCGTACTGCAAGTATGCTAGTTTAAACTATGTTATGCACTTCAAGTTTTTAATGACTTAAATTTATTTTTCCACTTATTCACCATCATGAATTTGAAAGTGTGCAATTCTGCCCAGACACAATAGGAGGGAGTATATGATGAGAGCCCTGTCGATCAATTTGGCCTTGGAGAGATTGTGCAAGGCTCAAGGGGTAGAATTTTTCTCAGCCTGGTCTGTGCTTTTTAATGGGAGACACTGCTTCTACAGGGATGGGATACACTTAAATAGAAAGGGTGCAAGGATATTTGCTGATGCTATCGAGGTAGAGTTAGGTGGATTGGAAAATTGCTAGCTTGGGGGGGGGAGATACATTGACTAATAGATTAACAGTAGCCACTGACAGAAGTGAAAGTGATTCTTACACTGCTTCTATTGAAATGAGCAGCAGCCTGGAAAACAAGATGCAGGAGATTCCAGAGACAGCTGTGCCATTGCAGAACAAGTAAATACATGGACTGTGTTAGGGTAGCTAAGAATAGAAGCAGGTGCATGTATACATGTGTGTACACTAATGTTAGGAGTTTGGTAAATACATTTGATGAATTTGAGGTGTTGGTCAAAATTTCAAAGGGAGATATTGTTGGGATAACAGAGACGTGGTGTCACACAGATAAACTGGAATTTGGGGAGCACAATGTGTACAGGAAGGATAGACAGGATAGGAAAAGAGGAGGGGTTATGCTATTGGTTAAGAAACGCAAAATCCAAGGAAGTACACCCAGTCGACATGGTTGGACTTGGCAGTGTTGAGTCAGTTTGGTGTGACATAAGCACTGGGAATGCAAAATTGAGAGTAGGAGTGTGTTACAGGCCTAATGACTCTGATGAGTATAATAAACAACTGTACAGAGAAATAGAGTGAGCCATTCCCAGATATTGACTGTAATTTGTTGTTGATCATTCACACACTAACAAGGCTTTTGTGGATTTATTGGATGATTGTTTTCTACAGCAGCATGTTAGGGAAGCAACTAGAGGGAGTAATACTCTTGATCTGATTATCAGTAGTGATCCTTCATGCATTACGAATCTGCAGATAAAGCAACGAATAGGTAGCAATGATCATAGTGTGCTGAAGTGGGATTTACTCAAAGAGGCAACTACCATCATGGGTAAAGGGAAGGTTTTTGCTTTTGTAAAACTGACTACGGTGGTCTTAGACAGTATTTAAATTCTATACGGTGGGACCAACTGATGATGTTACCAAAAGCAAATTCAAAATGGGAAGTATTCAAAGAATTAATCTTGGAAGCTACTAGGCTTTTCTTACCAACTAAGAAATATTGTTCAAGATTTTGGCCTAAATGGATGTCAGATGAGCTAATTAGACATGTGATACATATAAATTAACGGGCGAAAGGAAGCCTATGATAGATATAAGTTGGTCTGTAACCAACTCACAAAGGAGGTTAGGCAGGCAAAGGCAGATTACGAGAAATCTTTGGCTAAGGATGCAAAGAAAAACAGCAAAGAGTGCTTTACTTATGTAAACTCCAGAAGGAAGGGGATGAATCAAATTGGTTCACTTTATATCGATGTTCAACTGTTGATGATCCTGGTCAGGTAGCTAACAAACTAAATGAATATTTTGCATCTACATATGTTCACACACACACACATGAGTTATTCAGGGAGGGGAATGCCAGAGGTGTATTAAACTCTGGCAGTAAGCTAGATAATCTTGTAATAATTGAGAGTAAAGTGGAGGAGAAATTGTTGAGGCTAAACATAAAAAAGGCACCTGGGGTGGATGGAATCTATCCAGTTATATTAAAGGAGGCTGCAAAGGAAGTAAGAAAACCCTTAGTCATAATTATGAGAGCTTCCTTGGACTCAGGGGAGGTACCCATGGCAAGATTAGTGAATGGAACAAAGGGTTGCTCTTACGAAGAAAGGCTTAAGTTTTGCAAATTACAGTGTCTGGAGACTAGGCACCTGTGGGGTGATCTGATTGATATGTATAAAACCTTGAATGGTTTGAACATGCTCAATGCTGATGGGATTCTTTCTCTTGCTGAGAATAATTGTGTGAGAGGACATAAATTCAAATTGAGGAAAGACAGTTGTAGGATAGTTGTGTGGAAGTTTGCCTTTAGCCAGCGGGTGGTTGATTGCTGGAACAAACTTCCATCTATCGTTGTAGAAGTTGATATCTTAAATAGATTGAAGGCAGAATTAGACAAACATTTGGAGTGAGTGGATGGGTGAAATGAGAAGGGTGTATGTAGCGTGTTTTTATTTATTTTTTTTGGCCGATGCTATATAAGCTTGCATCATGTGCCTTTGCTAATGCTAACTATCACTTTGTGTAAATTTTTTTACTACTGAATCAGAGCCTGCACCCATCCCCTCATAAAAGTGGCTATTATGCTCCAAGAGCCACTTCTTGGCTGTCATAATGACATCATCATCAAAGTATCCGTCCAAATATAGATCCACATTTATTTCATGATATGGATTAAAGTAATGTTTTTACTCACCTCAGAAGAGGTCTTGTTTGTTGCCACAACAGCCAATGTTGGCAAGATGTTCTGAGGGTAGCAATGCTTTAAATGAGGGGGATGAGAAAGATAGGGAAACAAGCCTAAGTAACTTCAAAGGGTTTGTCAGGGTAGTAAACTATAGAAGAATACTTAGTCGTAAGTGTCTTCAGTAATGTAGTTGTGCTGTTAATAAAATGGCTGAATTTGAATTCCTGTTTAGGACAACTAAATGCTGACATAATAGGGCTAACAGAAACATGGTGCCAACCAGAAATTGAAGATGAGTTCCAGTATGGTATGTATGATATATTTAGGAGAGATAGGGAAGATAGAAGGGGCGGTGGTGTCATGCTTCTTGTCAAAAGCAGCCTGAGCACAAAAAGTGCCTTTGTCGAGTATGAAGTTACATCTACCAGTAAAGAATCGATGTGAGTTAGTTGGAAGCAAATATATAGTGTTAATTGTAATGTGGTTACAGAGGGTTCCCCCAACTCCACGTCGAGCAATGTGATGAATACAAACTGTGCTATGAAAATCAATCTAGATTGATTTTTAATTGTGTTCAATTGATTTTTAATTATTTTTTACTGTAATGCAAGATTTTCGATTTAATTGCTGGAGAGTATCATATGGAAGTGTTCTATGTATATTGAGGTAAACTTCTCTTATTATTTTACAAGTTCAGTTATTGAATAATTATAAATAGTTTCACATGACATTCATTTCTACACTGTATAATCACATTTAAAATAGCAAAAATTGCTAACAGCTTATCACACACCAAGTGTATGAACTGATGAATGGTTTGCTTTTTATTAAAAATGAAATTGAATTAGAGACAGTAGATATCATGTTTAAAACATATATGGTGTGGTTAAAGTGTTCAGCATTGGATCAATCTTATCTCAATTTTTGGAGATAAGATTGATAAGTGAAACAAAGAAGCAAAATCATCAGAGAATTAGATTTAGCATTTCTGTGGACACTATACAAATAAGGCTGCCTGCCTGCCTTCTCTATTAATGCTAATAATAATAAATCAGTACTTTTTCCAGTTAGATCTGCTTAGAGAAAGAGAGTTAAGATTATCCAGTTTTGATGTGATTTTCATATTCATTAGCATGCATAAGTGATTTTAAATTTATTGCTATTTAGAATGTTTTGTAATATTAGTTATCAGAAGAAGAACTAGAAGACAACTCAGAGGAGGAGGAAGTTGAAGATGATATTCATATAGAAATGGAAGAGGATACAAGGTAAATTGATATAGTGATCATTATCATTGTTGCATAATTCTATTTTTTAAAATTGCTTTGAATGTAGGAAGGGCAGATTTTAGTTACACCACCAAGTGTTTATCTTTAAATTTAATTTTGAGTGAATAGTCTTCTTATTTTTATGTAAAATTTAAACCATTTCATATTAGTAATAGTAATAGTGGCATGTGATGCACTATGAGCAAGCACTACGAAAGCAAGCGTATGAGCTTATGTAGCATCAGCCAAAAAAAAAAAAAAATTCACACAACCATTCCCTCTAAATGTTTGTCCAGTTCCTCCTTGAATTCATTTAAGCCATCAACGTCCACGACAGATGGAAGGCTGTTTCAGCAATTAACCACCTGTTGGCTAAAGGCAAATTTCTGCACATCTATTCTACAACTATCTTTCCTCAATTTGAATTTATGCCCCCTTAGGTTCATAATCTGAGAAAGTGGAAGAATCCCATCAGAATTCATTATGCTTAACCCATTCAAGGCCTTATACACTTCAATCAGATCACCTCGCAGGTGCCTAGTGTCCAACCGCTGCAATTTGTAGAACTTAAGCCTCTCTTGGTAAGAGGATCCCTTCATTCCCCCCACCAATCTTGTTGCCTTTCTCTGTACACACACAAGCAAATCTACATCCTTCCTAAAATGAAGCCTCGAGACCTGTATGCAGTACTCAAGGCGTGGCCTGACCATTGCCTTATACAAAGTGATAATCATCTCCTTTTCCCTGCTAGCAAAATTCCTGTATATCATTGATAAAACCTCATGACCTGCTTTTGCAGCCTGTCTGACATTGCTCAGAAAACTATTTTATTTCAGTTTCTTAATAACCATTCTTCCACATAATTAGCCCTCTAAGATAACTTTTTTTTTTTTTTTAAGTATTGAAGTGTCTGATACATCCTAATGCATGTTATAAATTATTAACAGCCACATATGAATATTTTCTCCCTCTATCCTGGTTAATAATTCTACATGCAATAAAATCCTGAAATATCTTCACAGAAGTAAATTTCTTTGTAACCATTTAGTCACAACCTGATTTTCACACCTTCACCTTTAGTAAAAATATAATGCAGTATATATCACTATTTTTTTTTTTTTAATCCTTTTTCTTGCCAGTGCATTTATGCATACTGAAAATGTTGTTATAATAATAAATGTAGTAGTTCAATTTAAAAAAAAAAAATGCCCATTTTCTCTTCATGATTCATTTTTTGTAGCTTATAAAATGTGTCAGTTTTTCATTTATTTCTTTTATTCTATTTAATAGAGGTTGTCACAGACATTCTCTCAGATATGCCAGACAAGCTGTTCTTGCTACCTGGGAGTCTAAAACGCTGATGGAACTGATATTCGGGTGACACTCAAGTCAAGTGGACCCAATTTCGGCAAAGTCCGGACAGTCTATGACATCCAAATCCTCTGCTTGCACCTTCACGATGGTGGGACTGTTAGTAATCCTGGGTATATAACCTTCATGCACAAGTACATGGTGGGTGACCACCCAGGTGTGAACCAACGTAAGCAGGGGTCGAGGTGTGGCGCCCACACCACATGGAGGAACGCCGCCCCTCTATGTTACCAGGCAGTACTAGGTGGTAGACGACTCTCATCAACCAGTGAAATACCACCACTTGTCACATACTCAAGGTGTTGCCTGACCACTTGGCAGTGGTCAGGCAACACCTTGAGTATTGCGTACAGGACTGGAGACCTCATTTTAGGAAGGATGTATAGTTGCTAAAATGAGTACAGAGAAGGGCAAGACTGGTGAGGGCAACAAAGGGGTGTTCTTACGAAGAAAGGCTAAAGTTCTACAAATTGCAGTGTCTGGAGACTAGATACTGAGTTAATCTGATTGAGGTGTTTAAGGCCTTGAATGGATTGAGCAGGCTCAATGCTGATGAGATTCTTCCTCTTGCTCAGATTACAAACCTGAGGGGCCATATTCTCAAATTGAAGCAAGACAGTTGTAGAATAGATGTATAGAAATTTGCCTTTAGCCATTGGATGGTTGATTGCTGAAACAAACTTCCATCTGTTGTGGATAGAAAAAAAAAATTGTTCTCTTTCTGGTGAAGCTATGAAAATGCTCTTGCGAATCATGTCTTAACAAGAAATGCACAAGAAACTAGTAGGTTCCCAAGGATTTTCAAAGAAATTAAGCTGGTTGGAGGTTGAAACAATAGCCAATAACAATTTAGATAGCTGGTGAGGTTAAGCCTAAACAGTAAATAACTGACTTTTGGCTTTACCTCACTACCAAGTTATTTAATTTTCCACCATTGGCTATCTATAGTAAACTCATATTCGAGCAGTTTATAGGGGACTAACCTAAGGGAGCATTGTATGAAATCTGATAAATAGGATTTCTTAACTAACAGCATAACTCCTCCTCCCTTCCTATCCTGTTTGTCCTTTCTGTACACATTATACTCCCCAAATTCCATTTCTGCATTCCTTATATCTGTGTTACATGTCTTTGATATCAAATTATATCTGCCTCTGATGTCTTTTAAATTCATCAAATTTATTTACTATACTCCTAGAATTGGTGTACATTCAAGTATACATACACTTCTTCTTACTCTTAGTTACCCTAATGCAGCCCACGTATTTACTTGTTCCATGATGACCTCCCAGCAGTTCTTGAAATCCCTGCTCGTTGCAAATGAAGCAGTTCAAGAATCACTTTAATCTCTGCCTGTGGCTACTGTTAATCTATTAGTCTGTGAATCCCCCCCCCCAGGCTAGCACTTTTTCAATCCACCTAACACTGCCTCAATAGCATCAGCAGATATTCTTGCATCCTTTCAATTTAGGTATATCCTATCTCTGTAGAAGTAGTCTCACCTGTTAACAAGCACAGACCATGCTGGGAAAAATTCTACCCCATGTGCCTTGCTCAATCTCTCCAGGGCTGAATTGATCGCAAGGCACTCATCATATACTCCCTCCTATCGTGTCTGGGTAGAATTGCAGACAACTGCAAATTTAACCCTAACTTGCAACTTTTTTTCAACATTGATCTGTACTTGTTAAGTAAGCCCGGGTTGGGGGCCTATTTCCTTCACGTATGTATACTTGAAGGGTATTTTTCATATTTTGTCAATATTTTGGTAGATAATTTTTTTTGGCAGTGCTAATGAGGCAATACTCCACAGGTACTTTGAAAACATGCATAATTTCTCTACCACACCTAAATTTTTGGTATTTTCAGTCTTTTTTTTTTTTTGCATGATATTAAAAACTGAAAAATCTTTAAATGATTTTATTAAATTAAACATGTATCTTAACTATTATAAAATTGGTACATGTAGTATTAACATAATAATAGTAATGCTGTCGTTAAATCAATTTATTGATACCAAGTTGAACACATACACAAATGATACTGATTACTTTACCAGCAAGGAAAGCAGACAAACAGTGTTGAATTAAAACATATGATGAGGAGAGTGGGCAAATGCAGTGATAAAAGCTAGACACAGTTGTAAACTGTGGTCTTATTTACTTTGAATGCCTTGAGTTAAATATGAAATAGACAAATTTTGCCTGCACCAGAAACTATTTCTGTGAAGTAAACAAACTGCACTATAAACAGTTCCTAAATTTAGTCACTCGCTTTTTGTCAAAATCAAGAGGAAGGAGGATTATGTTAGTTTTATTCCTTCTTTGAACTTAAAAAAAAAAAAAAAAAAAAAGCAATAGAAGCAGGAAAAGATTTTTAAAATGCTGTAGACATTAAAAAGTGTATGGTACTTCATATGATTTGACTGTATGTCCGGCATAACTACTGGGAATTAAGTGAGAGAGCAGGACTGTTATAATGGGAATTTACTATATTTGATCTCCACACAGCTCAACTCCTATGGGTTCCTTAGGATTTTAACTCATCTCTTATATGTATTTTAGTGTAGTTGGAAGTGTCCACACTCTATGCTGTTTTACTACGAACCATCAGCCTGAAGAAGGATTCCAAAACTGCCTATAAAGTTGTAGTAAATTGATAATGTGTTTCAACACATTATCAATTTAATACTGACGGTACTTTCTGGTATGTTTCACTAAAAACTAAAGTTTGTTACTAGTACTTGGGTTAAGAGTCTCCTCATTTAAAATACTTCAAAAGATTCCACATAATGTGCTTTAGTAATTATATTAGTGCACATATAATTTTTCTAAGAAGTGAAAATGTAGCTAACTTTAATTGACAATTACAAAGGTATTTGTGTTTGTTTGATCAAAATTTATAGCAACCAGGAAAAACATAAAGATGAAGGTTTAAGTACAGAACATTCACAAACACTAGAAAGGCTACGCCAAAATCAGAGACAAGACTATCTCCGTGGATCTGTTTCTGGCTCTGTGCAAGCTACCGATCGTCTGATGAAAGAATTGCGTGAAGTATACCGCTCAGAAAGCTTTAAAAAAGGTATGTGAGAGTAATATAGATGCAATGCGCTATTTATTTCAAGTTTTTGATATATTATGTACTTTACTAAAAGTTTGGTGTTTAGTGAAAAGACAATATTAAAATCTGAGCCGGCTTGCAGCTCAGATTTTAATATGGTGCAGGGCAACCTTTGGCCTGTAATACAGCATATAGTCTTCGTATAACATCATCAGCCATTTTCAATCCACTGCAGGATGAAGGCCTCTCCAGCAACTTTCCAGTTCCTTCTGTTTTGAGCACTGGCCATCCATTTACTAACCACAAACTCATGAATTTCATCTATCCATCTCTGCCTTTGTCTTCCAGGTTTTCTTCTAGCTCGTCTTGGGTACCATTCTGTTATTTTCTTAGTCCATCTGTCATCATGTCTCCGAGCTACGTGTCCTGCCCAAGACCATTTTAGTTCTTTAGTTTTTTTGATAAGAATGTCCTTTACTTGAGTTTGCTGCCTAATCCATATGTTTTGCTTTTTATCTAACAGTCTGATTCCTAATATAATTTGTTCCATTCTTCGCTGTGCAGTTCTCAGCTTCTCTTCCATTCTTTTGGCGAGTGCCCAAGTTTCACTTCCCTAAGTCATGGTGGAGAGTATACATTGGTTCATTATTTTACGTTTCAGACAAACTGGGATATTGCTCTTCAGTATGTGACTATATTTCCTTAATGCTATCCATCCAAAATTTATTCTACTCTTGACTTCCAGCCATTTATCATTATTACAGCTAATAACTTGTCCCAGATAAGTATATGACTCCACCTTTTCAATTACTGCTCCTTCAATCATAATTTTTCTTTCTGTGGCACACTTGTTCATCATTACTTTTGTTTTAGCCATATTCATCTTGAGTCCAAAATCCTTACTAACTGTGCATAACTGATTAAGATTTTCCTCTAATTCTTTGGGATCGTGGCTTATGACCACAATGTCATCTGCAAATTGTAAATGGTTTAGATACTCTCCATTCACACTGACTCCTTTTTGCGACCAGTCTAATCTTCTGAAAGCTTCCTAAAGGCCAGCAGTAAACAGCTTCGGAGATATTGTGTCTCCTTGTCGAACTCCTTTCTCAATTTTAAATTTGCTACTGTCTTTGTCTAGTCTAATAAAGGAGGTGGCATTCTCATATATTTTCTTCAAAATCATAATATGTGGGGTATCTATGCCTTGTCTTTCCAGTGCCTGAAACATTGCCTTATGCTGTATTTAGTCAAATGCCAAGCATAATGGCGTTTTATATTAATTTGCTTTCTCCATTAGCTGTGATATTACGTGATAACGCTTTTCGTGTAACACTTTTCACTAATTTGTTGACATGTTCTGCAAAAATACGTCATCACTTCTCAAGCAGGTTTTTTAATTGGGAACTGTTGGTCTTCAGTAGACAAGTTCCAAGTTTTAATTGTTCTATTAAACTATAGTCAGTTTTTCTAGGCCTATTTCTCATTAATTAATGGAGCCAGTAAATTAAAATGTTTTTAATTCTAATAACAAATTAAAAAACACCAAACCCTGTGTAAATTTTTTTTAACCAAAAACAATTTGAGTTTATTGAAACTAAATGGAAAGAAAACTTTACAAAACATCAAAGTAACCTAATCACTTAGACCAGTTTTGATGATGCTTCAAAATCCTTGTGGATATCATTGTCAAGTGTAGGAGAAGAAAAGAGTAAGGTGATTATAAGAACTCGTTACAACGAATTTTGCTCTCTACAAAGAATGCTTGCACTATTTTTTAAATTAAAGAAAATATATAATTAAGTGAAAACAATAGTTTTGAAAAAATGCTGTAACTAGCTCTTAAAATAACTTATTCCTTCTTCTAGACTTGACACTTAATTTGATAATTATCACAATTTAAAAATAGCACAGCATTTTTTCACAACTAACATTTTCACCTAATTCATATAATTTGTTTAATTTAAAAAATAGAGCAGGTTTGACAACAATATTTAGTTGGACAAATTCAATGTTTTTTGTAAAGTTTTTTTTTTTTTTTTTTTTCCTGTCCATTTGTGGGGTGCATTATTTTTAATCTGTTATTAAAATTAGTTCTTCCCACATATGTATTTCTCCCAAAAAATGTTTTTAAATACACAGGGTGTTCTTAGATTTACTGTTCAAATATTAGGGGCAAGTTCTAGAGCCAATTTGGAACAAATGTCCTATAAATCATAGGGTAATACAACACCATTATTAAGTTAAATGCTAGTATTAGTATTAGTTTCCTGTCCATTTGTGGGGTGCATTATTTTTAATCTGTTATTAAAATTAGTTCTTCCCACATATGTATTTCTCCCAATTACCTTGCCATAAAAGGAAGCCTGAGGCTTCAGTTGCACCACCCACAAAAAAGAGGGGAAGGGGAATAATAATAATAATAATAAAAAAAAAACCTGTCCGACTTTGTCTTCACATAGGTGCCTATCCAATTGTTGAATCTTCCCAAGCTGTCAGCTTCAACCACCCATGGAGGCAACTTATTTCAGTGATCAACAACTCACTGGCTAAAATAAAATGTCCTACAATCTAGTCTAAATGTCTTCTATCATTTGTATTTATGTCCCCTAGTTGTGAAATTATTTATAACTGAAAATTTCACCCTGGTTCATTTTACATTCTCCTCTCAGAGGCTTGTACACCTCAATCAAACCTCCTCTAAAGTGCCTAATTACCAACTCTGCTGCCTACATTTGAGGTCTTTCCATATGGTGACCCCTTTATTGATCTCAGGCATGTTGCCTGTCTTTGGACCCTTTTAAGGTCTTTCTTTAGGTGTGGCCTCCATACTTAACGCAGTGATCTTACACAGGTGCTTGGCGCCTCCGTAGCCAGATGGGAAGGAGCAGCAGTGCGTAGCACACGCTTCTTGATTAGACCGGGGTTCGAACCCGTCACCACCAAATACGGAGGATGCGGAAAGGTCAAGGGAATGACCACCGCATATTCCCGGAGCAATATGGCCTTAGTTGCTAATGCTCCTAAAAAAAAAAAAACAAATAACAATAACAATACACAGGTGCCTATGTAAGATCACTTGTACAGTGTTTCTCAACCTTTTTTGTTGCAGTATAGTTTTAAAGACGCTAAAATTTTGCAGCACACCATTATACTCATATATATATAAATTTATAAATAAAAATAAACAATTATATATTCATTCACAAACTGGAAGTTATTTCTGTTGTGTATATTTAATAATACATTTATTATTTGTTTTAAATGCTTTATATGAATTGCATGAAATTTAAAAAGAAAATATGTAAAAAATTAACATGATTATAGAAAAACGAAAAAATATACAATTACAGCATAACGTTTTAATCAGTGAGAGATGGTTGGGTTTGATGGGAAGCACAGTTTTTTAATATGAGGATTTGTTGTGAATAGGCTTACTCTCAGCTCCTCTTCTACTGACTTTAGTCTATGTTTTTTTTTTTTTTTTTTTGTTTTGTTTAATCTCGTTTAAAGCAGATAACCCTGTTTAGCACAAGTAGGGAGTGGAAAATGGTAATAAAATTCTAATTTCCTTTTCGGAAATTCATGGCTATTCATTTTGATTCAAACTTTGCTAATACAGTCCATTCCGGTTATTTTGGGACACATCAGGACTAGTGCATGTTGGCCTGGTTAAGCAGCTGCCCCAATTATCCGAAGTTTCATGTTAATAGTTAAAAATACAATGTACCCCCCCTTTACAATTGGTTCACTGTACAATCAAATCACATTGCGATGGAGTCACCATAGTAAAGTACCATTCACTATATGATGTGCAGTATGCACCGGTCATTGTGATCACGTTTGTGAATTGAATTTTAATTCTATCAAACAGCGATTCTAATTAGTGAAAATAGGAGGAATATTATCCACAGGCTATAAAAGCAAAGATATATTAAGCACAAATTTACCCTTTATTACCTTACAAATTAAAAAAAAATAAATGATACGTGAAAATCGGAAGAATATATGTGATAATCGGAATAATTAATACGTACTGTAATATGTATATATGAACTAGTTGACATTTCTGTTCACTGACGTTTGTGGGTGGGGGTTAAAATTTAAAACAGTAAAAAGATAAACAATCAATAACAAAGAACATGGCACACACAAATTGCAAGTAACACGATACGTGCAAGTGAGAATGAAGTAACGAGTTACAAAGCTTTAAAAATAGGAATGAAGAGAAGATCTGAAAATTAATTTTTTTATATGATTGAAGATTTCATGGAAGTGTAAACACATTTCACCATAATAACCCACAGAATTCCAGCTGTTGGTATTATTGCGAATTGAGTAAGATCGAGTTTACTGTCCGTTTATGATCGATTTCACTAACAAAAAAGCCCAGTAAACAGGTGACTGATAATTGTTTTATGGTTGTGACCTCCAGAATTTCAACCGAACCACATGGTACCGTCAGAGACAATCATAGGGTAATCTCCAGTGCTGTGGTCTCCAGATTGGGACTGCAGCATGCTGTCCCAATTAAGAGAAGTAAACCCTGGCTATTTTTTTGATTGGTTTCTGTTTTTTAAGATTTGTCCCAAATAAACGGTGGCCCCGATTAACCACACATCTAACCTAAATAACCGGAATGTACTGTATTAGTGTTATTAAAGTGAATTTCCAGCGACTGGCCACTACAAATCTCAGCCAATTCTTCTTCCTCCTCTTGCAGATTCCAAAGTTCTAATGTCATAAGGTTTCTTGTTGCAATGGGTCTCTTACCCACAAATATTTTTTGGTATCAAGGGATGGAAAGTAATGCTCAATTTTTGTCTTTAACAGCTCTAATGTTTCGCTTATTACATTAAGTATTTTAGTATAATTCGTTTTGGCAATCAAGGGAAACATTTTTAAATTTTTTCATTTATATATTTTTTCCATATACTCAACTTTTCTTTAAAGGCGAACAACTTGTCAGTAGAAGTGAATAAATTTTCCTATGGGCTTTGCATACTGATATTTAATTTATTTAGCTGCCAAATAAATCTGTTAGAAAAGCTAATTTACAGCACCAAATTTCATCACTTAAATAATCACAAAATTCTCATTGCTCCAGTGAAAAAAAAATATGACCAATTCCTCATGCAACTCGTACATACACATAAGCACATTTCCTTTCAGTACTCATTGAACCTCAGTATGCATTCTTAAAGGAAAATGATCAAACTCCAGTTCCTCACATAATTTTCCAAAAATACGTAATTTTTTGTGGTCTAGGTTTGATATTAGCATTAGTAGAGGCATATGATGCAAGAAAGCAAGCTTATGCAGCATCAGCCAAAAAAAAAAAAAAAAACGCTCCCATTTCACCCCTCTGTTCGTTCCAAATACCTGTCCAGCTCAGCCTTAAATTTATTTAGGCTATCAACTTCCACAACAAAGGATGGAAGTCTGTTCCACCAACCAACTATCTGCTGGCAAACTTCCACACATCTAACCTACATCTGTCTTTCCTCAATTTGAATTTATGCCATCTCAGGTGATTATTCTGAGCAAGAATCCTATCAGCATTGACCATGCCCAAACCATTCAAGGCTTTATACAACTCAGTCAGATCACCTCGCAGGTGCCTAGTCTCCAGATACTGTAATTTGCAAAACTTAAGTCTTGTTCCATTCACTAACCTTGTTGCCCTTCTCTGTACTCGTTTCAATAGCTCTACATCCTTCTTAAAATGAGGCCTCCAGACCTGTATACAGTACTCAAGGTGTGGCTTGACCATTGCCTTATACAAGGGGATAAATACCTCCTTATCCCTGCTAGAAAAATTCCTGTATATCATTGACAAGACACCATGAGCTACTCTTGCAGACCATCTGCACTGCTCAGAAAACTTCATATCTGCCTGAATCCCCAGGTCCTTTTCATTCTCTACCACTGTCAGTGTAGTATCACAGAGTTGATATTTTACTCTGGGGTTACTGCTTCCCGTATGTAGTACTTTACATTTGTCAATGTTAAACTTCATTTGCCACCTCTCAGCCCATCTGCTCTACTTTTCTAGATCCTGTTGCAGCAGCATACTGTCATTAGTGTCCTTAACTACCCTGCCAACCTTTGTATCGTCTGCAAACTTGGACATTAAGCTTGATATACAGTCATCAATATCATTTATAAATACAGAAAACAACAATGGACCCAACACTGAACCCTGAGGGACTCCACTGATAACATTAGTCCACGATGAGCAGTGTCCATTGATTACCACTCTCTGTCTTCTCCCACTCAACCCCCCTCGATGTGGGCACCTGTACGTGGTGAGGGGACCTCCCAGTGACTCTGCTGGACTCCCAGACTAGCATCACTGGGATCCAATGCCTACAGCCCAGGTTCCAGGCTTACATCAATGGAATCCGGTGTGTTTGCCGTGCACTACGACCCGTGGAAATTCGGAAAGGGGGGATCCTGGTGGTTGAGGGGCCCAGCTTCAATACACCACTTTGGCTCCTGCTTCGACAAGACGGGAGGTCCTGGAAGGCCCGGCTAGGATCAATCGGTTAGTAAGCTCGCCTGCGAGGGTCAACCGTGTCAATGCCATGCCCCTACCCTCATGGTCCGAGGGACAGGATTCAGGCTGGCGGCGGTGCGGTTATGGTGTCTGGGTAGCCCTGACGTCCCACTCCCGAGCACATTTATTGCTGCCAGGTAGTGGGCGTCCCTTTGGGCTCCGTGGTGGGTGGGGAGCCCGGGCACTGAACCACTTCAAAACTTCATGAATCCTGATAAACATATTTCTTCAGGGGCCCCAACCTGGTCCCTATCTGAAACCATAGACAAAGATTCAGATAGCATTATTGCTAAAAAGAGGCAGCGAACTGAATTACCATCAGGGCCTGTCCCAAGGTTTTTAATTATGCATTCTACCATGAAACACTGATTGGTAAAATGTCGCCCTTTTTTATTCAAAAAGGGGCTTCGTTCTGGAGACCTTTTAATTGAAACTAAAAATGACAGGCAATCTGAACATCTACTCCGAACAACATCAATCGGAGGAATACTTATAACAGTGACACCACACAGAACACTAAATTCATCGAGAGGTGTCATTTCGGAGTGGGACCTTCTCGACGTAACCGAGGAGAAAATCTGCTCGGAATTAAAACCACAGGGAGTTATTGCTGTCAAGAGAATTACTGCTCGAAGGGATGGAAAACTTGTTAAAACCAGGAGCGTTATCCTGACTTTTAACTCTCCTATACCTCCTGATGAGATTAAAGCTGGATACATCAATTGTTCAGTGCGAAGATTCAGTCTTCCAAACCCTTTATGGTGTTTTAAATTCCAGAAGTATGGACATTCTCAAATGGCCTGCCGTGGAGTCTTTGCATGCGCTCGATGCGATGCAAAGGACCACGAAACAACAGCATGTTCATCCGCAAAACCCACCTGTGTTAACTATGAAGGCGAACACCCGGCCTACTCACGAGCATGCCAGAGGTGGAAAGAAGAAAAAGAAATTCAGCGGCTGAAGGCAGAGCTAAATATATCATACCAGGAGGCAAGGAAATTGGTGAAACCCCTGAATGTCAACAAACCTACCTACGCCCAGAAGGTAGCAGGGAGACGTTCCGTTGGAACTCAGGCGGACATGACCATTCCTCCAAAGGAGTCTTTCACTCCCATCGCGCGTTATCTTTTAAGTTCTCTTTTAAGTCCTGCACAGAAAAACCAATCAGCTGCCACTCCTATATCAGTACCTCCTAATGCTCCACAAGTAACAAAGGTAATTATGAAAGAAAAGAATAAGAAAGGGGAAGTCCCCCCCCCCCATAGTACCCAAGAAAACATGGATGTCGAGCAGAAGGAGGTACCCGAAGATTCAGTCTTGGAACTCTTTGCGGAGGAAGAAATGGACACGGGACAGCGTCCATTCTTCCCCAAAAAAGATAAAATCAAGACTGATAAAAGTAAGCCCTCAGCACCTCGGAAGCTGCCTGATGGACCCGCCAAGTCAAAATAATGGCTAAATTCCTACAATGGAATTGTCGTGGATTCCGCCGAAATATTGATGACATCAAGGCCCTCCTGCAAAAGCAGAGCCAGTTTGCTTTTGCCTGCAGGAGACATATCTAAAGGCAAATAATGATCCCACCATGCACAACATCACAATTTTTCGAAAGGATAGAATTGCGGATGACTCTGCTCACGGAGGAGTGGCTATCCTTGTCGGCAATCAAACCCCAGTTCAGCCCTTGCTAATTACAACTAGCATGGAAGCTGTTGCAATTCGCCTTACGGTGGGATTTATATTAACAGTCTGCTCTCTTTATTTGCCACCTGGGACTGACATCCCCCCAGGAAGACCTTGATGATCTTGTAACGCAGTTGCCTCCCCCTTACTTACTTCTCGGGGATATGAATGGACATAACACCCTGTGGGGTAGTGCTAACCATCAACGGAAGGGGATGAGTCATAGAGCGTATGCTCAATGACAGTGACCTTTCCCTTCTAAATACTGGAACAAATACCTTCTTCCACATGCCTACCCGTACTTTTTCTGCCATTGATCTCTCTATCTGCTCCCCTTCTCTACTCCCTTCACTCACTTGGGAAGTGGAGGAGAATCCATACGGAAGTGATCACTTCCCTGTGATAACCTTGTTATACAGTGGGAGACTATGTCTTCCTTTTAGGTTACCACGGTGGAAGTTTGATCAGGGTGACTGGAATGCCTTCCAACATCAGGCAAATTTTGACCTCAGTACAGTCAGTCGGGAGCCTATCAATGACGCAGTAAAGTACATCACAGAAATCATTGTCCAAGCAGCTGCGAATGCTGTCCCAAAAACATCTGCCCAGTTTCCACCATTTCCCAGACCTTGGTGGAATTCACAATGTACAACAGCAAAAAAGGCTCAAACAAAGCGTGGGGGATATTTCGCCGATATTCTACCACGAACAACCTTATAGCCTTCAAACATGCACGAGCCAAAGCACGCTACATCCGTCGTCAGAGTCAAAAGGAATCGTGGATCCATTTTACATCATCTATTAACCAGTCTACCAACTCTAAGGTAGTCTGGGATAAAATCTGGAAAATGAAGGGAAAATATACATCCCACCCTTCTTCAATCCTAGATTATAATGGATGCACTATTGCAGATCCAACTGCAATAGCCAATGCTCCTGGGGAAACATTCTCTAACATCTCCACAACATCTTCGTATTCCCCAGAGTTCCTGGTTCTGAAACATAAAATCGAAAAACAGGCACTTAATTTTAAGTCCAAGGGCCTCTATCCCTACAACGGGGCATTCACTATAGAGGAACTGAAAAGAGCCCTCACTCTTTCCAAAGCAAGTGCTGTTGGACCAGATGGCATCCATTATGAAATGATTAAACATCTTTCACCAAAATCTATGGATTATCTGCTCCTTCTATATAACAGAATCTTTATTGAAGGGCAGTTTCCGGACTCCTGGCGCAAGGCAATCGTTCTTGCCTTTCCTAAGCCAGGAAAGGATCCAAAAGTCACCACCAATTATCGTCCTATTGCTCTGACTAGCTGTCTGTGCAAAATCCTGGAGAGAATGGTTAATTCTCGTTTAATATGGTATCTAGAATCAAATGACATTCTCTCCAACATCCAGTGCGGCTTCCGGAGGAACCGGCCCACTCTGGACCATCTTATTAGATTGGAAACATCCATCTGGGATGCTTTCCTAAAACACGAACACTTGGTGTCGGTGTTCTTTGACATGGAGAAAGCGTATGACACAACTTGGAAATTTGGCATCTTAAAAGATCTGCATAGCCTTAGTCTCAGGGGGAAACTCCCAATTTTTATTAAAAACTTTTTAGCCAATCGATCTTTCGAAGTTCTCCTGGGATCCTCACTCTCTCCTTCCTTCAGCCAAGAGGAGGGAGTACCACAAGGATCAGTATTAAGTGTCAAGCTTTTCGCCATCAAAATAAATTCAATCACAGAACAACTTCCTCCAACTGTAAACAGTGCCCTCTATGTTGATGACCTTTTTCCATCTTTTGTCAGTCATGCAACATGAGGGTTATTGAAAGACAACTGCAGAAAGCCATTGATAGTCTGAATTCCTGGGCACTTGCTAATGGCTTCAGGTTCTCGCTGGAGAAGACCGTTTGCGTACACTTTTGTCGTAAGCGTAATCTTCATTCTGAACCCAAATTAAGGCTCGGACAATATGCTATTCCAGTAGCAGCGGACACAAAATTCTTGGGACTCAGATTTGACAAAAAGCTGACCTTTCTGGATCATATCCGTCAGCTCCGCACAAAGTGCACACGTGGGCTTAATATTCTCCACTCGCTCTCCTCTACATCTTGGGGAGCAGACCGATGCACCCTTCTTTGGCTTTACCGTGCACTTGTGCGATCCAAACTAGATAATGGGTCCCAGGTATATTCCTCAGCCAGAGACAGTGTCCTTCGATGGCTGGACCCCGTCCATCATCAGGCCCTACGTATTGCTACTGGAGCATATCGCACATCTCCTGTCCAGAGCTTATACGTCGAAGCAATTGAACCACCGTTATCGCTTCGACGTAAGCAGTTGTCTTTAAATTACGCTTTAAAACTGAAATCCCTGCCAGACCATCCTACATGGCCATTCGTTTTTGAGCCACGATGGGAAAATTTATACAATACCCGTAAGACTGCCAATCGTCCTTTTGGTATTCGTCTCCAAGAGCTACTCAAAGAACTTAATATCAAGGTAGACAAGGTTGCCCAAACACCAAGGCAACCCTTTCCACCCTGGCATGCTCATGTCCCGGCATGTGACTTGTCTCTTAGAAATTGGGGAAAGTCGGACACTCCATCATCTGTCTACCTGCAGCTTCATTCAGCACACCGAACTGAATATTCCGACTTCGCGCCAGTCTACACAGACGGTTCGAAGTCGGAATCATATGTGGGATCTGCTGGTGTCTTTACAGACAGCTCTACATTGGAGCAGATTCCCTCTGAATGCAGCATATTTACTGCAGAGTTGCACGCTATAGAGTTAGCCTTGGATCACATTAGTGAATGCCAGTACCAACGGTTCATTTTATATTCTGACTCTCTCAGCATGTTACAGGCTTTAATATCTGTGAGATATAATCCTCATCCAGTTCTGTCTAGTATTCAGCAGAAGATTCACTTCCTCCGTGGACGTGAATATGATATCCGCTTCTGCTGGATTCCCAGCCACATTGGGATTAAGGGAAATAATTTGGCTGACGCCGCAGCCAAATCAGCAATTCCCAATAATAACCGCCGCCTGTCAGTCCCCTATACAGACTACAGGCAAATAATACACCAAAACATACACTCCCAATGGCAGGATTCGTGGATAGACAGACTGCGAATAAATTATATCGTATAAAGCCTGTAATTGAACCGTGGCAGTCTAGTCTGCGCAGGAAACGTATGGAGGAAGTTGTTCTTGCCCGGACCCGCATAGGACACAGTCATTTAACTCATTCGTTTTTGCTGAGGGCTGATGACCCTCCTATGTGTGAGTCCTGTGGCACAATTTTATCTATTAGACACATTTTAGTTGACTGTCCAGATTTTAGCAATATCCGTTTTACCACTTTTCACCATCTGACTGAGCCGTATACACTCAGTCAGATTTTATCCAACAATGACAATGTGTCTGCTATTTTTAGCTTTTTGAAAGCAATAAAGGTTTTTAATCATATTTAAAATTTATATGTTATTGTTATTTCTTTTATTGATTTATCTTTTTTATATATTATTTGTCATTAAATGTGGATATGGTGGCCTAATTAATTAGGTTTTATATTTATATATTAATTTTTATATATACCTGGTCTTGGCGCATTATAGCCTTAGTTGCTAATGCGACAATAAAGTCCAAATCAATCAACCAACCAACCAACCCACTCAACCAACCATCCCTTTATCTATAGCAGCAATTTGCCTCCAATGCTGCACTTCTCCAATTTGTGCATCGTCTTCCGTGTGCAACAGTGTCAAAAGCCATTCTGAGATCCAAATATATGATATCAAAGTTATTCCCTGCATCCAGTTCCTTTGTGACCACATTATAAATGATAGTGATGATGGTATATCAAGCTTAAAGTCCAAGTTTGCAGACAATACGACAGTTGGCAGGGTTGTTAAGGACACTAATGACAGTACGCTGCAACAGGATCTAGATCCAAATATATGATATCAAAGTAATTCCCTGCATCCAGTTCCTTTGTGACCACATCATAGTATCCAATAAAATTGGTAAGGCAAGACTCTCCCTTAACAAAACCATGCTGTGTCTGAGTTATAACTGAAGTCTTGTCTAGATGATCCTGCAGTGCTTCTTTAACCAGTGCCTCCATTAATTTTTCTGGAACAGAAGTTAAGCTAACAGGTCTATAATTACTTGTGTCGCCCTTTGATCCTCCTTTGTGAATTGGGGTCACATTTGCACATCTCTAGTCCATGGGTACCTCCCCTGAGTCCAAAGAAGCTCTAAAAAAAAAAAATAAATAAATAAATAAAAATAAGTGTTTGCTTACTTCCTTTGCTGCCTCCTTTAATATAACTGGATAGATCCCATCCACCCCGGGTGCCTTTTTTATATTTATCTTCAACAATTTCTCCTCCACTTTGCTCTTTGTTATTACAAAATCATCTTGCTCACTGCCAGAGTTTAATTCATCTTTGGCATTCCCCTCATTTGTGAATCTAGATTCAAAATACTCATTTAGTTTGTTAGCTACCATTGTAGGATCATCAATAGTTGAACCATCGATACCAAGTGGACCAAGCTGATTCATCCCCTTCCTTCTAGAGTGTACATAAGTAAAGCACTCTTTGCTGTTTTTCTTTGCATCCTCTGCCAAAGATTTCTCGTAATCTGCGTTTGCCTGCCTAACCTCCTTTGTGACTTGGTTACAGACCAGCTTATATATATCATAGGCTTCTGTGTTACCCATTAATTTATATGTATCCCATGCATTTTTCTTCTCTGCCACATATCTAATTAGCTCATCTGACATCCATTTAGGCCAAAATCTTGAACAATATTTCTTAGTTGGTAAGAAAAGCCTAGTAGCTTCAAAGATTAATTCTTTGAATGCTTCCCATTTTGAATTTGCTGTTGGTATCATCATCAGTTAGTCCCAATGTATAGAATTTAAATATGGTCTTAGACCTCTATAGTTGCCTTTACGAAAGCAAAAATCCTTCCCTTTACTCCTGATGGTAGTTACCTCTTTGAGTAAATCTCACTCCAGCACACTGTGATCACTGCCACCTAGTGGTTCCTTTATCTGCAGATTCTTAATGTATGAAGAATCACTACTGATAATCAGATAAAGAGTATTACTCCCTCTAGTTGCCTCCCGAACATAATGCTGCAGAAACAATCATCCAATAAATCCGCAAAAGCCTTGCTAGTGTGCGAGTGATCAATCCACAAATTCCAGTTAATATCTGGAAATTTAAAATCCTCATTATAAGACACTCTGATTTACTGGACCCCTCTATATCTCTGTACAGTTGTTTATTATACTCGTCAGAGTCATTAGGCCTATGACGTACTCATATTCTCAATTTTGCTTTCTCAGTGCTTATGTCACAAAACTGACTCAACACTGCACTGTACAGCCATGTCGACTGGCTGTATTACCTTGGATTTTATGTGTTTCTTAACTAATAGTATAACCCTTCTTCCTTTCCTGTGCTGTCTATCCTTCCTGTGCACATTGTACTCCCAAATTCCATTTCTGCATTCCTTATATATCTGTGACACAATGTCTCTGATATCCCAGCAATATGTGCCTTTGATGTTTTGACCAACACCTTAAATTCAATAAATTTATATACCAAACTCCTAACATCGGTGTACATGCAAGTCGTTCCTATTCTTAGCTACCCTAACACAGCCCATGTATTTACTTGTTCCGCAATGACTCCCAGAAGTCTCTGGAATCTCCTGCATCTTGTTTTCCAGGCTGCTGCTCATTCCAGTAGAAGCCGTGCAAGAATCACTTTTACCTCTTCCAGTGGCTACGGTTAATCTATTATTCTGTGTCCCCCCCCCCCCCCCGAGCTAGCAGTTTTCCGACCCATCTAACACTGTCTCGATAGCATCAGCAAACATTCTTGCACCCTTTCTATTTAAGCGTATCCCATCCCTGTAGAAGCAGTCTCTCCTGTGAACAAGCACAGATCAAGCTGAGAAAAGTTCTACCCCTTGAGCCTTTCACAATCTCTCCAGGGTGGAATTGATCGAGAAGGCCCTCGTCATATACTCCCTCCTATCGTGTCTGGGCAGAATTTCAGACACTTTCAAATCCAACCCCATTTCACTGCTTTTTTTTTTCCCCCTCAACGTTGACCTGTACTCATTAAGTAATTCAGCCAGTCTCCTACTCTTAATATCATTAGTGCCACCATGTACAACAATATCACCTTTTGTGCCCTTAAAAGATGATATCTGCTCTACAACATCATCAACCTTTGTTCCTGGCAGACATACCTTGGTCCTTTTCCACCTATCCATATTCCGTAATATGTTCCCCATTTCCGTGACAATAGAGTCACTGACAACTACTAGTTCCTGTGGGACCAGCGCATTCTGCTTCAAGGGTTCCCACTGTGTTGCATGATGTTCAAGTGCAAACTCTGGCATTGATGTGGGCAGCTGAGAGCTTGATGGGCCCCTCAATTTAAATCCTTTGAGGGCATCCACCCTGCCCTTCAAGCTCTCGTATAAGCCCATAACAACGCTGAGTTGGCACCTGATTTCCTTACATCGTGCACACTTAAAGACATTCCTCTTGGCAGTATCATATCCCTTACCTGATTGTTGCACAAATATCAGACAAACAGTACATTTCAAACGGCTGTGATTCAGAGGACAACTGCACCCCCCCCCCAGTCCTCCCCTGAGCCACAGCACTCCCATTCACTCGAGCCTTTTGCTTTGCTGCTCTGTATAATATATATATAATAATATAATATTATATTAAGTGTATTTTAGTTTATACAAGCATATCAATGCAAATAATATGTAAGTATATACTAATATTATTTTGTTCTCTAATATTTCTTTTGTTTTTTGAATCTTTTTATCAAGTTATTGAGAATTAAAAAAGACATTAGGAGATAGATTTAAATCATCGCTGATATTGTGAGTAATGATTATTACGAAGAAATTTAGTCAGTCCCTTGATACAACAACTGTATCTTAAAAACATCTATGCATCAAACAAGTGATTGAATTTATGCTATTATGTAACATTGGATTTTCCACAGCAAAAAGATAAGTAAATATTTTTCTTTAAAACCCATTAGACTAATGCATTGGAAAACTAGGAAGATTTATCACAGTGTGTATGCCATTTATTTTATATTAAATGCTGGATATGAATGGTCTCCTTTTCTTTATTGATTTAGACAACTTTTAAGTTTAACACTTGCCCCTTCCTGTAGTATGATTTTGAACAGTGTATGTAGACTCCATCTATCAAATATTCTCAAGATAGGAGCAAAAAATATTTAGTGAATGGGAGAATAAGTCACTTTCTATGAGCTTATACGAGATCTTGTTTTAGTGTCTCATCTTCTCTCTCACATATGTGCGTTGTGTGTGTGAGTGTGATTATTAATATATTATAATTTAAAGCACACCTTTTGATCTTTTCACAATAGTTTCTCATATCTCAAAAATCTGTGGGTTGATAACCAAATCAATATAATTTTCAGAATCAGCATATCAAATTTAGTGTGCATCAAAAAAATAGTTAAAATTCATTGACAAGTGTTAATCGTTAATAAACAGTTTTATGTGGAATTTTTATATATAAAAAAAAGCATTTTGTCTTTGGGGGAATAACAGAAGGGGTTCTTGGTGATGAAAGGTTAGATGCACTTTATTAAAGGATTTTTTTACCAACTGAAACCTGTGCATTATTGTGCATATATTATTATCTGCAGTTGTGTACGAAATGATATTGTGTATTGACATGAAAAATGAAGCCGAAATAGACTAAATCATTCAACAAGGTTTAGTTGTTAATAATTTTGGTAGTTGAAAGTGCCAACAAGAAAATCCATTATGGAATTTTGATTTTGGAAATCCATGACAGGCAGTATACATAAACATTATTATTAATATCATCTATATTTTTGCCATATAACTAGAGGAAACCATATTGAATATGTGTATTCAGGGTGATTCACTACCAGTGCGACAAACTTGCAGGAGGTGTAGGGGGCACAAAGACGAATCGGAATCACATAGCATTGCAGGGTCCGAAATGCCTTTGTCATGTGGTAGAGGACATTGAACAGGAGGTCGCGTGAACAGCGATCCCGCTGGAAGTCAGTGTTTGCGAACCGGTTCCCGAGGCAGTAGGATGGACGACTATTCAAACGTTGAACTTGCCGACATGCACCTCGCGTATGGAGCTGCGGACTGTAACTGGCGTGCCGCTCTGCGCTTGTACCAGGAACGTTTCCTGCACAGGCGTGCCCCTCATCATACGATTTTCGCACGTGTGCACAGAAGGTTACGCGAGACTGGTTGTTTCATGAGAAGTACCATGAATCGAGAGCGAACGATGAGGGCGCCAGACAATGAGGAGAATGTCCTACGCCTTTCAGAAGGCAATCCGAGTACGAGTACTCGAGCGATAGGCCAACGATTGGGTATTTCCCAATCCACTGTATGGAGGATACTGTCAACAAACCAAATGAGTTCATACCATCTGCAACGCGTCCAATCGTTGGAGTCTGCGGATTATCCACTCCGGAGGACTTTTGCTACTTGGTTTCTTCAACAGAGTGCGGCAGACAATGCATTTGCTGCATCCGTATTGTTCATGGATGAGGCAAGTTTTACAAGAGAGGAAACCTTCAATCAACATAACGCCCATTTGTGGGCTTTGAGAACCCCCCATGGTACGCTGACACGTGCAACTCAACGCTGTTTCTCTGTCAATGTTTGGGCCGGCATTGTTGGAGACCACCTCATTGGACTGTACCTACTGCCCCCTCGTCTAGACGGTAGGGCATATTTGATCTTTCTACAACAAGTCCTGCCCGAATTTATTGAAGAAACACATGTTCCTCAGTCGTTGCACCGCTCACTGTGGTTCCAGCATGATGGGGCTCCCCCACATTACACCACCAACGTCCGCCAACACCTGAACGCTACATTTGGGCAGCTTTGGATAGGACGTGGTGGTCCGGTTCATTGGCTTGCTAGATCGCCGGACCTATCATGCCTGGACTTCTTCTGCTGGGGTCAAATGAAGACATTGGTATACAAGACCCCTGTTGATTCAGTTGAAAACCTCGTTGCTCGCATCTCTGTAGCTGCCGGGGAGATTCGAGACATGCCAGGATTCTTCTAGAACGTTAGGGATTCCATGCAGCGCGCTGTGAAGCCTGTGTGACTGCTTCTGGTCGAACTTTCGAACACCTTCTGTAGCATGGCTTTTTGCCAATGTAAAACCTGTCATTAAAATAATTTCTGTTACACTAACGAGTTGCTGTTTCTGTTCTTTTTCTTTGCTTACGCGACCTCCCGCATGACGAAGGCATTTCAGACCCTGCAATGCTATGTGATTCTGATTCGTCTTTGTGCCCCCTACACCTCCTTCAAGCTTGTCACACTAGTAGTGAATCACCCTGTATATACAGGAACTCCCCTACTTAGGTAAGGGTTGCGTTCTGTGGAATGCTACGTAAGTCAATTTTCACCATGCTTGTGCAGCACTCGCAACTGTGCTCGCTGAATTGATTGAATCAAAAAAGAAATGTTCAACAAACATGTAAATAGAATTATTTATTGTATTTATTCAATTTTTTATCTCATGTGCAGGAAAAAATACAAAAGCATGCAATTTAAAAAAATTTCAAAATTATAAAATTACAAAAAAAAGAGAGGAGACAGGCATAACATCAGTATGTTTCACTTCTCAAGCATCTTTGCCAGAAATGACGTCTTCAGCTGATAAGTATGCCGCTGCAGAGGTTGAGGGCTGTGGAGATTTAGAAGGGGCCGGCTACTCAACCTCACAAAAGAACACATTGATGGATGGCTGGATGATGGCTTTTTTTCTTTTCATCATACATTTATTTGTAGCAAGCAAGAATATCATTCACCCCTCTGTTAACATTTAAGAATTGTTTGCTGTCAGGATCCATCTTCTTAACCCTAGCCTTTGCCGATGCAATTTCACAAAATGCCATTGCCATATCTTTGGTGATGAAGTGTCTTGGCTCCTCATTTGGTTCATCTTGAACTTCGTCAGCATTTTCTTCTTTCACTATCGCTGCTTGCAAGTCTAACTCCTCCACATCTTTGGCATCAACCTCCAACTGAAGTAGCTCTGCAACCTTTACAATCTTATCTGCACCCTCTTCATATGATTCGTCTTTTTCAAATCATTTGAAGCCTTTTATGTGCAGTGGGTATATTTTCTTCCATGTGCCATTTAAACAACATTTAGTAATTTCTGCCCAGGCCTTATTAATGTTTAAGATGGAATGGTAAATATTGTAAGATTTCCAAAAGTCTTTTAATGTAAAATTTTTCTAACCATCTACTGCAGACAATGCCTGAGCAAATGTTGTGCGTAAATAGTATGATTTTAAATTCGAAATAATACCCTGATCCATAGGTTGGATGAGTGAAGTAGTGTTTGGCAGTAGAAATATGACTCACATTCGAATTGAAATTATCTAGATGCGTAGGATGCCCATGAGCGAGCATTATTTAATAGAAGCAAAATCTTGAAAGGAACGTCGTTGTCGTCTTTACAATATTTTTCAACCTTGGGAATGAAGCAGTGTTTAAACCAATCGTCAAAGAGATATTATTATCCAATCCCTCTGGTTCGATCAGAAATGCACGGGTAGGGTGGCTTTATTGATGCTCTTAAATGCACGAGGATATCCAGAATGATACACAAGCAGTGGTTTTAATCTGTAATCTCCTGCTGCATTAGCCCCAAACAAGAGCATGGCCCTATCTTTTGTATTTTCCTCTTTGGTAATGTATGTTCTATCCGGCAATTTTTTTCTCCCCCCCCCTCTCAATACAGAGCAGTCTTGTCAGCGTTAAAAATATACTGCATTGAATAGCCGCCTTAATCAATAATTTTTTCCAACACATCACAAAATTTCTCTGCAGCTGCAGACTCGGCACCAGTGACTTCACTGCATACTTTAACGTTGTGGAAGCCAGCGTGATGCTTGAACCTGTTAAACCACTTGTTGCTTTCCACGAACTTGGATTGGGGTTCGGCATACTTATCCTTAATATCTTTATAGGTACTTGTTGCTTTTTTCTTGAATGGTCATTAGACTCAGGGGCATTCATTTCTGAATCTGATTTTCCATCCATATTATTAACAAGTGTTCCATCTTTGATATAGCACCTGAATGCTATTTTGTGATCGCTGTTGATATTAAGTGTGTTGATCCTTTGACATGTTCTTTTATACGCACACTGTCCTTTATACTAGTATTCACTGTTGAAGCAGCGAGACCTAATTCCCTTGCAATAGATGACAAACTTTGTCCTGCTTTGTACTTCATAATCATTTTCATCTTCATTTCTAAATCAATTTTGTTTCGTTTCCTGGCACCACCACCACTTGCACTTTTCATTGGTCGCTTTCCCTTCATCATTGTAATATGTAAATAGGAATGAAGAGAAATTTCTGAAAATGTGTTTTATATGATTGAAGATTCCAGTGAAGGGGAACACATTTCACCATAATAGCATAAAAACCCATGCAATTGAAGTTATCGGTATTATCGCAAATGCAATAAGATCGAGTTTACTACCCATTTATAATTAGATGCACTAACAGAAAATAAACCGGAAAGTCATTAAAATTGTTTATGGTCATGACCTCCAGAAACATGCTTTAGAAAAATATCACAAAGGCATTCAAAATTGATTCTTATAACGGGAACAGTGGTGCATTATGGCGTCAGTTGCCAATGTGCCATTAAACACTAAACCAAACAACCAACGAACTATAACAGGAACATATGATAACAATGAAAGGGTAGTGTAATTTCCATTATAAATAGGGGTGCCTCCGTAGCCAGGTTGACAGGAGCAGCAGTGGGTAGCACACGCTTCTTGATTTAGACCGGGGTTCGAGCCCGTGACCACCAAATACGGAGGATGCGGAAAGGTCAGGGAATGACCACCGCATATTCCCGGAGCAATATGGCCTTAGTTGCCAATGCTCCTAAAATACCATAATATAACAACCATTATAAATATAACATTTAAAAAGATATAAATAACTTAGTAATATAGTGAAATTTTCAACTTCCAAGGACTTGGAACGAATTAAAAAAAAAAACAGTGTATTATTGGGTTCGCATTACAAAATTTTCACGATACCTTCATTTATTCCTACGGGATGCAAAATACATTTCCATGATATTTTTAAGTTTGCACTGGCCGGGAAAAACTTAAGTAAAGTCGAGTATTGTGTAAGTCAGGAGTTCCTGTATATATTTATATATATGAAATAATTCTCTGTAACAAACTGTGTTATGTGATTACCATTAATTTAGTCAACATAAGTAGTATCCCAAGTTGTATCCCATATTATATATAATACATTCTATATATATTATCATTTATAAGTATTTTTGCAAATAGTATCTAGGTGCAATATGCATAAATTTGATTACATTTTGCAAAAAAAAAAAAAAGAAAAGTAAAATGGTTTGTTTTATTTACTGTTCATCTTATTAAACTGCACAATAATTTTAAAAAAAAATCGTCAGGCTGTATGCAAATTGTCAATGTTAATTTTTTACAGGAGTATTCAGTGTAGAACTAGTGAATGATAGCCTTTATGAGTGGAATGTAAAGCTCCTTATGGTAGATCCCGATAGCCCTCTGCATAATGATCTAGTACTTCTAAAGGAAAAGGAAGGCAAAGACAATATTCTGCTTAATATTCTTTTTAAGGTATCACTTAACTGCTTTTTCTGTTATAAATTTTAAACATAAATGAAATTTAACATGAAGTCAAATTTGTATATAGTCATGCTCTGATTAATAGCAAATTACTTTACATTTGCATTATTTGAGATTCACATTCTTTAACGTTTCTGTGAGTTTTTGTTCAAGTGAGTGGTGAAATATTAACAATTTTTGTCCCCCCCCCCAATCTCTCAATGATTTTAAATGTTTTTTAAATTTTTTAGTTTTTGAGCAAATGCTGGATTTTGTCAAATTTATTAAGAATTTTTTTTTTAAAATACACATTCACCACATTCACACTGAATTCAATAATATAAATGTTTTTGAAAGCAAACTTATACAGTCGACACTCTGTAATGACCCTCCAGGGGAATGAGAAAAATGGTTATATTGGTAGGACATTATATTGCATTCATAAAATCAGCAACAAAACAAGTAAAAGTTTAGACATTTAATGTAATTCTACGAATACAAAATATAGTATAATCTTTATAATATTTACTATAGTATTAAACATGAAAATTATGATTTTAAATTTCACTACATAGGCTACATACCTATCAAGACCTAACAAGAGAATTGTTTCATACTTAAAAACATCTGTCAAAACACACTGTTTCGTTGGTAGAGCATATTTTAAAAGAGAATTATGAAGGTGCACGATAGCAGTTATTTCACTTTCGGAGTTAGGCTGTGCTTGAAAAAATCGATGTACAAGTTCATCCTTCATGAACAGCTTTCACTGAAACTTCTTGTTCGAGCACAATAGCTTTCTCATCTTCATCACTACAAATTTCAGAAGATTCCATTACATCTGCAATGAGTTCCTCTTCATTTGCACATATCCGGAAACATTCAATGTCTGCATCCATTTCTGTGTAATTTCTGAAGCTTAAGTTTTCCTGTAAGTTTAGGTAATGACAAACATGCTCAAATATTTCTTCCCTGTTGTCAGACTGTTCTTTGTATTTAATAGAGGAAGAGACATGCTAAACTTCACATTTTACCATTTAAGGTGATAAATCCAGTATGTTTGAAGCAGTTGGTGATCACTTTTTCATCAACTTCATCCCACGCCGACACTCACAAATACTGCAGGATGCCGATTTCGCATTGAATTTTGCTTTCAAGACAGTGCAATTTTGTTTAATAATATTCTTCAGTAGTTCCCCTTAAAACATTGGATTGCACCTTGATCAAGTGGCTGAAGAACTGGCATCAGATTTGGTGGTAGCTGATTATATGTAGGTTGTTTACTTGACAATGAGGGGGTGCAGTTATCCACAAACAGCAAATTTTTTCTATTCTTCTCGGTCATCCTGTGATCGGAGTCTCTGATCCATTCTTCATAGATTTGTGATGTCATCCATGCCTTTTGGTTTGCTTGATGCATAGGCGGTAATGTAGCCAAACCTTTAAAGCATTGATGCTTCTGGGTTTTCCCAATGATTAAAAGAGGAAGTTTCTCTGTGCCAGACATGTTTGCTGTTAGGAGAACGGTAATCCATTGCTTGGCCTTTTTTCTGCCACCACATTTCTCCCCTTTAAATGCAAGTGTTTTATTTGGTAGCAATTTAAAAAATAGAGACCGGTTTCATCAGCATTGAAGATGTCATTGTGGTTGTATCTTGGCAAAATATTTTTTAAATGATTTTCCTTCCATTCCTTTTTAGCATCAGTGTCCACACACTTTCTTTGAAAGAGGCCATAATGAGTCTTAAATTTCTGGAACCATCATCTGCATTTTAAATTCTTCAATATCTATTCAATGTACAAATGATTCACCCTTAGCTTTAAAAAGATTATCATCTATGGGAACATTTTTTGCCTGATTCATCATTAGCCATTCCAAAAGTAGCTTTTTAAGATCCAAATACTTCACTTTTCGTGCTTGAATCCTACCCAATGTAGCAGCTTTCTCCAAACTTTCAATCTTTTTCTGATCTTTCAGAAGAGTGAACAGAGTACTCTTAGAAATGCCGAACTGTGTGGCGACATCAGTCGTAGAATGCACACTATTATCTGCGGCTTGCAAAATTCTAATTTTATCTCCGATTGGCAAAGCTGTCTGCTTTCTTGGAGCCATACCAATAAATATATGCTCAAAGTAATGAAACTAGCTTCAACTGATGTTCATTTCATTGCTGCATTGTGAGAAAAGAGCCCGGGAAATCTTAAATGATTTCTTAAGGTCATGCTGCAAGCTCGTCAATTACTTCAATATATTTGAAGCTTTCTATCATTTTTAAATGCGAATAGTGTAATAAAAAGGTAAAAATTCAGATTAAGAGGTAGAAATTTATGGCCGTTATAGAGAAATCCTTTTATTTTCAATGTCATTATATTGAATAGCATTAGGTTAATGAGAAAATAGCATTAGGTTAACAAGAAATTGGCTGTATCCAACCACATAGGACATTATAATGTGTTGGAACATTAAAAAGAGAGTTGCTATAAAGAGCTTCAAATGTACTTCGTGCTGATTTCATAATTTTTATACTTTTTCAAGACAATTGTCTGTAGTGAGAACTTGTTTTTTTTTGGATGCATTCACAGAGATGAGTAAACAAGTTAGCCACCTTATAACATAAAAACATTGACATTATATGTGGCTTGTGTTAATGCTAGTTAAAGCTTAATGTTAAGTGCAGTATGCTGTTTCAACAACATATCATAACTATCTGGTGTCTTCAGCAATTAGATACTGACATCCTTGAGGTCATCACACACATTCTCTCAGATATGCTAGACAAGCTGTACTTGCCACCTGGGAGTCTAAAACGCTGATGGAACTGATATTGGGGTGACATTGAAGTCAAGTGGACCCAATTTCAGGGAAGTCTGGACAAGCTGTACTTACTTGTCTGTGACAGCCAAATCCTCTGTTGCACCTTCACAATGGTGGGACTGTTAGTAATCCTCGGTATAACCTCCATGCACAAGCACACTGTGGGTGACCACCCAGGTGTGAACCGACGTAAGCAGGGGTCGAGGTGTGGTGCCCACACCAAATGGAGGAATGCCACCCCTCTGCATTAGCAGGCAATACTTGGTGGTAGATGACTTGTCAACCGATGCAATACCACCACTTTGCTTATTGGAGGCTCAAAGTGGTGTATCCCATGTTTAGTCTCCAGAGCTAAGTTGCGGTCCATCTTCCTCATCTCTTCCATCATGCAGTAGGTCTGATGACTTTTGAGGTTATGATGGTCATCATGGCGAGATCCAATCTTCCTTACATTTCAAGGGTAAAGCTCTAAAATGGTGTTCACAGGCCGGCCACTAGTTAGTACACCGGACCGAACCTATTGGTAACTCTTTAGGAGGCTTCCGGATCAGCTAGTGTATATAATCTTGCTATCTCTACATCTCTACTGTGCCAGATAGTGACTGGAGGGAGTCAGAGTAGCGTGTATTGGGGGAGGGGGGATTGTTGAGGCCATGTTAGGTCAAAGGTCTGGGTATATTCTTACCATGTGTACGCCATATCCAAAAATTGCATTACTTCATTCAGCATGGTCCCCCCCCCCCCACTTTTTCTTGCTATTGAATACACCATGAATTGTCAAACTAGAGTAAGCTTATCTGTGAAAAGATCTAAACCTCCAAAACACTGCCTTTTTCATTTCCCATATACTTTTTCTGAGAGAATCTAAGTTATCGGTTGATTCAACTACTTCTTATCTCAGTTGCCCAAATTATTCGCTGTATGATTCGTTTTGCCTCAAAGGTGGTACTTGTGCATATGTCCATACCAATATTCCCTGTCAGAGACTTGGTAATTTGGAATTTCCTCTTTTTTATCTTCTCTGGCTTAAAATCTATCTCATTGTTTCAAATTCATCTGTTTTCTCTACCGTTCTCCCAACTCCACTAATCAGTTGGAGCACTTTGACTTTCTCCAATCCAGCTTTCCTAACACTGAGTGGTTAGTCACACCGACCCAGCTGGTCGAGATGCTGACACTTTTGCAATTACTAATGACCTTGCACAGATTGTTCATTTACCTACAAGAATACCAGACAATCCTAACTGTACAGCCAACACGCTTGATATTTTTCTCACAAACAACCCTCCTAAGTACATGGTCGAAGTGAGTGGTCCTTTAGGCACCTCAGATCACAACTTATTGATTGTCTCTTCTCCAATGGAGCCTTTATCTCACGGCTATTCCCAACCTCATGTTGTTTGGCATTACAAGAATGCAAAATGAGATGACCTGCGAGATTTCTTTTCCTTGATCAGATTACTGTTTCAAAGCTTCTGATGTCAACATTCTCTCAGATCGTGTCAGTGAAATTATTCTTGTAGGAATGGAATTCTTTATTTCAACACTCCACTTTAAAATCTTATCCTTTATCTACACCTTGGTTTCCCAATAAATGTGTTAAGGCTGTTCAAGAGAAAAACTTTGCATGTCGTAATTGGCTTGTTTCCAATTCTTCAGTTTCATTTTCTGCCCACACGAAAGCTCACAACGATTGTAAAGTAGTTATTAATTGGTCCAAACTAGATTTTGAACAGGCTAAGAGTAGAAAACTTGCCTCTTGCCTTAATGGTAGCCCGAGCATTCTGGTCTCTTGCCAAAGCTATTGGCTGCAACTTTTGACTATCTCTGTTCCCACCTCTGTCTAAACCAGATGGTTCTGTTGTCACTTCAGCCAAGGATAAAGTTGACCTGCTGGCATCCCAATTTTCTTCCAACTCGTGTATTAATGATCTTGGGGAACACCCCCCCCCCCCCCCCCCGACTCCCAACACGTTCCATTCAGTGCCTCCACACGTTCCATTCCATTAAAAGGATGTCCGAAGGATTTTGACGAATCTTGATGCTAAGAAAGCTCTAAGTCCTGATGGTATTTCTCCACTGGTTCTCAAAACCTGTGCTTCTGAACTTACCCCTGTTCTTTGCTGCCTTTTTTCACTTTCTTATTCCAAATGTGTTTTTCCTTCTGCTTGGAAATTTGCTCATATCCAGCCAGTTCCTAAAAAGGGTGACAAATTCCTCCCATCCAATTATTGTCCCATTGCAATTACTTCTACTCTTTCTAAAGTAATGGAGAAATCAATTAACCGCCAACTCTTAAACAACCTAGAAATCTTCCGTCTAATCAACGATTGCCAGTATGATTTCCATCAGTGTCTATCTACTGGTAATGTTCTGGCTTATGTTACCCATTTATGGACAAATTCAATGGAAAAGTTTGGTGAAACACAAGCAGTTGTTCTTGACATCTCAAAGGCTTTTGATCATGTTTGGCATAAAGGTCTTCTAAACAAGTTTCCATCTTAGGTTTGCAACTATTTTTTGTAATTGGTTATCCAGTTTTCTCTCTGACCGCTCACTGAGGGTGATGGTAGATGGCTCTCTGTCTTCTAACTTCTCCACTAATGCTGGTGTCCCCCAAGGTTCAAATCTTTCTCCCACTCTTTTCCTCTTGTATATTAATGACCTCCTTCCATTGACTGGAAATCCTATCCATAGTTTTGCCGATGATAGCACATTGCATTCCACTTTGAGAAACCTTGTCCTGCTCAATCAGCTTCAACTTCTCGAAAATCTGCTACCAATTCCTTAAATGCTGATCTCCAGGTAATGCTCCAGTGGGGCAAAGACAACTTAGTTGATTTCAATCCTCCTAAAACTCAGTCTTGTCTTTATATCTTGCAAAAAGGATTCTTCTGCTCCTATGCTTATCTTTGGTGACACTCCGATTTCTAGGCAAGATTGTATATGTCTTTTGGGATTATCCTGACTTCTAATCTCTCTTCGTACAAGCACATTACAAATATTGCTTTCTCTGCATCTAAAAAACTGGGGTTTTCTCTTTTGCTCTTGGTGTTAGTTTTCTTCCAAACAGCTGTTCCCCTGTACCAATCGCAGATCCGCCGTAACATGGAATATTGTTCCCACATCTGGGACAGTGCCCCCAAAACCTCTCTCAGGCTTCTTGATTCCATTCAGAAGAGGGCAGTTAGGTTAATTAATGACTCATCTCTAACAGAGTTTTCCCACTCTCCTTCTCATAGATGTACTGCTTCTGCTGCATGCCTTTTCTACAGATACTTCCATGGCTTCTATAATTCCCACTATCTCTTTAAAAACAGTCCGAACACATTCCGCCACTAGTCAACATCCATTTACTGTCCAACTTCAAACTGACAGAACCAACTTTTCATCCTCCTCATTTATTCATTCAACTGTTTTTTGGAACAACCTTCTTTCGTATGTATTTCCTGAACATTATAGTCTACAGAAGTTCAGGTCTAATGTCAACAAATATCTTCTCAACCTCCAACCCAAGCATGGTACTAAGTACTATAGGTTCTCATTGCTCTCGTGTTTGGGGTTTTCATATTAAAAAAAAAAAAAAAACACCACCTCAGAGACACCTGACATAACCTGAGAGCTGCACTCAGCTTGTTCATGTTGAATTGTGGGATCAGAGAAGGCAAAAATGCCACAAGGTAATCATGTTTTGATAACTGTAAAAAAATGGGTCATTTGTGAGCATCCTTCATGGAGGCCATAATATTTTTGAATCAGAAATAGGAAATGCTTAGAGGTACGCACACTAACATCAGTCAGGATGCAAATGGCTAAAAGCAGGTTTATGTGAAGCAAGCAAGACAATTAAAAAATTAAAGGTAACAAACTTTGACACAAAGTTAAAGTTGGAAAAGAAATGGTTATTTTGTATTTTTTTTCAATTGTGCTTTGTGTATGACTGCTTATATTTCATCTGTATTAGGGCATTTAAATGATTTCTTGAAGCCAAAAACGTAAATAAAATAAATTCTATTTTATGCATATCTAATTTATATATATCAATTTGGTTTACTTCACATATAAGAATGCATCCTTCACATAAATTTGGCTCTGCCTGTATTCACATAAATTGGGCTCTGCTTCTCTTTTACTTCCATATAGCAATTTTTTTTTTTTTTTAATGGTCATTACATTGAAAATAGTTTCCATATAACAAACTGATTTCGAGAGACCCGTGTATGCTTTGTTCACACCTGTGGCCTTTAGGCAATAGAGCTGGTGCTGTAGAAAGTACAAATTAAGAGCCAAGACATTCCACAATTTAGTGGTGCCTGTAAAACCTATACAACTACTGTATCGAGAAGTCACACGGGTCAATTTTTATCTGTGTCCACAGCCTTTGACAAAGATTAAGGCATATTTTTGGCACAGACATTGACCATGGTCAACCTGCTTTTTTACTGTAAGCACCCTATTAAAGAATTAGGAGAGAGTGATTTTCCTTTCTCCCAGTAATTCATCTGTTGTTTAAATTCAATCCATAATTTCGCTAAATTTCACTATGTTTCTGTTTACATGATAGGTACAAGTCCCTAAATCAGTTTTGTTTTAGCTGCTGTGAAAGTAACCTTACAATGTCTAAGAGGAAGTCGTTGAGTGTAGTGAAAAAAGTGGAATTTCAAAAAAGAAAGAAATTGCTTTAAAATTTGGTATCCCTGCCAGGGTGTCAACCATTCTGAAAAGCCATGTTTCGATTCTCAAACTGTTTGAGGAAACGGGACCCAGTTGGGAGCATGCAAAATTATGCCTGTATAAAGATGTAGATGAAACCGTTTTTAAGTGGGCGAAGTTGATTCAAGACCAAAACATGCAGATATCAGGGCTATTAATGAAAGAAAAGACTATGGAGTAGGCATCGTTTCTGGGACATAAAACATTCCAAGCCAGTTCTGGTTGGCTTGACAAATTTAAAAAGCGGCAAGGATTACTCGACAAAGTTACTTCGGGTGAAAGTGGAGTTGTAATCGAAGAAGACTGTACCCATTGGAAAGAAACAGTTTTGAAAAAAAAATTATGGAGGACTAAGAGCCCAAAGACATATTCAACATGGATGAAACAGGTATATTTTTTAAATGTTTGCCAAAGAAGACACTGACTTTTAAAGGTGATAAATGTTTAGGTGGTAAAGGTAATGAGAGAATTGCAGTCTTGGTTGGTGCAAATATGGCTGGTAATGAAAAACCAAAGCTGTTGGTAATGGGCAAAAGTAAACAACCCTGATTTTTCAAAGGAGTAAAGTTCTTAGAGTTGGACTACAAAAAAAAATCTTGGATGGAAAGTGAAATTTTTTGAACAGTGGATGATGAAAGAAAACAGAAAAATTGCATTGATTGTTGACAACTGCCCTGCCCACCTTCACTCAGTAATTTCAAAACTTACAAGTTTGAATCTTGTTTTCTTCCCTTAGAATATCCTGTCTAAACTGCAGCCAATGGACCAAGGCATTATTAAGAAGAATTTGAAAATGCACTATCAAAGGCACATACTGAAAGAAATTTTACTGAGAATAGAAACCAACCAACCTATAGATTTGAGGATGTGTTTGGGGATATGGTGCCACCAGTGGTCTCCCACAACTGTGCCATCAGTACTTTTGTGAAGTTTACAAAACTGTAAATGCCAGAAGTGTGTGTGTGGCATGTTGTATGTGTATAATATTGTGTTGCATTCTGTTGTTTCTCTGGCTAATTGGCCATAGGGCCATAGTAGGACCTTATGTTGCCCACCACCAGGAGGTGAGTCAAGCTGCCCATCATTCTCTGGCTGGTCTCCTTCAGGGTTTCCTGAGCTTTCTGAGTATGTGCATATCAGAGTTGGCAAAAGTGTGGAGTTAAGATGCGATGGAAACAACAATTAAGAATTGTTTTCAAAAGCAGGTTTTGCTATTAACAGCAATGAGAGGAACAAACTACAAAATGTTGAGCAA
Organism: Mastigoproctus giganteus; assembly: GCF_048544385.1. Lineage (NCBI taxonomy): Eukaryota > Metazoa > Arthropoda > Arachnida > Uropygi > Thelyphonidae > Mastigoproctus > Mastigoproctus giganteus. The sequence goes on from NC_143579.1 coordinate 27,887,155, forward strand.
TCTTGGGAAGAACTCCAAGCAAGGAGTTTGACTAGCGGAAATATTGTTCTTGTATTTTTAGGAGTTGATAATATCATAGTAGCTGAATATCCGAGTGACTCAAATTTTGGAGAGTATTCAAAGAACTAGTGACACTATCGATGACGAGTTGGATGAAAATGAGGGCACTTTTAAACCTCCCAGATGTAAATGTTGCCATATGTTGACTTTGCATCAAGGCCTTCAGTGTGAAGAAAATTTACCCGAAAATATATTTCAGTGTTTAAACAAATGCAAACATTTTTATGAATGATGTACAGTAAAACCCAGTGTATAACAAAAAAAAAAAAAAAAAAAAAAAATATATATATATATATATATATATATATATATATTTACGAAATAATTCTTAAAAGTGTACTATTGTGCACATCATGTAAGTAGTAATTTCTTAATATGTATGTATTGATAAATTAATTATTTTAAAATGTTAGAAAATTTATTCATTCCAACTTATTTCTGATTTATTTCCCATCTTTTACTATATTTCTGAACATTGCAATTATTTTTCATTGTTCAAAAGGGTCTTATTTCTTTATAACAAAATTTCTGTTTAATGAATTTTTCAAGCAAATGATAGATTTAGTTATTAGCATTAGTTTGGGATATATGATGCAAGAAAGCAAACTTATACTGCATCAGCGACAAAAAAAAAAAAAACAACCCTCTTCCCATTTCCCCCATCCGGCCACTCCAAATATTTGTTTAGTTCAGCCTTAAATTATATTTAAGCTATCAACTTTCACAACAACAGAGGGAAGTCTGTTCCAGCAATCAATTACCCACTGGCTAAAGGGAAACTTCCACATATCTATTCTGCAACTGTCTTTCCTCAGTTTGAATCTATGTCCCCCTCAGGTTCGTAATCAGAAGTGGACGCATCCCATCAGCATTGAGCCTGCTGAAACCATTCAATGCTGTTTGAATGGTTTCAGCAGGCTCAATCAGATCCACTTCGTGGGTGCCTAGTTTCCAGATGCTGCAACTTACAGAATCTAAGCCTTTCCTCATAAGCGCACCCCTTTCCTCTCATCAGTCTTATTGCCCTTCTTTGTACTCATTCCAGCAACTCTACATCCTTCCTAAATTAAGGCCTCCAGAGCTGTATGCAGTACTCAAGGTGTAGCTTGACCATTGCCTTATTCAAGGGGATATCACCTCCTTGTCTCTGATAGCTAATTTCCTATATATCATTGGCAAGACTCCATGGCCCGCTCTGGCAACACATCTGCACTGCCCAGAGAATTTCTTATCTGACTGCACTATTCCCCCAGGTCTTTTTCATTATCCACTTTCCTGAATGTAGTACCACACTGTACGTTTCTCTTGGGTTACTACTACCCATATGCAGTACTTTTGCATTTGTCAATGGGAAACTTCAGTTGCTACTTCTCAACCCATCTGCCTAACTTTTCTCGATCCTGTTGCAGTAGCATACTGTCTTTACTGTCATTAACAATCCTGCCAACCTTTGTATCATCTGCAAACTTTGACATTAAGCTTGATATACCTTCATCAATATCTTGATATACCTTCATCAATAAGGGAAAACAAAGGAAAACACAATATCTCCGAAGCTGTTTATTGCTTGTCTTGAGGAAGCTTTCAGAAGATTAGACTGGTCGCAGAAAGGAGTCAATATGAATGGAGGGTACCTAAACCACTTACGATTTGCAGATGATATTGTGGTCATAAGCCACGATCCCAAAGAATTAGAGGAAAATCTTAATCAGTTATGCAGAGTTAGTAAGGATTTTGGACTTAAGATGAATATGGCTAAAACAAAAGTAATGACGAACAAGTATGCCACAGAAAGGGATATAATGATTGAAAGAGCAGTAATTGAAAAGGTGGATTCATATACCTATCCGGGACAAGTCAATATCTGCCAATATCTTGCCAGTTTGTTTATTTGGCGTCTTGTTCCGTGCCCGAAGCGCTGCTCTCCCTTATTTGTCTTGTCGCTTCCTGCGCCTCATTTTATCCGCTGGCCTTTCGCATCTGGCATTTTTCTGCCGCTTATCTGAGATCCCGTTTTCCGTTTCGGCTTCCACCCGTCATTTTTTTTCGGTGTCAAGTGCGGTTTCTTTCGGCCGAAGATTTCTTCCCTTTCAAACGCTGATTTTATTTCCATCGGTTACGTTTTCCCTTACTTCGCTCTCTGTGAGGAATGTGTCAGCTAAACTGCGATAGCAGAGTGTCGGTGGCCAGTTGGTGTTCTCAGAAGAGTTGATCACCCCCCCCCTCCATTTGGGAGCGCCATCTTCCAGTGTTACTTCATCTATTAAATATAATTAGGCATTAAGATTAACTGAGCATCATTATTTTGTCAGCATTAAAACCCACAGATTTCCCAATTTTATCGTTAGCTTTTTTCTTTTATTCCCTCTCTCTCTCTCTCTCTCTCTCTCTCTCTCTCTCTCTCTCTCTCTCTCTCTCTCTCTCTCTCTCTCTCTCTCTTCTTTGTTATATTCTATTCTCTCTCTGTTAACTTCTCTTCTCTTTGTTATATTCTATTCTCTCTCTGTTATCTTCTCTTCTCTCTCTCTCTCTCTCTCTCTCTCTTCTTTGTTATATTCTATTCTCTCTCTGTTAACTTCTCTTCTCTTTGTTATATTCTATTCTCTCTCTGTTATCTTCTCTTCTCTCTCTCTCTCTCTCTCTCTCTCTCTCTCTCTCTTGTATATTTTCTCTCTGATTCGGTCTCTGTTATTCTCTTCTCTCTTATTCTTTCTCTCTTTTTTATATTCTCTTTCTCTGTTCTTTTCTCTTCCCTTTTCCCCTTTGCTCTGTTTCTCTCTGATTGTTGTCTTTTTATCTTCTTCCCTTTCTCTCTTTGTTTTTCCCTCTTCTGTTCCTCTTTGTTTTTGCTTATTTCATTTCTCTCTCTCTCTCTCTCTCTCTCTCTCTTATTTTCTCATTTTTCTCTTTCCTTCTCTTCTCCCTTTTTTCTTTTTATCTCTCTTCTTTTCTATTTTTTTCTTTCTGTCTCTCTCTTATTTTCCCTTTCTTTATTTCTGCTTCTCTCTTTTTCCTTTTTTGCGCACTCTGCCTCTTCCATTCTCCTTATCTTCCTCTGTCTGTCTGTTCTCTTCTCTCTCTACCTTTTCTCTTTGTGTTTATCTCTGTCTGTCTGTCTCTCTCACTCTTCATTTATCTCTGTCTATCTCTTTCTTTATATCTCCATCCTTTTGCTGTCTGTCTATCTATCTTTTTCTGTTGCTCTTTCTCTTTCTCTGCCTCTATCTCTCTCCATTTCTACCTACTTCTCCTTGTTCTTAAATATATGAAACAATTTTAAAAATACCACATTTTATTTGTAATAAAAAACTCACTTAATTTGCCCACGTTTGGTTTATTTTATGCATTTTACAAAGAAAGAAAATCGAACTACTCATTTCTCTTTCTCTTCCTCTTCCTTCCTGATTTAAATAAACGGTGCTTTTTCGTTGCAGACCAAACATTATCTCATCCCTCATATTTGGATCTAGCTTTGTATCCTTGCGATCATTGTAAAGAATGCCACTGATACCTGAATTTATCCCGAATCCGCCTTTATGAAATGGTTACTTCATAAAGTAACAACTTCCCAAAGATGGTTACCATTTCGTGGAGGCCATGACTGTGAAACCATCAAAGAGCACAAGTTTTCAACTGATAATTTCCGTTGCTCATTATAATATAAATAGCAGTTAGCCTCTCCCATCGCAGTAATGCTTGTGATGATGAAAACGTACGAGTGGAGATCCTAACACTGTAGGTGGAAGTGATGATTAGCATCCATCCCGAGTGGGCAGATTGGGATTTGAGTCTAATCAAAGGAATTTGAGAATTAGTCACAGAGGATGAGGTTGGTTAATTGATCACTGTCTGTAGGCGTAAGACATTTATTCCAGGCATTTCGAAGACAAAGCGACCACAAAATGAAGTTAATTTTACTGCCAGCTGTACACAAAGCTTCAAAAATAAACAACAAGTTGAGCAAATGCAATTTCAGAAAGAAACACTCTCTATTTACATCCTAATAATAGCTAGCTGGAAAGATGGAAAATGACGCATGCGTAAGCAGAGTTAGTAAGGATTTTGGACTTAAGATGAATATGGCTAAAACAAAAGTAATGACGAACAAGTATGCCACAGAAAGGGATATAATGATTGAAAGAGCAGTAATTGAAAAGGTGGATTCATATACCTATCCGGGACAAGTCATTAGCTGTAATAATGATAAATGGCTGGAAGTCAAAAGAAGAATAAATTTTGGATGAATAGCATTCAGGAAATATAGTCACATACTGAGGAGCAATATCCCAGTTTGTCTGAAATGTAAAATAATGAACCAATGTATACTCCCCACCATGACTTATGGAAGTGAAACTTGGGCATTCACCAAAAGAATGGAAGAGAAGCTGAGAACTACACAGCAAAGAATGGAACGAATTATACTGGGAATCAGACTGTTAGATAAGAAGAGAAACACATAGATTAGGCAGCAAACTCAAGTAAAGGACATTCTTATCAAAACTAAAGAACTAAAATGGTCTTGGGCAGGACACATAGTTCGAAGACATGATGACAGATGGACTAAGAAAATAACAGAATGGTACCCAAGAGAATCTAGAAGAAAACCTGGAAGACAATGACGGAGATGGGTAGATGAAATTCAAGAGTTTGTGGGTAGTAAATGGATGGCCATTGCACAAAACGGAAGGAACTGGAAAGTTGCTGGAGAGGCCTTCATCCTGCAGTGGGTTGAAAATGGCTGATGATGATGATCATTATAGTTATATTTATTAAAAAAAATTAACCTTTTAATAAAGAAAAAAGTAGTAGTTTAGATAAGAAGAGAAAATATCATGGTTTATGATAATTATTATAGAATTCTAGTTTAATGTTTGAAGAACCATCTAAATTTTGAAATATGCATTCAGGAATTTTATTTAGTGCATATGGAAGAAATGTAGAACAAATATAACCACATTCTACAGCTAAAAATAAGGAAAACGCAGTTCCTGTAAACATGTCTCAAAAGTCTATAAAATATTAACCATTAATCATAAATTACAAACCAGCCAAACTGCGAAATATTTTTATGTTCAAATTTGTCATAACAACATGACAATGTAAGACAGGTTTTAAACAGTACAAAACATATATACTAATACTTACATGAATACTATTGTTCTACTACATGAATCAGACCACTTATTCTATAAGTAATAAATTTGGTGGAGTACATATTAGAAGTGTCAATGTATCTGTTATTTGAATTTCAGGTTTCGCATAACAGCATTTAAATTGCCCATTTAATATGCAGTATGAACTTATCACATCTTTACCTTCACAGTGAGTTGCACTGATTTCAAATAATTGGCATTGTCAAAAGGTTTCTCTACCGTTTATTTCAAAGAATCCATTTGCTATCTGAGAGGGACCGGTAAGTCTTGAAACAGGCTCTCGTGTCAGTGCTCATCTTTTAATGAATGACATAATGCATACAGGTAGTTCTCGACTTTACGTGTTAATTCGTTCCTAGCATGTGCTTGTAAAATGAAAACTCGTAAAAATAGGGGTTATGTTCTCAACAGTGAAATTAATTAGCTAATTAGTTTGTTTAAACGATTGATTTATTGAAAGAAATGAAAACATAACCTGTAAAATCAAGCAAATTATAATAATAGAGAAATTATTTAATACTTACAAACGTCAAAGAATGTTTATTCTTCATCATCATCGACTAAATGCACACTCGTTGATCACTCATTATTGGCTCGGCACTCGTTGGTTTGTTGCACAAGGAATCGTTTTTTTTTCCAGAAATGCTTTGAGAGGTGTTTGTTTCCAAGATAATCTTCTCTTTTAATTATAAATTTCACAATTGCATGCATAAGCATTTTCGGCACACACAAATTGCAACTAACACGATTTGTGTGGAGTAACAAGTTTACGAAGCTTAAAAAATAAAAGGAATGAAGAGAAGATTCTGAAAATTTGTTTTTTATGCAATTGAATATTTCAGTAAAGGGGAAACACATTTCACCATAATAATGTAAAAAAACACACAATTCCAGCTATTGGTATTTTTGCAAATGCAAGAAGATAGTTTACTACCTGTTTATAATTACTTGCAGTTAACAGAAGAGCCCAATAAACCAGAAAGTGCAAATTGTTTTTGTTGTTATATGGTTGTGACCTCCAGAAATGTGCTTTGGAAAAATATCACAAAGGCGTTTAAAATTGATTCTTATAACAGAACATATGATAACGATGAAAGTGTAATGCATTTTAATGATTTGAATTGGTAATTAATACAATTTACAAACGACGCTCACGACCTTCTATATGGCATTAAGGTCATGCGCCTGACCTTAAAAATGACATTTTAGAGAGATAAATAGCTTAGTTATACAGCAAAAATTTCAACTTACGAGATCTTGAAACGAATTACCAAAAAACGATGTTATTGGGTTCACATTACGATATTTTAACTGTACAATGGTGTCTCTAGAACTGTTAATATCGTAAAGCGGGGTACACTGTATTGTATAGCTACACATGTGGTTTGTAAAGCGGTATTTATGAAAGTCTAACATTCATTTTTTGCAATTAATGTTGATACTTGGGGGAAAAAACTCGTAAAGCGAGAACTACCTGTATTCAGTATTGCACTAAAACATAATTTTAACTCATGCACACTAAGCTCTAAGAAACAAAACCTCTTTACAAAATGATGTCATTAACACATCTCATATTGTGAAATCCTTTACACCATGTATTCAGTATTAGCATTAGCATTAGTAGAGGCATTTGATGCAAGAAAGCAAGCTTATGCAGCATCAGCCAAAAAAAAAAAAAAAAAAACCCACTTCCACTTCACCCCTCTGTTCGTTCAAAATACCTGTCCAGCTGAGCCTTAAACTTATTTAGGCTATCAACCTCCACCACAAGGGATGGAAGTCTGTTCCACCAACCAACCACCCACTGGCTAAAGGCAAATTTCCGCACGTCTATCCTACATCTGTCTTTCCTCAATTTGAATTTATGCCCTCTCAGGTGATTTTTCTGAGCTAGAGGAAGAATCCCATCAGCATTGAGCATGCTCAAACCATTCAAGGCTTTATACACCTCTATCAGATCACCCCGCTGGTGCCTAGTCTCCAGACACTGTAATTTGCAAAACTTAAGCCTTTCTTCGTAAGAGCACCCCTTTGTTCCATTCACTAATCTTGTTGCCCTTCTCTGTACTCGTTCCAGCAGCTCTACATCCTTCTTGAAATGAGGCCTCCAGACCTGTATACAGTACTCTAGGTGTGGCCTGACCATTGCCTTATACAATGGAATAATCACCTCCTTATCCCTGCTGGAAAAATTTCTGTATATCATTGACAATACTCCATGAGCTACTCTTGCAGCCCGTCTGCACTGCTCAGAGAACTTCATATCTGCCTGCACAACCACCCCCAAGTCCCTTTCATTCTCTACCACTGTCAGTGTAGTACCACAGAGTTGATACATTGCTCTGGGGTTGCTGTTTCCCATGTGTAGTACTTTACATTTGTCAATGTTAAACTTCATTTGCCACCTCTCAGCCCATCTACTCAACCTTTCCAGATCCTGTTGCAGCAGCATAGTGTCAGTAGTGTCCTTGACAACCCTGCCAACCTTTGTATCATCTGCAAACGTGGACATTAAGCTTGATATACCATCATCAATATCATTTATAAATACAGAAAACAATAATGGACCCAACACTGAGCCCTGAGGGACTCCACTAATAACATTAGTCCACGATGAGCAGTGTCCATTGATTACCACTCTCTGTCTTCTCCCCCTCAACCACCCCTTTATCCATAGCAGCAATTTGCCTCCAATGCCACACTGCTCCAATTTGTGTAGCAGTCTTCCATGTGCAACAGTATCAAAAGCCTTTCTAAGATCCAAGTATATAATATCAAAGTTATTCCCTGCATCCAGTTCTTTTGTGACTGCATCACAGTATCCAATCAAGTTGGTCAGGCAAGACTTCCCCTTAACAAAACCATGCTGTGTCTGAGCTATGACTGAAGTCTTGTCTAAATGATCCTGCAGTGCTTCTTTAACCAGTGCCTCCATTAATTTTCCTGGAACAGAAGTTAAGCTCACAGGTCTATAATTACTTGTGTCAGCCTTTGATCCTCCTTTGTGAATTGGGGTCACATTTGCACATTTCCAGTCTATGGGTACCTCCCCTGAGTCCAAGGAAGCTCTCATAATTATGGCTAAGGGTTTGCTTACTTCCTTTGCTGCCTCCTTTAATATAACTGGATAGATCCCATCCACCCCAGGTGCCTTTCTTGTGTTTATCTTCAACAGTTTCTCCTCCACTTCACTCCCAGTTATTTCAAGATTCTGTAGCTTACTGTAGAGTTGAATACACCTCTGGCATTCCCCTTGCTGAATAACTCCTCATGTGTGAATGTCGATGCAAAATATTCATTTAGTTTGTTAGCTACCTGAGCAGGATCATCAACAGTTGACCCATCGATATCAAGTGGACCAATCTGATTCACCCCTTTCCTTCTAGAGTTTACATAAGTAAAGAACTCTTTGCTGTTTTCCTTTGCATCCCTTGCCAAGGATTTCTCGTAATCTGCCTTCGCCTGCCTAACCTCCTTTGTAACTTGGTTGCATATCAACTTGTATCTATCATAGGCTTCTGTGTCATGTGTTAATTTGTAAGTATCCCATGCATTTTTCTTCTCTGCCATATGCCTCATTAGTTCATCTGACATCCATTTTGGCCTAAACCTTGAACAATATTTCTTAGTTGGTATGTAAAGCCTAGTAGCTTCCAAGATAAGTTCTTTGAATGCTTCCCATTTTGAATTTGCTGTTGGTAACATCATCAGTTGGTCCCACTGTATAGAATTTAAATACTGTCTCAGTCCATCGTAGTCGCCTTTACGGAAGCAATAACCCTTCCCTTTACCCCTAATGGTAGTTACCTCTTTGAGTAAATCCCACTTCAGCACACTGTGATCACTGCCACCTAGTGGTTCATTTATCTGCAGATTCTTAATGCATGAAGAATTACTGCTGATAATCAAATCAAGATCAATGCACTTCAATAAGCTCTAAGAAGCAAAACCTCTTTACAAAATGCCATCATTAACACATCTCGTATTGTGAAATCCTTTACACCAAGTTGTCTAGCCTTGCACTTTTGAAATATCAACACTTCCCAAATAGAGAAGACCATTGAAGTATAATCTCTGTAAAGGACCATCACTGAGGTGTCACCTTTTCAAGGGTAGTTCCCCCATCTTTGGCAGGTGGGTAGATTCTATGAGTGGGTAGAAAAATCAAGAAGTGATATCTTTCACAATATGAGAGGTGGTGAAAGGTGTATGAATGAAACATATTGCAGTTCACAGACTAAGTTAGAGGCTTTAAAAAGTCTGTGAATTGTATTATGAATATGCTACAGTTGTTCCATGCAGTTTTAAAACACCCTGTTTTATACTTAGTTATCCTAAATTATATTAAGTTATTTTTATTTAATTTTAATTTTATTTTATTTTACTGCTTCACTGCCCCACCTCATATGTACAAAATTATGCATTCTTGTTTTTGGTAATTAAAGATAACATGCTCATTTGCAAATTTAATAAATATAGAATTTTCTTTAGGAAACGTATCCATTTGAGCCACCTTTTATAAGGGTTGTTCATCCTATGATTTCCGGTGGTTATGTTCTTGGAGGAGGTGCTATTTGTATGGAACTCCTTACAAAACAGGTAATTGAAGTGCATTGATTTTATTGGTTAGATGTAAACTTTGTATCCATAATTAACACACAACTCTTACTGTTAGATTGCTTTTACTTCTATAGAAGGTAACTCAAGAATACATAATTATCATGATGTTTCTTTATAAAATGGTGTATGCCAAACAAATACAAAATCCAAGGGGTATAAATCATTTTTTTAGGCCTTTTTCATGCCGGGAAACCTGCAACATGAAAAAGTCCTGCCAGGACTTTCATGTTGCAGGTTACTATCGATCTTAAAATTGTGCTTAGATCACTTCACAAAAATATTTAGAATGTTTATATATAACTTGCAACGTTTAGTGAACTATTTCAGCTCTTGATAAAAGGTGGCTTGGCTGACATGTATCACTATATTTTTATTGAAAATAGTTATAAACAAAAAAACAAACAAAAAAAAAAAAAAAAAAAAAGGACTTTCCATTGCAAACAGTATTTAATTGAATTTCTTAGATATTGCATGTCATAATGCAGGTAATATTACTTTGAATGTGGTTATGGGAGCAGCTCTTGAAATTAAAATTCAAGTTGAACAGTCAGCAGGAAAAATGTGTATTCTGGGTGGGAGTTATGTTAAGCATTTGAATATATCCCATGGTTGAAGAGTATATTTTAAACCTTTATTACTTCATACTACATCCCCCCACCTGAACTTTTATCTCACCTATCTCAGTATATTGTGAATAGTTAAAAGAATGGAATAAACATCTGCAAAAAGATAAGTTTATGTTGACCCTTTTCGGACCTTTTCAGCAAGCTCAATGTCTTTATTATTATTATCCATATGGTACAAGGAAGGAAGCCTGAGGCTTATTCTGCATCAGCCAAAAAAAAATTCCAAGTTTCTCGGGGGGAGAGAGCGAGGTCACCAAGAAAGAGAAGAATGACGATATCCAGCTCAGGACACTGGGTGTGCCAAGCCCATACTCACCAGATGTGAACCCCTGGCTTTATTTAGGTATTTTCTCCGTACTCAGACAGTAACCCAAGTGCAGTCTCAATGTTGACCTATCTCTACCAGCAAATATCTTGTGAATCACTAGTAGGACACAATGGACTCTCCTTACCACTTGTCTGTACTTTATGATATAATCACACCTTTATTGCTGCTGGCATAGTATAACATCAGCAGAACACTGAGTGGTTCTAGTATCCTGTTTGCATTGCTCAGAGAACTACATGTCATACTGCACTTTTTTTCGATATTAACTACCTTGAATTTGGTACTATCCAAATGGAGTGTTATTCTGGGATTACTGCCTCCCAGCTACAGTACTTTACATTTATCAGTGTTAAACATCAGTTTTCATATTTCAGACCCATACCTAGTTTATCTAGATCTCTTTGAAGAAACGTATCATGATTAATGTCATCACGCACCTTGTCAACTTTTTAATTACAAGGAAACTTAGTATATTAAACTTAAAAAAATTACATCAATAATTAATAAATATTAAAGACATTAAGGGGCCCATCACTAAACCCTGTGGTACCCCATTCATAACATTAGTCTGTGAATGGCAAGTTTATAGCTACTTTCTGTCCCCTACTACTTAACCATCCCTTTATCCAAGTACAGTAAGACCCCTGTATCCGCAGGGGGGATACATCCCAAGACCTACTGTGGATGGCTGAAACTGCGGATATAAGCGAACACCTGCTGACCCCATATATAACGTGGTTTTCTTGTGCATACACATGTATAATAAAGTTTAATTGATAAATTAAACACATAGTAAGACATTACCAACATTAAATATGGTAATAATAAAGTACAGCAGACTCGATTTACCAGGATTGGGTTAACCGGGACATTTCAAGACTCCAAATAAAAAAAATTAAAAAAATCAACCAGAAATCATAAAATTCAAGTAATAACTAGAATAGGTATAAACAGATATTTTGCAAGTCGTAAATAAACAACAAGAACCAGCATTATAAGTCATCATTGGAAGGTTAGTGTACCTATTATCTTGCAACCCCTGCTGTCTTCACATCTACCGCTCAAAACAGTTGCAGTGTGTAGTTACTTTCTGAATCAGTTTATCAATGCAGTGTCTCATTTTAACATTATGTAAAGTCTTCATAGGACTTTTTATACAAAATGTAAATCACTATCCTTCATCAAGATACTGATTTGCATTTCTTAATACATCTCAGACTTAAAATTGAATAAAGCAGTCTTTCTGTGACTGATTTTTTTTTTTTTTTTTTATTTATTGTTGTTCTAAGCTGTACAATAATTTTTGTTGGATATGCTGTGTTTTAGTAAAACAAGATGAGTGAATTCAAATTGACCAGCTCAATTGGTTGCCTGCATCCATAAATTTTCAGAAAAAAAGTGTCTTTCACTTAATTTTCACGATTCCATTCTTGAGGCACTAAATATATTTTCTGACCGTGTGAGCTGTAAACTTTCAAATTGCTTTTAAATCTATTTACATCAAAATAGATCCTTTTGATTCAAAAGCTTAGTTCCCAATTTTTTTGCAGATTCCAGAACAATTTATCAAAATTCAACATGATGCAGTCACTAAATACCAATTTGAATAAATACAAATACAGGCATACCTCAAGTTGGTTTATACTCTTGGAAGTGATGGAAGTGAAATTAAATAGAATAGAAGAAAGGGCATCCAATCCTTTTTTTTGGCTAGGGATCAAAACAGATAAAATGCTGAAAGTCATTGATTGTACAGTTTCTTTGCACAGGAAATTAAACAGCATAGAGCACGGACATCCAATCCTTTTTGAATAGGGGCTAAAGCAGATAAAGTGCTGAAAGTCATTGGCTTATTTATTGGTTCTTGCAGGAAACAGCTCCGTATGACTAATTATGCATTTTTAAAAATATAATTTAATTTTTGCTATCAACAGTTATATTTACAATGTGTTTTTTACATTTAATAATTAAATTTAAAAATCCAATAGTTATTACATAAACTGTTAAAATTATTATTAAATATGTGGTTATAATATTGTTAAATATTGAGGAAAATACAAAAAGCATCTTAAGAAAATAATACAGAAAAATTGGACATTACTCAAAATGAACATTTTAAAAAGCCTATACAAAACAATATTTTGTGACTCTGTAGTTTAAAACTCAAGAAACATGTAACACTTGGTGCTACCTATGTAGCCAGGCCACATTATATGAAGGATGAGAGCACATTATACAACACATTGGATCTCGCAAATGACTTGATACATTCAAGTACTCAGAGTGCTTAAAGAGGTTGTTTGTATTCCAGTGTTTACTTTTCATCTTTATTGCTTAATTTTTCATACTAAGATATTTAGTAGAATTATGAATACTGTAGAGTTACTGTATAAATACAAAATTCTTACTCATATGTTTTACATAATTTTACACAGATTAAAAGGAAATGTATTAGTGAATAATGATTTCCCATTCTGAGTTTATTCAAGTCACAAATTTGTGATTCAGGCATGCAAACCACAAACAGGAGTGTTTTATTTATTTTGTTTGTGCTTCCAAAAAGGAACCCCCCCCCCCTTATTTAAAAATTTTTACGATGTATGGGGGCAAGTTGTAAAAATCCTTTCTTAACTGCTCCAGGAGCAGTTTCTTATTTTAAGAGTAATATGGGAGGTTCATTTCTATTTAATTCACAATCATACTATCATTACAATACACACTATCCTCCATGCTTTGGGATACAGAGAAAAAAACAACATAGGTAATCGATGGAGTACACCCCAATAAGATATTTGTATAATAGGAGTTGAGAATGCAAGTGGTGTAAGTCAAGTTTTCACTGAATAATGGATAACCACATAAATTACCTGTAAAATATGTTCCCTTTTGGGAATAAAGTGGTTTAAGTCGTAGTTCTAGTCATAGTGGTTTAAGTAATAGGATAAATCAGAACATCAATACCTTAACAGCAGAATTTCCCATTAAATCAAATGCAAAGTCCTTTATTCTGAAAAATGTGTTTAAACTGACTTACACCACTTGTATTCTCAACCCCTCATTATAGACATCTGAATTTTGTACTGCTCGTGCCTCATGGCAGTTGCTGTTTCATTTGCAGAAA